>NC_142160.1:8191818-8494848 GCF_024610735.1 Ursus americanus | reverse complement strand
TACATCCCGAGTTGCTCCCCGCTGCCGGAAAGTCTGGTTATGTGCGCGAGCTGTACGGCGAAGCTGCCAGCAAAAATGCAGAGGGAGGGCTAAGAGGCCAGGGCTGTGACCTGCTCTGTGAGAGTCACTCCTCTTCGGGGTACCCGGGTGCTGGTGGCACGGCGTGAATCCCGGGACAGCCCACATTCTGCCCCGTGAACGCCACCGCACGCAGGATTGGAGCCTGTTCTCGAGATGCTTTGAGTCCTGGGTGCACAGGTGGGGGAAGCCTTCAGATACTCTTTTCTCAAGCCCAGAAGAACGTAAAAGGCTCCACAGAGGAAAAGCACTCTGTCCCGGGACCCAGGGTTGGTGGTGGTCCCGGACGAGAAGATCTGGACACCCAGTCAGAACAGCCAGAGTGTCCCATTCCCAAGCTGGACGATCCTCCAGATTCCTGCCCTTTCCTCGCCCGGGCCAAGTCTCCTCATCTGCTCAGCGTGGCGGTTTCTCTGAGCGTCTCTCTTTCGTTAATGGTGCTGCTTTGTGGACTCACGCATCAGGCCCTTGCACTGATGCTTCAGTTCTTCCTCGGGAGTTTCCTCTACAACACGTTCCTGTGTTCACATCCCTGCAGTACCCAGTACTTTTCCATTCCCCCCCCCCCCGCATCTGTTTTCCCCTTTAAGAAGCTTTTTAGGAGTTGCCTTGAACGAAAAACGAGGAGCGTTTTTATGGGACAACATACACGGTAGTCACAGCCTTCTGCCAGATTCCCCGTGAAAGTGATCGCAGAGGCACGAGCGAGGATTCTGGGACAACGTACGTTAAAACAGAAAATGTGGCAAGTGGGGACTGCCAGGCTGGGTATTTGTATCTTCATTGTTCAGACTGGTGGTGGGTTACCGGAATAGCTATTGAAGCCCATTTCAAGGTAAACCATAACAGGAAGTAAGCAATTTCCTTTTATTCACTAAAAAATAAAGGGGTGTATTACTTTGCTGATATACATGAAAGAACATTAAAACTTGTAGTACCTCTGATTGACGTCAGCTTCCTAAATTTAAGACGCTGACTGAACGAGCCTGTATGTGAGGGGGTGGCATGCAAAAAAAAAAAAAAAAAGTTTAAAGAAAAAGTTACTTCCGCCTGCTTTGTTAATCACAAAGAATAAATAATAACATTTGGCTCTCTAGTGAATTCAAGGCTGTAATTCACCCTTGAAGCTGCCCTGGTGTTTCAGAAACCACTTCAGCTGGGTTCTCTGAGTCCCGTCTTGTATCAGCAAAACACTGTGTTATAATCATGCCACCGTAGCCTGTCATTGCTTCCCGTTTTAGCCCGAATTCATTTATCAGAATGGCCTAAATTCTTGCCTACCCTTCTTAGATTTCTTTATGTGAACATAGCTCAGGCACGGTTTACTCTCTAATTTTTTATTTATAAAATAACGGACGCTATTAATAGTTTGCCCTTGGAATCCGTGGGCAGTTCATTCAGATCTTTTTTGAGCCCTTACTACGCGCGGGCTGGAGGTGCTGGGGACACAGGGGAGTGAAGAAGAGTAAGACCCCTTCCCTCAAGGCCCTCACCTTCTGGAGACTCAGCAAGACGGGAGAGCAGGGGGCTGAGAACGGCACTAATGTGGGTCTTTATGTTTCCCCTCTAACCTCATTTCACGGTGGAAAGACCCCGGCTGTGAGTGGCTGGGCCCCTTTGGTTAATTCCCAGTCACTAAGTAGTGGGTAAGCAAATCACTGAGGGGGTCTCAGGCTCTGTTTTGTGAGGTTGACAGCAGAAAAGTTTTTGTGTGTCCGGATGCGTGTGGGCCCAGATAACATAAGGTCAGGTGTCGCGCTTGCTCTCGCTAGTGCTATTCACTTATCATTGATGGGAAACAGCTCATTTTGGCTCAGGTCCAAGATGCAGGCATACCCACCACCACCATGAGGCAGTTCCCCAGGGGAGGGGAGGCCAAGAAGTTTTGGAGTGTGGGTGATGGATTAGGGCTTTCCCGAAATTGGAGAGCTGGGGTTTTCTCACTTCGTCCGTGCTGGGCCCGATCCAGTGGTCACGGGTGTCTTGTCTGGGGGATCTTGGACCACAGAGAGGCCTCGGATGAATCCCTGGCCTCAGCTCTCCGAGTGGTCTTCAGTTCATGGGCCGGCAGGAGGCCCACCCTTGAAACCGGTTCTTCTGGGGCGCCTGGCTGGCTTAGTCAGTGCAGCGTCTGCCTTCGGCTCAGGTCGTGATCTCAGGGTCCTGGGACCCAGCCCTCTGTTGGGAATCCCTGCTCAGCAGGAGTCTGCTTCTCCCTCTCCTTCTGACCCTCCACCCGCTTGTGCTCTCTCTCTGTCTCAAATAAATAAAATCTTAAAAAATAAATAAATAAACCGTTCTCTTCTGATCACGTGCAGTACGGTGGAGATGGTGGGGAACATAGTGCTGCTTGCAGGCGGCGGTGGGGTGGGGGGAGGGGTGCTGCGCTGGGCCCGGAGCTGATACACCTGCCAGCACTGCATTTTGGTCTCAGCCAGTGGTTGTTCTGTGTGGGTATTTGGACCCCTATTTGTTTGAGTCCCACAGCCTCTGCCTTTCCCAAGATGGGTAATTCTCTTTCATTCTCAATTTCTGAAATTGTACTTCTTTCCCCCTTTTAACTGTCGGGAATTCTCTGTGAAGTTTCCAACGCTCATTTGCTTGGGAAAACGTGTCTTGGTTGGATACTTTTTCAGGGGTTTTGTGTTTTAATGGCTTTGGGGGGTTAATGACTTGTAAGGTGCCCAAGCCGGTAAGTAATGGAGAGCATCTGTTGACTTCGGTCATAAATTTCAAACTTGTTTAGAATTCTGCTTATGTGTTAAATTTGAGTTTCTCCAGTGGGTCTTTTTTTGTATCTTGGATGATTTATATCTTTCTGGGGAATCATTTAGAGTGTTTTTTTGTCTTTTAAACAAGTGGTTGTCATGAAGACTAGGGCAGATGGACATATGTCACACTCCCGCAAACATCTGGACGGGACAGGGCAGTTCTGTTTGATGTTTGTTGCAGAAATGGCACCATGAACGACTAACAACTATTTCATTCTGATCTTAACATCATGTTTAAGACATTCCTTTCTCTTTTCTTCCTTCCAACTCAGTATCCCTCTACCGACTGGCAGAGACAGGAGAGGTCGATGTCCACGCCCACAGACCCTGGCGCGATGCCCCATCCAGGGCCTTCGCCGGGGCCGGGACCCTCGCCTGGACCCATTCTTGGACCTAGTCCAGGACCCGGACCATCCCCGGGTTCTGTGCACAGTATGATGGGGCCGAGCCCTGGACCGCCCAGCGTCTCACACCCTATGCCGACAATGGGGTCTGCCGACTTCCCACAGGAAAGCACGCACCAAATGCATAAGGTAAGAGTTTATTTTCTCGTTCACTCTCGTCTTCTGAGTCATGGATGGCTACTGTCCCTGATAACCCCCCCTCTTTTTTTTTCCTACTCTTGTTAATAAGATAATTAAGCAAGGTCTTTGTCTTATCTTGTGTGTTATTAAAAACGTACGTCCTGAGGCTCTGTCGTTGTTACAGGTATTGTACAAGAATATCAGATCTTGGCTTTTCGAACAATACTGGACAGGACTTGCAGTTCTAACAATTAGGTTCTGTGATTTGTGGGTTGTGGGCTGTGGGCCTGGTGAGTAAGTGTATTCGCACATAAGTCTTGGTTTTTTTCCGACTGTATATGTAAAATAACACATCATCCATGAACGGACATATTGAAATTTATTTTTCCCTAAGAATGTTATTTATTTAAAAAAAAAATAGATCCCACAGAGTGGAAAGAAAACGAGTCATTTGTGAAGGCATTTTTTTAAAAGGCTTTATCGAAAGGAAATAGTTTCCAGGGACTCCCTAAAAATGCACTTTGCTATCTCCTCTGTCAAGTGGCTTTATTCTGACTTTGGAAGAGGGCTGGGATTTTGCAGAGCGCAGGGCCATTTGTCTGTTTCTGGACTAAGGTTATAATAATCTTCTATTTATGAGGCTTGGATTGTTGCTGTAGGAATGATCCTATCAGTACAACTTGGCGTTAGGCCTTTCCCAGGAGACGCAAGGAAGAGAGAACTGCCTCTTGAGAAAGCCAGCCAGGTCCTGTGACAGTTTGCTTTGAAAGGGAGTCAGTAGCCAGTGAAAATCAGCGAGGCCACACCACACGTGACCTGCGGGTGGTGCCTGATGAAACAAGTAGAGGTTTTCCATGGTTTTTGAATGACGTCACAGGTGGACGAGGTGGTGGGGCTGCCTCTTGGTACTAAGTAGGCGAACCGTGGAAGATCCTGGTTTTAAAACAGAACAATTACATCAAAAAAGAGCAAGTCTTTCCTCTAATTGTGAAGGACTGTAAGTCAGTTTTAAATAGGGCATCGGAGCCCAGAAGGGAAGACCCTTTTTCTTTAATTTTCTTTTCGTTCCTTCCCTTTCCTCCTCTCCTCTCCTCTCCTCTCCTCTCTCTCTCTCTCTCTCTCTTTTTTTTTTTTTTTTACAAATTTTGTTATTTGAAGATTTTTAAATCAGGAGGGTAATATATACGTATTTTGAAAAGTAAAACTGTACTGAGATAAAGAAAGAAACCGTTAACCCTGGCCTCACCCCAGGGAACAGCTTTGTGCTCACTTTTTATACCTGGCGTTTCTCCCTGTTCAGGGAGAAGTCCTGTGTAAGCTCAGGTAGGCATGTCATACGGGTCCGATGTTGTTTTGTTTTGTTTTGTTTTCCTTTTATCATAATACAATCATGTCATCACTGTTAATTACTCTTGGAACTTCCTCTTTACCTTTAGCAACATATGCTAGATACCCCCCATTGTATCCCCATGTTCTTGCTCTGCTTTTGGGGTTCTTTTTTTTTAAACACATTTTTAGCTTGTCAGGTATTTAGAGAAATAAAGCTGCTTGGCTTCCATATCATATTCTTGAGGAGACGTATTGAACATCTAGACATACTGAAGTCATTACATTGTCTTGTGTTCATATTAAATTAATTTGGGAGCTATTATAGGTCTGATCTGTCACTCGTGGGCCTTAGTCCAAGTGGGTTGAATAATTTCAGAACGGTTTCACGCTGTCTCACCTCCCAAATGAAAGATAAAATGTGAAGGGGAGATTTAGCTGACCTTTAGGATTATGTAGGCATTTGGAAGGTAAAAAGGTACGACTGAGGGTTGGGTCACGGGTATGTTTTTGCGCTGAGTTGTTTCTACAGGTGATTATCTCTTCTGATCCCTTCTATTTTGTGGCCTAGTGTCTTTGCCACATTTTCTCATATTCCACGCCCCCCCCCACACCGCTGATACTCTTTTTGTTTCGCTTTCTTTTGTTTTCCCGAGAGTTTGCATTTTTTGCTGTCCTGCTTTTCCTTAATCCCAGCCCCTCAGATGATTGCCCGCGTGGGGACGTGGTTAAGTGCCCAGAGTTCACACCTGCTGACCAGATGCCCTCACTCTCCCAGGGTCCTTTTACAGGCAGCTCAGTTCCTTGTCTTTCTTCTCCTCCTTCTCCCTCTGAGATTCAGCTTCTCGCTGTTCACCATCACTGGAAATAAATAAACAAGTGGCCTAAATACATCTGCTTGTGTTGCTTTGATTTCCTCCCTATTATTACTATTTAACAGACTCAGAGACACTCTTTATACCAAATTCTTCCCATTTTTCTTCTGAACATCCTCTTTATGGTAAATTTTTCCTCTTTTCAAGTGCGTGCTTTTGACTCTGCAGAAATTAACTTTCCTTTCTGTAAAACTGCAAACACTCATACTTTCTTGCCTGGAGTCATTTGGTTTCTATAAACTCCTGGAACTATTTCTTTCAGGCGGTTCTGAAAATTGCTCTTCCAGTTTGGGGAGGAATAGACTTTTCCTTTTTTTTTTTTTTTTTTCCAAACACATGCTTCGTTGCCCGATTCTGGATTGGATTAATGTCAACTCAGTGGCTCTTTATCGTGCGCCTGTTATGCACAAGGCCTCACATCCTGGTTCGAGTCCCTGTGATCTTGACTTTTTCCCCCCATCTCTGCCTTGAAAACTTTTTCAAGTCGTCTTCTCTCTGTGGTTCGGATTCACCCTCTGTACCTTCCTTCTCTGGCAGGACTCTGCTCCACCCCGGCTCTTCCTCTTTTCCCAACTGCCTGGAACTTTCTGGTTTCAACTTTGAAACTTTCCATATAGTTCTTTCCTCTCTGATGAAAAAAATGACCCCCCTCCCCCCAAAAAATACATCATCACAGACGTTTCAAATAGCCTTCCTTCAGACTTTGGACTAACTTCAGCCTGCAGCAGGTTTCAGAACTTACTTAAGAGGGTAGGGAAGAATTACTGACATTTGGGAGCAGGACTTCATTTTTATTTGTAGGCGATTGACATTACACACACACACACACACACAATCCAGCTGTTTAAAGCCTTAACTTTCGACTTATGGATAGTTTTGCTGACCCTGTTGGTGTAGTCTTAGTTTTTGGTCCCTACCTATAAAGTATATGTAATACATGACAATACAGGTAGTCTAGGTATAAAAATATATGTCTGTCGTATGAGCAATAGATGATTACGCCACCGTTTTGAAGACTTTAAAAGTGAGGGATCTTAAGGTCCAGATGGAAATTTTGTACCTTCAAGAGGCATCTAACCAATGTCATTTCAATGTTTCAGCCCATCGATGGTCTGCATGACAAGGGGATTGTAGAAGACATGCACTGTGGATCCATGAAGGGCTCCGGCATGCGGCCCCCTCACCCGGGGATGGGTCCTCCCCAGAGTCCGATGGATCAACACAGCCAAGGTTTGTGTCCGCTGCACACCTGGTCTTGGCTCCGTTCCATAGGCTTTGATCTTTCGTATCGGTTACTTTACTTGTGACTTCCAAAGAACGTGTCTAAGGAAGGTTGAATGCTATAGGCCGCTTCTCCCTTTACCTGTACCAACACGACTATGATTTTTGCCTGGGCAGTTTTATTTCCAAGATACTAGTAAATTCTACTAGCCACCCCGCATGCAAGCAATCTGCGAAGTGGCTTTGTGTACTCGAGGCAGATTCCTCATTATGATCTTCCAAGGTAAATTAGGTCAGCCCCGTTTTCTAGATGGGGAAGCGAAAGCTCAGAGAATTTGCTCTGTTTTCCTAAGTGAACACATCTAGGAAGCGACAGAGCCAGAAGGAGAATCCAGCTCTGCCTCCAAGTGACAGCAGAGATGTGAAGGTAAGATGAGCCCCCTGTGTCCCTTGAATTGCATGCTCATACATTGTACGGTGGGTTTTCCTGCCGGTGGAATTACCTGTCATTGCTGGTGGGGGGGCTGTATTCGTCTCCTAGGGCTGCTGTAACAGATTCCCGCAAACCAGGTGGCAGGAAACAACAGAAATTCATTCTCTCCCAGTTCTGGCGGCTGGAAGCCTGAAATCAAGGTATCAGTAGGGCTGTGCTCTCTCTGAAGGCTTTTGGGAAGAATCTTTTGTTTTGCTTCTCCTTAGATTCTGGTGGTTGAGAGCAATCCTTGGCATTCCTTGGCTTGTAGAGCTCTCATTCCAATCTGTCTCGGTCTCCATGTGGCGTTTTCCTGAGTGTCTACGCCTGTGTCCGATTTCCCTCTTCTTATAAGGACACTAGTCATTGCTTTAGGGTCTCCCCTAATCCAGTACGGTCTCATCTTAACTTGATGACATCTGCAAAGATCCTGTATCCAAATAAGGTCACCTGCACAGATAAGAGGGGTTGGGGCTTTGGCATCTCTCTGTAGAGGGCACAGTTCAGCCCCAGTAATGGCCAGTCAGTATATGGTCTGTTTCTCTTCTGCCTGATGCCTTCCTCCCTCACTGTTGAAGGCATAGTGAACATGCCTTAGAGTCTTTGAGTGCAGTGTAAGCCGTGTTCAGAATCATTGTGCGGTCATTTCAGCGTGCAAGGGCATGCAGTTAACCCTGCTGGTCTTCTCATTCAAAGTTTGTGCTTTCTGTGCTGCCGGATGCACGTCTTCGTAGTGTAATAAATGTGGGGGTTTTCTTCTCTATTCATGGTCAGCCATCCATTCATTCGAGGGGAGATTTTTTGGCTGAGGATTTAGAGAAATGTATTCACAATTAAATGTGTGTGTGTGTGTGTGTGTACACACACACACACACACACACACACAAATCATGGAGGCACAGGAATGTATCTTCTTTCATAGTCAAGCGGGTTTTGAATATCCCAGCCTCTGATCAGAATTTTGATGGCAGACAGGTACAAGTGTTACAGAGGATGACTCAAATGTTGACCACGTCAGCCAAGCAGCCTGGTTTCATTGGGATATTTTTTTTGCAGTATAGGAAGAAACTATTTGACCCATTCAGTGTTAAGAATGGATTTAGACCACACTCCCAGGTTTAACATTTAATTCTGAGGAGCCAGGTGTGTTCCCAGAGCTAATGTCGTACCTACTTGTACTACCTGGGAGGCGTAGACGAGTGATGGTCGGTGATTCGCAAAGCCAAGTGCCCGCTCTGTCTGCTCCTGGCTTTGCAGTACCTCTAGGGGTAGGGCCCACGGAAAACGGCAACACAAAACCCTTTAAATGCACGAATTTTAGGTGAGTGCTTTTACTTTTATGGATCTTAAAATTTCTCTCACTGCTTGGTTCCTTTTATTCTTCTTGGAATCTCCAACACTTGGTACAGCGTCTAGCATATAACCGGATAGGTACCTCGTTCATTTTGTTCAGTTAGGTAGAGAAGCGAACTGATGCGTTCACCGGTCCACAATTTTAAATAGATACTAATTTTTCTATAATTTCGGCAAGTTATAATTACTTAGAAATGTAAGGGTCTGCTCTAAATGGAATCCGAATTAGCATGTAATATTTTTCTGCAAACTAGTAAAGTGCATTGTAGGCTGGGGAATGAGTTATTTAAAAGCATATTTTTGAATTAAGTAGTATTGGTATAATAGAGTCTTATTCTATATAATGCTCTAAAAAGAGCTGAGACCCTGTAATAGCATGTGTCTTTAAAGACCCCCTTGTAAAAAGCCATTTATAAACACACAGGTATAGAGAGGTGCGCGGTATTGATCGGAAACCTGCCAGGTTTCACTTCCTAGCAACATACCAGGTTATTTTGGGGTATTGGTTGAGAAGCAAAACCATTTCCTTCAATAAATACTGAATCATGTACCTGATGGTCCCAATGATAACATTGTTTATTTTTGGTCCATTGGATAGGAAAAGCCTTCAAAGGCAAGTATATAATATTTAACGTGTGTGTGTGAGAGAGAGAAGAGAAAATTCATACGAAATTGGCGCTTATAAGTTCAAGATTATTAAAAGGAGAGACATGACCGCTTCTCTCGAGGCAAGGTGCAACCAGGGAGATAATGGCCCTCGAAGACTAGGGAAGGGAAACTGCCAGTCTTTTGGGGCCACTTTTGAATGAGCACATGGAGCCAGCGTTCAGAAGGAGCTGATTCTGTATCGACCTTGGCATCCTGCAGACAAACGTATATTCGCACTCAGTCAATTTCTTCGCCCCGTTTTCTTAACTAGAGATAATTACTAAAATACGTTATGTTGTCTCATCATTTAGATTCTGTTTTTTCCTGAAGTTTTATGGAATGCTAGTCATGTAGGGGGAAAAAAAAATCTCTCTTTGGCTGAAACACTGTCACATTTTTAATGTCATACTGTGATAGAATGATTCTATTAACATCTCCTATATTTTCTAGGAAAAAAAAAAATCTCCCATCTCCAGTTTCTTCTTGTCACATCTGAGGTAAAATTTTGTTGCGTGGATTAATTCCAGAAAATGATTTTTATTCCACTCTCAGCTTCTTCCTTAGCGAATTTGAGGTAAACTGAATCATTGTGCCTGATATAACTCTCACCTTCCTAGCTTCCTTTTCCCGTACTTCATAGTTTAACAGAGCGATTTAGTCAACAGTTGGGTTTAGACTGGATTGTCTGATGTTTTGGTCCATTGTGTTGGCCGTCCTGTGATTTTTCTTGGGTGAGCCATAATTGATGACTTTGGAAACAGGGGAGACCAGAAGGCGGGAGACATACGGCCCATTTCAATGCCTGGTATTATCCCTTCTACTATGAAAATCCCAGTAGGAGGGTTTTGGTAGCAAGTTTCTCCCCCTGTGGTAGATACAGGGTTGGCCAAACAGGTATCAGGAAGGTGCTTTCAATAATGAACAAACTATACCCTTATGCACCAGCATTACAATTAAGGGGGGAACGTAAGCCTCATTAAGAAAGAAGCATGTTAGTGACAAAGTTCTGTGCATGTTGGGAATCCCCTGTAAACGTTTCCTGTCATAAGTAACAACATACCAGGCTTTACATTTCTGCTGGTCTTGCAGGCTACTTTGGGGGCATTTTCTTGGCTGACTTACATGACTGACGAGACCCCTGATGGCTGAGCAGTTTTGCAGTCCATTATGAAGTAGGGATTTGGGGAATGAGAGCTGGTACATCTTCTAGTTCTCATCAGGGTAGTTGCTCTGAATGGAGCTCTGTGTCTCACCAGCTGATAGGACGGAACCTACCCTCCTCTTAAAGCATCTGAATAAATTTCCCTTTCCAAACAGCGATTTGAGATAAAAGCAATTAAGGCCTTTCTTTGCTCTAGTCTCTCAAATGGTGATGCTGAGTCCCCAGTCAGTGTCGGTCTGATGCTCTTGGGCCTCTGTGATCCCACGTGGAATCCCAGAGCTCTTCCAGCTCAAACCCCACTCGGGTTCCAACACCCAGCAGATGTCTAATAAACACCTGTGTGATGACCTTTATGATAATTGTGACTCGAATACATTTATTAAAGGGCAAAGACCCTGAATCTGATATTTTATATTGTGCCTTAGGACACCTGTGACTTGATTAATCGGCACTTAGTTTGAATTCAGGGCAACCTTTAGGATTGCAGGAGGCTACTCTGTTCCCTCCTCACCTTGGCTCTCCCTGCAGCAATGCTCAGTCGTACATTTTTCTAGGAATTCCTTGGCCCCGATCTACAGTTCATCTCCTGAAATGAGTTCCTTGAATTACTTCATGCCTTTTTTTTTTTTTTTTTACTTTTCTTCCCCAAGAAACATATTCTTAAATTTCCCACGTAGATCTCTTAAAACCCAAATTACTCTCATGTTTATGTGATATTGTAAATGGTTCTAGAAGATTTTTGAGACTTTCAAGTCTCTAACTTATTTGTATAAAACCAAATTAATATTAGAGCCTGGAATGAATATATACACATTGGAGTCAGATGGACTTTGGTTTGAATCTTGGAGCTGCCAAGATCTAATTGTGCGACGCTCTGAGCCTTGGTTTCCTTATTTAAAGAAAAAAAAAAAATGGAGGTGACAACATTTAACTTCTGGGCTGTTGTGAGGATTGAAGAAATAATTTGTACTCCATTCATATCCCTTTAATTGTCCTTACTCTGTCTGTGCTCCCACCCACCTGATGTCCACTGGCCAGCCCGCCGTCTTGGACTTCAGCCCCTCTTTCTCACACCTGGAAAATTCCCTGGGGACTAATGCTCCCCAGAACCATAATGAGTGACCTAAGCAGTGACTCATGATCCTGAGTGTAAATACCCCAACTTCTTCCCCACCCCCACCCCATTCCCCGGGATAATTTGGAGGTGAGTCATTGACCTCATACCCCAGAGGTTCTGCCTGAAATTAGTCCTCAGGTACCCACCAGAGCAGCTGCTGTCTCTTTCTTATATCACCTTTCTATACCCCCCTACCAGTGTGCCCACACCTTCCAAATAAGTCCCCTGCACTCAATCCTTCCATCAGGCTCTGTTTCAAGGGAGAACTCAACTGAGTGCCTGGGGTAGTGCTTATAACAGTGGAGGCCCTCAATAATTGTGCATAATAATAAACCAAATAATGATTTGCTGTCCCCAGGAGAGACTCTTCATTCCGCATTGCGAGATAGTGCACACTTTCCAGGTTTTGTTTTGGAGGTTGGAGCTACTTTTAACATATAACACCATTCCCTGCCGTCTTTGCTTTACGTGTACAACAGCCACTAGCAGTGTACCTTCTAGGACACACGTGGCTATTGATTATTTCACTTGAAATGTGGTTTGTCCTAATTGAGATGTGTTGTCACTTAGCATGAAAAAAAAAAAGAATGTAAAATATGTCTTTAATAATTTTTATATTATGAAATGATACTTGGGGTATGTTGATTTCAGTGAGACATCTTATCAAAATTGGCTGTCTTTTGCTTTTTAATGTGTCTACTAGAAAATTTTCATTGTATATCTTTGGTACAGAGCAATTTGATAATTACACATAGTTCTATCATTATTACGTGATGTATACTTGAAATTTCTAGCAGGCAGTGCCGTTGCAGAAAAATCATCCAAATGGCCAGGAACGCCGGGCTTTCAGGGTCACTGGGGGCAGCGTGTGATCTCCTTTCCTGTTTTATTCTAGGTTACATGTCGCCACACCCGTCTCCGTTGGGAGCCCCAGAGCACGTCTCCAGCCCGATGTCGGGAGGCGGCCCGACCCCACCCCAGATGCCGCCGAGCCAGCCGGGGCCCCTCATCTCGGGCGATCCGCAGGCGATGAGCCAGCCCAGCAGAGGTCCCTCGCCTTTCAGCCCTGTCCAGCTGCATCAGCTGCGAGCGCAGATTTTAGCTTACAAAATGCTGGCCCGGGGCCAGCCCCTCCCCGAAACGCTGCAGCTTGCAGTCCAGGGGAAAAGGACGTTGCCCGGCATGCAGCAGCCCCAGCACCAGCCCCCGCAGCCCCAGCCCCAGGCGCAGCAGCCGCAGCAGCAGGCCCTAGTTAACTACAACCGACCATCTGGTAGGTTCCTGTGTTACCCAGTGAATAATGCGATGGTCCAACTCGGCTAAGAAGGACTGCCGAGGGCGCAGAAGCGCTGGGCTGACTTAGGCTTTGTTGTACCTCGGTGGCTCCCTTGTCTTGCTTCACTCAGCTGGCCAGGATCCCTGGGCCCCTGCACCGTAGGGTGCTGGGAAGGAGGCAGTGTCCCCCGTGACTCTGCATTCTCTTTCAAGAGGCTCAAGGCTTGTCGGGAGCCCGGCCGCATGCCCCAGCTTAAACACCCCCCCCCCCCCCCCCCCGTGCGTTCCTGCAGCCAGAAGGCGCCCCTAGCCTCAGCTCTCCTCGAGCCACCTTATGTGTGTTGATTTCTTTCTTTCTACCCCTTTGTGTGGTGAAAAGCATTGAGGGAGACCTCCCAAGAAAAGCATATTGCAGTAAAATCATTATCAAGTAGGAAATCAGAAACAAAGGGAAGGAGAAATCGGGGTCAGGGAGGTCAGGAGCGTGGAGGCCCCCCGCAGCTCACGGTTGCTGCCTCGGAGCTGTGAGAGGACTCCAGCTTCCTGGCAGGCAGGAAGGGAGACAGGGTCTGGGACCAGATCCTCGCCGTTCGGAAGCCAGTGGCTCACCAGTGTCTCAGAGGAACCCAGAGCCTTTTCTAGCATGAAACTAAAAAGGAGATTTTCCAGGTGGGATTTTTTTTTTCATTATTGGTATTATTATTATTCCTGTAAGAGACACTGCAAGATAGAGGCATCCGTAAGATTTGTTCAGAACAAACAGTAACAGAATGCACACGGCCTATTTCTTACATAGACCTGGCAACACATCTGAAACCGTGATAGTATGTAACAGGTGGAGATGACCCTTGTGTGGCCCTCTGTTGCTCTGGCTCGATCCCACCGCCAGAATTCGGAGGTGCAGGGGGCTATGTGGTGAGCTTCCCCGAACATTGTTTTCCCTGGCAAGGTTTTTGTTAACCACCAGATAAGCAAAGAGTTGATGGTTCTGTTCTAACTAGAGTTTTGAATTCCGGGCTCTTCCTTGACGTTGACACATTTCCTGGGTGTGCTTCCCTCTCCCTGGGGCAAGCCACGGCATGCCAATCGCTGCGAGCGGTTTTTTTGGACATCGGTACTTTTCCTAAGTTGGCGGACTTAGGCAGTGGGGAGGAGTTCAGATGATGATTCTTATTTTTTAATTATCATGTGCCTTCTGAGTTTGTCCGTGTTTCTTTTCTGGTGGGGGAAGCTCCAAGAGTTGCCCTACCCGAAGGATTAACTCACCTCGTTAATTGTGGATGTAGCCTTAGGATTGGGCTTTTAAACAGCAAGAAAGGATCGTGTCAGCTGCAGATCTTTGTGGAGTAACCGTGGCACGTTGGTACGTGGAGGATCGAGTGGGACTGAACGTCAGGGACCGGAAAGGTTATAGAGGAAAACCCCGCAGAAAACGGTAGTTTGGACCCTCGATGTGGTTGGGGGTTTAAAACGGCGTAACTCCAGCTCTTGGGAAGGCAGCCAGACGAAAGAAAAAAAATCCGTGCATGTCTCTGGGTATGTGGCCTGTACTTATTAAACACCTGGCCTGCCTCGTGCATCGTGCTCAGCCTGAGTACTCTGCATGGGGGACTCTTCTAGAATATGGAGAGTCGGGACTCCCGTGCTAGCAGTCTGACCCGGGAGCCCATGTTATTGGCAGCTGCCCCGTGCTGGCTCCTTCGTAACAAAGGGGCTCATGACAAGGGAAGGAACCTGTCATCAACTGTGTACCAAAGGCAACCGTTTTCCTCCCGTGTGTGCCGAAAGGGAAAAGTACCTCCGCTCCTTACCTAGAGCCTTTTACTTGTTCTCTAGACTCCATGTCAGTGAACTTAGTACTCTTGACATCCCACATCGAAGTAGTTTTCAGCAGGGGCTGAATGGCAACCAGAGAGGTGGTATTTGGAGGACCAGGGAGCAAAACCTGTACCTCCCAGGAGCTAGTGATGTGGGACCGTGTCATGTAGGCGTCCTTCACTGAACCTGGAAGCATGTCCTGGGGCGTCATCACAGACCTCCATGAGCATTGCTAACCTTTGTTGTTCTTTTAAGATTTTGTTTAAGAGAGAGAGAGAGAGCACAAACAGGGTAAAGGGCGGAGGGAGAAGCAGACTCTCTCCACGGAGCAGAGAGCCCGATACAGGACTCGGTCCCAGGCCCCTGGGATCATAACCTGAGCCGAAGGCAGATGCTTAATCGACTGAGTCCCCCGGGCGCCCCAAATATTGGCTCTTTTTAAAATGATCTGCGCCCAGCAGGAAAAGATCCCAAAGTATCTTTTAAGAAGGCAGGAAGCTAGATGATTCATTTCAGAAAACTTTTCACCCAAAGTTTGAATAAGGAGACTGACATGAAGTAGTAAAACTTAGGGGACCAGGTTTCGGTTGTCTGGACGCTTGTACCTAACAGCCACTTCACGTCCCAGTAAACACAATCCCGAGTGCGTTTTCTGGACCATTTCCAGAGGAGGGGGCTCCATGATGTGACCCACCTCTGACGCTTCATCTTCCCTCACCAGGCCTCTGTCGTCAGGAGGAATCTGTTCTGTTACTCAGCGCTCTGTCTCTTGTATTTCGATAGTCAGGCTTCATTAGAAATGGAAATATTGGGGCAGATAGTGTTTTATACCAGAGTGGGCAAGGAGGCCATGGAGAAAGTTAGAAGAAGCTCCCTCCTGCCAACTGAGCAGACCCATTCCTGCCGCTGGGAAGGAGGTTGCACCCCAAAGTGTTGCAGAACTTGTCCCCAAACCTCAGCTTTCAGAGGGAGTTGGCAACCTTACTTGACAAAGACTTTTTGGGGGGATTGGCATTTAGGACAAGTCAAAATGAGGCAGAGAAAAAAATTTTTTTAGAGTGAATATATTTTTTTAATTGTTATTACTTAACTCCATCCCTCCTTAATAAAAAAAAAAAGTATTATTGTGTATAAATACCTCTACTAATATTTGAGGAAAAAATAAGTTTAAGTATATCCACTTATCTGGAGCTAACTCCCGATTCCGTGTGTCTTTGTCTGGCTCTGTCGTGTTATCCATGTTCAAGAGCATGTCTTTGGCTGGGGCGGTCTGCTTCAAATCTAAGCTCCAGAGATGTGACTCACCCTAAGTGACACACATCGTCAGAGGCACCGCTGGACAGCTATGGGTTGACTGCAGGAGCTGCACACTGAACAGATAGTTCTTCAGTCCTTACCTGCTGTGGGCTCCATGCCAGTCTAACCCAATATCTTCTTTTCCACTTCGATTCATTTTTTTCTTTTATAGAGACTAAAGCGAAATTAAAAATAGGAACTCTAAAAGTTTAGTTTTTTGGGGATTTCTTTTTGTTGCTTTTTGTTTGTTTTGGGGGGTTGCTGTGGGGTGGGGTGGACCTTGTGGTAGAAAGTAAAAGTTTCATTGCTAATTTTTTTCAGAGCTTGTCTCTCTCCTGCTCCCCCCCCCCCCGCTCTTTTTAGGTCTCTAAAATATCTAGGTATGTTCAATTTAAATACACTTCATTACATTTATTTTTTTCAACCCATGGAAACCACTTAAATCCTTATTTAAGGCACAGAATATTGAATAGGGATTCTAGTGTGCTGGGAAGACAATGTGAGCTCTGAATGCACAGAAATTCTGTACATGCGAGACGCGGGGTATTTTAATACGTTCATTTCCCCGTTTCTTAAAATCAGGCAGAGGGATGCACCCAAGACAGACCCCCGTCCTCACCTTAGCCACACTGGGTCGCGCTCAGGGGTATCAGGGCTTGCCTCTGCCTTGATTTCCAAGGTGAGGACTGAGGGGAAAACAGCCACATGTGAACCCTCTGATAATTAAGCCTAAATTGTTTATGTTGCAGGGGGGAGGGGGTGGTAGGAGACAAGCTAAGGAAGGTAATTTGTCTTACGTTTGGAGATAGCAGGAAGCGGTCTGGTCTTATCGTCAGCAGACCACGAGTGTCTGTAGCAGAGATGAGTTCTGTCGCTAGAGAGCCAGTCCAGCCAGGCACCGTCCCTCTGTAAGCCGCCTGAGGGGCCAGCAAGAAACCTGAGAACAGCGGTTGCGTTCTGGGCACGTCCAGTTGCGGCAAGCCGCACGCGCTTCCCTAGGCTCTGTAAGTAGGAGTTTTTATGTAATGTGTTGGGAGGCAGGGAAAAAATAGCCCCACGCAGCAAATGAACTCGCGGTGTTGAGTTGGGAAAGGAATTTGCTTGTAAGTGGTTCTGATAGCAGCTTGGCAGAAAGCACGTGGCAAGCCGACTTATCCGAGTATTCGTGCTGAGTCGTTGTGAGCCGGCGAAACATTTTGGAGTTCGCTGTAGGAGAGTGGACTCCCAATTTCCAGCTAACACAGTACCAAGCTTCCTAAAAAGCCTGTCTTTCGCCACGGGGGTTTTTCTATAAAGCTAAGTAACGAAATTAGCCTTCTGAGCCTCTGTGGCCTTGCTAGGATTAAAAAGGCCGTGAGTGGAGGGTGTGGAGCACGTGGCTACATGATCTCACTGAATCCTCACTCCCGCCTGAGGAGGTTATGTTATCATCCCCATTCTGCAGATGAGAAAACTGAGCCATGCGGGGTTAGGTGACGAGCTCAGGCTCACGCAACCAGCAGGCGGAAGAGTGCGGGTGACCCCCATCCGTTCTTTTAGAAAGAGGCGGGGTGCTTTCATGGTGCCTGTTTTCCTTCACAGCAAGTGGTAGGACTGTTTGAATTGGAGATTTGAATATGGAAGTTCATGTTTGGGTCTCTCTGTCTCTGCTTCTCCATTTTAAGGGTCAATCAGCTGGATGAGAATGTCTTTGTCTTTAAGGGATTCAAGAAGTCTAGCCATGTGCGTGTGCTTTAGATCTGGTCTTGAGTCAAAAGCTAAAAATGACTAGAAGTGGAACCAGGGATATCAGACATGCTCTGGGTACCTTCCTTTGATGAAATGTGGCTTTAAAATTAGTGACTTGACTATACCTCAAGGAGTCATCAGAGGCTTCTGCATAGGTATTTACAGGAGGGAAGGCTAAAGAAGAAAGTTCCGGAAACAGGTGGAACGTGTCACACCGAGTGCCCTGTTCTGGTTTTTGTTGATGAATTATTTAAACTTTGAAAGGAGGAAAAACACTTGCAGAACTGAATACAGAGTGATTATTAATGATATTACCGTATCAGTAAGACCCGAATTTTCTCTTTGTTAAGAATGGTGGTGTTTTTAGGGGGCTTCAGTGTAGTAAGTTTATTATTTAGTATGCTTATGCCGAGTCTTGAAATACATTTAATTCTACCAGTTTCTTGGGTTTATTAAGGAAATTTCTAGAATGATAGAGAATCAACCTGTTAGAAATCTCTGTCTCCTCTCCTTTGGAGGAGACACCTAAAACAATCCAGATGAAAAAAATCTACCCTGTTTTAAAGACCTCTAGGGAGACCATATTCTAAAACGTCCCTCCATAACTCATTCCAGTGCTTAACAACCCTGAAATGTAATGTTTAGAAACTGGTTTCTTATATATGGATGAAAGAAACTTCTAAATATAAAATATTATGAAACACGATGCATTATGTAAAAGACTTTCCATTCAGAAAAAAAAAATCAGAAAGTACTTAGCTGAAAAGAATCTCTTTATTATGATAGTACATCTACAATGCCTAAAATAGAAAATTTTTAAAAATGCATTTTTCCCTCAAGAGTTTTTCATCCCCCACTGGACCCAGGGCTGCAGTCATCTCAGGGTTATGTAGCTGCGTGCGTTTCAGAAAGTTTACCTAATTTCCCAAGGAAGGTGAAAAAAGCACAACAGTAACAGCATACACACACACACATACACACACACGCACGGGCACACACACATACACGTGCATGCACGGGCACACATACAAATGCACGGGCACACACACACACACACACACACACACACACGTACAGCTTCCTAAGCACTTTGTTCCAATTCCTTACATTCCTCCTGTCAAAATGTTTGCTTATCCTCTCCTTGCATTGTCATTTAAGCCCATTTCTAAATGGTGTTTGCTGGAAATTGAATAAATGTGTCTAATTTTTCATAATGTACGTCTTTGTATGGTTAATTATTAAGGCGCTCTGAAGTATATGGACTATTATTTTATTACTGTTTAATAGTTTTAACTTTTCTTAGAAAAGATACAGAAAATGCTCGGGAAAATGCCTATCAGAGGTTTTAACAGCTTACTGAGATTTTTTTTTTTTTCATTTCCTAATTCATCTGGTAGCATCACTAATCTTATTTATAATTTTGAAGTAAGTAAGAGTTTAAGTATGAGGAGAGACAGAACACTTCTTACTTTCGGTCCATACCTAGCAATCAATTTAAACTCCTGAAGTTTAATGTGGAAAATTGCATTAAATTAACTTACCAAGTGCATTTTGATAAGCTTGATGATTGCATATCCCTTTTATTCTGTTAGCATGAGAAAAAAATGCCCTCTTGAATCTTCATATTTGATAGTTTTTATAGGTGGAATGAGCGGATTTGCTCCCCCCCTACACTGCATGTTTTTTAGAAACATTTTCTAATATGCAGTAAAAAAATTAAAAAAATTAAAAACTTCAGTTACTGAGATGCACTGATTAGGCCTGAAATGTGCCTTTTAGGTCACGCAGGGAAGATGTGTGCCCCTTGGGCTCGCATGGGAGGGCTGGCCAAGCTGCTGCCTGTGTGCGGAAGTGAGGGTTAGGCGAGGGTCTGCACCTCAAGCCCCTCAACGTGCAATTTGCAAAACGTGCTTTTGGAACCACACCCAGATTGCATCTGACTGTTCTAGGACTCCCTTCCTTTTCTGAACTCTTGAATACACCTGCAGTTCTTTAAAAAACAAAAAAACAAAGCCAAAAACCCCAACAAACCACTCTTAGAGCTACATTAAACGCTGACCATCGGTTCTTTTACTCAGTGACTGCTTGGGTCATTTTTGGGCCATTTCACCGGTGTCCATCCGTGAATGCCATTGCCCTATGGGGAGAGATGCCTGGTTCTGCTTACTAACTTTCTCCTCCTTTCCCCTCCCTGCCCTCCCGCCTTCCTCATCTCCTTTCCTCCCCTCCTCTTCCCTTGTCTGGAGATGGTCGGTGGTCCCCGTGGCGGGGGCAGCGGGCAGGCCGGGGGGTGGCTGCAGGGCGCCGGCCTGCCCGAGCTGCCCATGTTGCTCTTGTCCTGCAGGCCCGGGGCCGGAGCTGAGCGGCCCGAGCACCCCGCAGAAGCTGCCGGTGCCCGCGCCCAGCGGCCGGCCCTCGCCCGTGCCCCCCGCCACCGCCGCGCAGCCGCCCGCGGCCGCCGTGCCCGGGCCCTCCGTGCCGCAGCCGGCCCCGGGGCAGCCCTCGCCCATCCTGCAGCTCCAGCAGAAGCAGAGCCGCATCAGCCCCATCCAGAAACCGCAAGGCCTGGACCCGGTGGAGATCCTGCAGGAGCGCGAGTACAGGTGAGGCACCCGGCCCCGGGGTGGGGGCTGGCGGCGCTGGCCTGGTGAGGACCACTGAACCCGGGGGGTGGTGGCCCTGCCCTGTGGGACAGGGCACAGGCCGAAACTCAGGCTACGGGAAGGACCCTAGAACCAGAGTTTGTTTCCCGTGGGGGTGGCAAGAGGGGGCCTTCATGGCTCGGGGTGGGCAGGACTGTGATTTTCATCCTGTGAGTCAGACACCGTTCATCAGCCCCTGGGACATGCCAGGCACTGTGCTAGGCACTGGGAAGGTGGAGGTCAAAGCCCAGCCCCAAGTGCTTGTGGACCCGAGAAAGGGGTCCTCTCACCCTTAGCCTTGCCGTGTCTTGCTGTGGTTTGCATGGTATCTCCCAGCGAGGGCTCTGAGCTGGCTGGATGTTGCGCGTGTCCTGCCAGCCAGACCTTTAGGTTAATGACACATCTCATGACACTAAATCATACTTAGTGGCTCGGTATAATATATTCTTCATTGTAATTTGTGCATTTGTGGGTCTACTGTTTGGTCAACCTTCGGGGTGAGCTGTCTTCACGCAGGGTCCACATTTAAACTCTTACTCCAGAAACTTAATTTTCGCCCGATTTGGCCCATTTGTCGACATCAGTGGTTGGCAAACCTTTTCTGTCAAAGGCCAGGTGGTAAACGTTTTACCCTTTGCAGGCCCATAGCAAAGGTCCCTCAGCTGTGCCCTTACAGTGCGAGAGTATATCCACAGATAATAATGGGCCAGCCATGTTCCAATAAAACTTTATTTGCAAAAACGGGCTGTGGACAGCCTGGAGTTAGCAGACCCTTCAGGTAAGTAAATGGTTAATGTCAACCAAAAAGAGAGTCCATAAGTAAGGAGTCAAGTTAAAACAAGACTAAGATCACGGTCTCTGGAGTTGGCCAGGAATGCGGGCTCTGTCGCCTCCCAGCTGTGTTACCTTGGTCAAGTTACATCTCTTCTTTTTTTAAGATTTTTATTTATTTATTTACTTGAGAGAGAGGGAGAGAGAGTATGTGAGCGGGGCGGAGGGGTAGAGGGAAAGGGAGAGAGAATCCCAAGCAGACTCCCCAGTGAGTGTGGAGCCTGACGTGGGGCTCAGTCCCATGACCCTGAGATCACGACCTGAGCTGAAATCAAGAGTCAGACCCTTAGCCAACTGAGCCACCCAGGCACCCCAAGTTACATCTCTTTTCTGTGACTCAGTTTCCTCATATGTTAAAAGAGGGGGTTATAGTACCTCTTGTAGGGGGAAGATAAAATGAGACAAAGACTTTCAGTGCATATCAGCTATTATTACTTCCCAATTATTGTTTCATTCAAAAGAAAATGAAAGTTTAGAAGTTATAGGGAATGTTAGTAAATAACACCTAGGCTCCCTTTAAAGACTTACCTTGGTCTTTGTTGAAAACCACATGACTTGTTATTAGATTAAAATGCTAACTTGCCAGCTTTGCAAGCGACTCTGTGGAAGAAATCGCAGTAACTCGCCATTTAATGTGTGTAGCTTTTTGGATGAAGAGTAGAGCTTTGCTCTTATTACTATGACTGATCCTCGATGAAGAGCTTTTAGATTGCTGTTTCCCGCGTTTTATGTACCCCAGAGAGCTAGACATGCTTCGTCTGTTGGCATAGCAGTGCTGATAGGCAGACCACTGCAAGGTACGAAGTCAGATGTCAGCACTGTATTCTCATTAGGGACAGAAGAACTTTATTCGTACGCAGTTCTTTCTTTATGTTGCTACTGAATAGAAAAACCGTCAAAAGTATTTCTTTTAAAAGATTTATTTATTTAAGAGAGAGAGAGACAGCACACCCGAAAGTGGGGAGAGGGGTAGCAGAGCCCAATGTGACACAGGGCTCGCTCTCATGACCCTGAGAACATGACCTGAGCCAACAGCAAGAGTCGGCCACTTCCCCGACTGAGCTACCCGGGTCCCCCACAGGTACTTTTTAAAAAGACAGTAAATGGGATAGAGGGGTATCGTTTAATTACTCTAAAATTCTGACTTCCTAAGAACTAACATTTTTTCCCCTTCCCTGAACGCGCAAACCTACCAATACCGTTGTCACATCATGCGAATGACATTCGTAACAAAGACGCTTTCTATACCTAGGAACACACCTGGACTTTTTTTCCTTATTCAGCCTGTGTTGGGGGGGGGGGTGTATGTGTGTGCATGTATTTTACCGACACCTAAATTTTCTTCCTCAATTTTACCAGAACTTCATTTGCAGGCCTTTCTAGTCATGAGCCTCTTTTAGCCCCTTTTTCAGAAGTGGTCTTAACGGATGGTCTCCCAAAGTACACAGTACTAAGTGGTACAAAGCAGCCTGTTCCGGGGTGTGAAACGCTTTGGTCCTCCCGTCTCATATCAATAAGAAAAAGTACAGGTGTCACTATCTTTTAAATTACAAGCCCTGCAGAATGTGGTGTAATGGCTATTTTTCATATTATTATCATTGCTTGATACACGTCTCCTCTTCCGTAAAGCCGCATGGCTTCTGAAACCATCGTTCTGGCAACCCTGGGTGCAAAAAGCTGGTGGGGACTTTGGACTTGAACTTTCCCACGGCCATCTTGAGAAGAAGCATAGGTTTCCACTGGCAGCCTTGCTTTTATCTCTTTTCTTCCTTGGTTGGAGAGCGATAGCTGACTTCTCTCTATGGAGATAAATTTTCAGCTGCAGAGATTAGGTTACACTTATCCTTTAGAAAGGGTTAGACCAAGTGCTGTAGACTCTTGTAAGAGACAGCAAAGGAACTCTTCCTTTTGTCCCTCGTTGACAGAATGTCCCTCACTCATCTTTAGCACCAATAACTGGAAGGGTCCAGTATATCCTTATCTTCTGATTATTTGAGCAAGGTCTAAGAAAAAAAAAAAACTCTTTTATAATTTTATAAACTTGGTTGGAGCAGAAATCATCTGTCAGAAACTAACAGATGTTCATGTCTCTGACCATTGTAATATCACTTACCTCATCTACGAAAATTGAAAGGAAGTTGTCAGAATCTCAGATTTCTTTCTAACTTTTAAGACATTTGGCTGTTTCTCTTGTTCATCATAAAATCAGAATTTTGACAAATTGACCGTCTTTATTCGGCGAGAGCATAAATAAGTTTCTGCCTGTGAACGCTTTGCCTCAGATCCGCACAAGCTTCGCCGTTAAAACATTTTGTTCCCATTTAAATTGTTATATTGGATCCTTTTCTTTTTGACCATCTTTCTCTTAATGATGGAACTGACGGCCCTTTTCTGTAGTAAGTGTCGAAGAGACATTTCCAGTGCCTTTTTCCCCTGGTCTTCCTGGCACACTTCCCTTGCCCTGTCAGTGTACCTAGCCTCAGTTGTTCCATTCCGAGGTAGATCCTTGGGCAGAAGTGCTCCGGGTTGTCACGTTAGCATGCAAACTGATTCCACAAGTGTCTGCGTGCAACACGCACCTGGCACTCCGAGGAGCGTATCTGAGAAGAGCCCCTCTGCGTCCTGCGTCCTGCCAGCCGTGTTCGGGATCGCTTCGGAGGTCAGCACGGACACGGTGGCGCCCCTTGCTTCAGGAAGCAAGCTTAGTCTGCTTGGCCTGCTTTTTTGTCCTTCCCTGCTCCCCACTGCAACCCTGAAATTCCTTCTCAAAAAT
The DNA here is from genome assembly GCF_024610735.1 of Ursus americanus. Taxonomy (NCBI): domain Eukaryota; kingdom Metazoa; phylum Chordata; class Mammalia; order Carnivora; family Ursidae; genus Ursus; species Ursus americanus. The sequence continues at coordinate 8,470,938 of NC_142160.1, read as the reverse complement.
TACCAAGGGCCGTTTTATCTGCAGAGTTACAAAAAGTCAGTCTCCCTCTCTCTCCCCCTCTCTCTCTCTTTTTTTTTAAAGTGTCACTCAGCTTCTTGAAGGAGCAAAATGTACCAGTGTCATTTTCTGTTCAAATAACTCTCCTACAGGAATCATAAACTTCTCCTCTGGACCTGAACAAATATTCTGTTACCTTTAATGGAACTCTTTTTCTTGCCGGAACAGTAACCCCTCTTGATTTACTGTTCAATCTGTATGAAAAACCTGAGTGACCTAATTCTGCTTCAATTTTCTGTGCTCGTGAGGACACTAAATGCGTCTCCTGCAGTCATGCAGTATTACTTGTGTTGTTGTTTCTGGAAGTTTAGAATCCTGAATCTCTTTATCGGACTACCTGCTGAATCCCATTGATGGGGAGATGAAATTGTCTGGAGAGGAGCATTATTTAAAATGAAGATTTCTATTAACAACGACAACAACCACTGCAAGGAGATAAAATTTTCTGCATTAAAAGAGCCCCTCCTGTACCCTCACTACCCACCTACCATGTGCCGAATCGAATGCATATAATTTTACTCTGGATTCCGCCTTTCCTATTCTATAGTTTAAATGTCTGCACTTTGCACTTCTTGCCTCCCTTTCGTAAAAGAAAGATTCTTTTGTGCCAGGAAAGCTGAGATTCACTGACAAATTACTAGGCCCTTTGGAGAAGCAGACTTTTCTGGAAGAGGTGCCCCCCCCCCAGCCGGCTCCCACATACTCCGAGGCTCCATCTGCCCCCAGCCCCTGCCTCCCTACCTCCCTCCATCCTCTCTCAGTCAGTGTGATTTAATCTCTGTACTCTCAGCCTCGTTGTCCTAAGTTTGTTTAGTTCTATTTCCACAGACCTTTAGAAGATTAAGGAAAAGCAGCTATGCCTCTAATTTCGCACCTGACCCACTTGGTCAAAGAGAGGAAACCAGAATACCAAGGGATGGTTGGAGTGCTGGGATATTTAAATGAAAAAGGTCTGCCATAAATCTAGAACCTAGGAAGCAGCCTGACCAAATCGCTGGCCCTCAGCTACCCACCTGTAAATATTTAATTTTCCTGTACTGTGGCCTTCATTCTACATGAGTAAAGTTCAGTTTAAGGATTTTTTTTTCCATTTTAATTACGCATTTGAAAAAAAACAGGTTTTTCTATCAATATTGTAGTTAAGATGCATCATCTTGGCTATATTTGGAGATTTTTGGTTATGTCACTTTTAAAAACTGAATTGGACAAATGAAATGGACCTTTGTTCCTACAATAAAAAATAAAAAAACCATGATAATCATCCCTTGAGTATCGATAGTAATAGGAATGTGAAAGAATGTTGAGTAAGTCTGAACAATTTGGTCAAAAGAGTAAAATGGCAGAAGTTTATTATTTTCTATTTTATTTATTTTATTTTTATTTTATTTTTATATATCAAAACTGATGGAAGTTTATTGTTGTTGTTTGCCCTCACAAATGTTCGGTCTGTTGCAAAATTAAACCACTTAAAGGTGTGATTGCTTGTGTTGGTACATACGGCTGAAAAAACAGCATGATAACAATGACATTACTAATAGCACATCATGATGATAAATCATTCAGTAAATCAGAATTAATAACATGTGTGTACCAAATAAGACAGGAATCTGTCATAATATTGTTTCCAGTGAAGTCAGTGGGAAAAAAAAGATGCCTTTCTCTTACTATCATTTTTGAAGTTTTGAAAAAAATGACATTTCCCTCTCTACCAGAGAAAACAGCTGTAAGTTTTGTTTTGTTTTTTTTAAAAAACACTCATTTTGATATTCGGGTTAAATGAAGTATTAAGGTATTTTGTGACATCTAGGTAGAGAAGACTTTACTTTTCCATGTTAACACACAGCATCGTAAAGGCTGACAAAAACCATAATACAAATTTTTATTTATTTATTTATTTTACTTTTTCTTTTTTTTTTTTTTAAGATTTTATTTTTTAGTCGTCTGTACACCCAACATGGGGCTTGAACTCACAAGCCTGAAATCAAGAGTTGCACCACGTTCCACCAACCGAGCCAGCCAGGCGCTCCGCATAATACGAATTTTTGCAAAAATCTTTATCAGCTTTTATAGTCGAGGTCCAGAAAAGCCACGGTAGAAAGTGTATATTAATTATCTACGGTGTCTCCACCGGTGTGAGGCAAATGAGGGCTCCTGTGTGGGCTCCCTCCTTTACTAGCTCTGTGAAGTCTGCCCATTTCTTGATGTCTCCAAGCCTGAATTTTCTCATCAGTAAGATGGGACCATTATTAGCATTTACCTTGTAGGGGTGTGTGTGTGTGTGTGTGTGTGTGTGTGTGTGTGTGTGTGTATGTATGTGTGTGTGTGAGAGAGAGAGAGAAAGAGAGAAACAGAGACAGAAGGAGGGAGGGAGGAAGAAAGAATTAAAATCGTGCTTTAGGGGTGCCTGGGTGGCTCAGTTGTTAAGCGTCTGCCTTGGGCTCAGGTCATGATCCCAGGGTCCTGGAATCGAGCCCCGCATCGGGCTCCCTGCTCAGCTGGAAGCCTGCTTCTCCTCCTCCCACTCCCCCTGCTTGTGTTCCTTCTCTCACTGTCTCTGTCAAATAAGTAAATAAAAAATCTTTTTAAAAAATTTGTGCATTAGATACACCTTAGTGTAGTTAACGTGAACTTAGTTTAACTTACTACCTATTAGGGGCGCCTGGGTGGCTCAGTTGTTAAGCATCTGCCTTCGGCTCAGGGCGTGATCCCGGCGTTCTGGGATCGAGCCCCACATCAGGCTCCTCTGCTGGGAGCCTGCTTCTTCCTCTCCCACTTCCCCTGCTTGTGTTCCCTCTCTCGCTGGCTGTCTCTCTCTCTCAAATAAATAAAATCTTTAAAAAAAAAACAACTCACTACCTTTTACTACCTTTTACTATTCTTCGTGAAGTCTATTCCAGCACACTCCTGCCGCAAATTTGGAGGGAGGTAGTTCTAAACATAGATTTAAATGGCGTGTAACTCTTTGTAAGGATAGGATCCAGGCGAACCCTGAAGCCAGTTTATATGGGTAACGGTGAAAGTATCCCAAGTGAATGAAGAAAGTGGGATGCCTTTTCTCTTCTGTTCTGCCTTTATTATGAAAAAGGGCCTGCAGTTATATTTTTGAGGCTGTCTGAGATGAGAATCCCCAGCGATCCTTTTCTAGAAATTCATAGTTTTTAAGCACTGTTACTTTACCGCCTCCTGCTACCCCAAGCCTGATTTTTAAAAATGCCTAATTTGCCTCTTCTTTTCTCAGACAAGCCCTGCTCACAGAGGAAGTGGTTGTGGTTGGCAGGGCTCTCTCTGAATGTTTTGGGTTGGCTGATTTCTGTGGCCTCAGCAGCACCTAAAACTGCTCCTGTTCACTCAGCTTTAACGGCTCTTGTCATCAGCATCTTGGCAAGGAGGGCAAATGGCCTGGTTGCCTGGGACAGAACTAGAACTTAGGAAGAAAACTTGTTGTCTCAGCTCTGCGCTCTGGCTGGCTGGGCGTTTGGGAGCGAATCCCATGGTCCCGTCTCTCGTTTTCCCTCTGTTCACGGTGAGCTCTGGCACTTGACTTCCCTCCTAGATGTATCCTGAGCCCCTCTCTTTCTGGGTGTGAGAGAGAGGTTGATGAAGAAGGCCAGAGTGTTTGGTAACACGTAGCACCTGTCTGCATTCACGCAGAGGTAGCTTTTCTCTGTTTCACATCAGAAACTCTAGTTGGGTGTCAGAAATTGGCCAACCGGCGACATCTGGAATGTGTCTTGCCAGGAACTGAGACCTGAGGGTTATTGTTTATCATTAAGGCTAAATCGTAATGTCTATTTCCGCCTCCCCGTTCCCTCATTTCATTGTCTCCTCTAGGCTCCAGGCTCGCATAGCTCATAGGATACAAGAACTGGAAAATCTGCCTGGCTCTTTGCCACCAGATTTACGAACCAAAGCGACCGTGGAACTGAAAGCGCTTCGGCTACTCAATTTCCAGCGTCAGGTAATACCTTTTCCCCAGCGACTCTGAGATGTAGGAAATAAATGGAAATCTGTTCAATATTGTTATAAAGATATAAACTTAGTAAAATAGTGTGTCTTTTAGCCCGGCCGCGTTGAACTAAAAGGAACGAAGATGAGTTGCTTATTATTATTATTATTTTGCTTCTGTATATCAGAGACATTTTTTTTCTCCTATATTATGGTTTCCAAAGTCAGAGTAATGGCATTTTGTTACCGTGGATGAAACCTCGAGAACAAATGGGATAGCTTGCCTTTACGACTGCGAAGAGAAACAAGAAAGCGGGAGAGCGGAATCAGAGCCTCTTTTGTAAACACAAATGTAAAATCCTTGCCATGACTTCGAAAATAATTTTAACAAATATGATAGCCACTCTACTAAATGAATAGCTCATCATTTATAGAAATACATAGAACTGTTTGACCCCATTAGACCCCCACGTGGTGACTGACCAGTGGACGATTATCTCTTGTTCTTGCTATGGCTCTTAGTAGTCGCTGATGAATAAAAGCTGGCATGATGATCTGTTTTATCATCGCTCAATGACTAGTGAAACAAAGGAGAGCTCCTTTTTACGTCGGTGAGTTTTGCTTTGTGGACCCGAAAGGTGCAGGTCTCCCGGTCTGCACGCTGCCTCATTTAGCCAAAGGGGAAGAAGAAGGAGTGCTCCTCAGGCAGGGGGGCTGACCTGGGGAAAGTCTCGGGGCGTGCAAAATGAATTATTAATGAATGAAAGTAGTTTGGAAGAATTGAATTGCATGACTCGGTCTGTTGCAGGATGTGACTGAAATCACAAAGCCACCCCACTCGCTGCTGTCCTCTGACCCTGGGAGTACACCTGCCCTCTTGGTTATAATGTCACAAGAGGACATCCGTGGTGTTGGGGAGCTAGCTGGCCGTAGCTCTGTGGGAGTAGATTTCAGCTGAAAGTCAAAAAGAAAGAAAATAAAAGGCTCCGAGTCCCATTCACTTCCTTTCTTATAGGTGACGTCATACAATGCATTAATAAAGTGCTTGGTACGGTATTGTTAAATGATTAATAACCAAGTATATTTTCACAAATGAGATTATACTCAGATTCGCTTCACTCTGCTGCATTCTTACCTGATTCTGATTTTTTGCTCGATATTGTAGAAAAATCCATGATCTCTGAAGTTTCCCAGTGAATTAACTGCAATGGATGCTGATCTGAGATTCAATTGAATTATTATTTTAGTGTATATTCCCAACCCCACCCCCGGCTATCACCCACACATAACGTACAGCATGGATAAGACGTCACATTGATGATAATCTAAAGAAAGTCCCTGATCTGGTGTGAAGTCTAAATATCTTGAAGAATGTCATCATGGGGAGTGGGAGGAAGCCAACACCAGTATTTCCCATCTTTTATATGAGGATGAACACTGAATTAATATTGTCTGAATACCGACTTTACATGCACAGGAAGTCATTTTTCCTCTTTTTTGCAGAGCATCATTAAAGTTAATCTTTAGACACAAAGAGAATGTTAGTATGGCACTTAAAATGAAGTAAAATATTTGAAAAGCTCATTAACTAATTAATATCATTAGAATAATCAAGCAGAATGAATTTATTTAAAACCCAAGACAGCGTCTGCTTTTTTTCAGTGTTACAGTGCTGTAAGGTTTGTTTGTTTTTTGTTTTTTTTTCTTAATCTGAATGGCTTGGAAGGAAAACTTGTGCCATCTTTGAAAATACCACCTAAATTTGGTGGTATTTAGTCCCTTCATTTACAAAAAGGCCCTTCATTTACAAAAAGGCCAACTGTGGTGGCAAACCTTGTAGAGTCCTCCGTCTGCCCCTACTAACTGGGAGCTGGAGCGGGGCAGGGCCCAGGAGCCAGGCCTGCGTCTGGGGAGGCTCTCCCAACTGCTCTCCCTTCCCTTGACAGCTGAGACAGGAGGTGGTGGCCTGCATGCGACGGGACACGACCCTGGAGACAGCCCTCAACTCCAAAGCCTACAAACGGAGCAAGCGGCAGACCCTGCGGGAGGCCCGCATGACGGAGAAACTGGAGAAGCAGCAGAAGATCGAGCAGGAGAGGAAGCGCCGGCAGAAGCACCAGGTACCAAGGGGTGAACTGTGCGCCCCCACGTTGGCAGAGACACCTGACCAAGCCCTCAGATGGAGTCAGGAGGACTGGAGAACGTATTGGGCGGTGCGGACATCGCAGAGCGGGAAGCTTCCCTGGAGCTCCCGTGGGCTGACCGCCCCATGGAAGGGGCGGGGAAACAGGCCATGCCAGGGACGTGGGTGCCTGCCCATGGCCTCCTGCAGCGGGGAGGAGGTGGAGAACCCTGCTTTCTGGATACCAGGCAGGTGTCCTCCCCATCATCCCACCTGCACTGCCCGCTGGCTGGGCACGGCCGCATTGCCTGGGGCAAAATCCTCAGGCGCGGGAACTTGGAAAAGGAAGGAAGAGAGCAGATGGTTATTTTTATAGCAAATATAAATACAGTCTCCTGGGCTTTTCCAGGGCCCAGTTGGAGGTTTCATAGGGGCAGATGTTTTAAAACATTCCTTTCTAGGTGTTTGGAAGTATTTTGATGGAGGATTTGATTTTGTGTTACAGTCCCATACCTCGTGTTTGTTTTCCTGTGCTTCATCGAGTGCCCCGCATTAGCTTCATTCTGAAAAATGTTAGATGTTCGTTGGTGCACGTTTCCTCTCCTGTATTTAAAAAATCGATCCCAATTATGTGCAGCGATTTTAGCTGCCCCTCCACCTTACTTCGAATCACGGTGCTAAGCCATTTGATTTAGAGCAGAAGAGGCATTACTTTTATAACCTGGTTCTCCCTGGAAATATCCGCCTCCCTCGGGTTGATTGGAGGGTGATTTTCTTTCAGTTTTATCCTCGCCCATTTTGCAGGCTTCTGTCCGTCCTAGATCTTGCTGTTTTCACGAGCCTGTACACTTGAGGTCCTAGAGACTTCTCTTCCACAAGCTGGAGCCTTCGAGAGGCTGGTTTTCCCACCAGCCCCAGAGCCCGCAGCTCAGCTACCAAGAGACATCCCAGGGCACCTGCCTCACAGAAGATTCTAGTCTTCCCACTGTTGTGAAATGCTCACGGAGCGTTTTCTTGGGCTCCACGGAAACCTCAGTAGTCGACTTTAAGTATCCTTTTTCCTCCTCCCTTCGGGTCCTGTAGGAATACCTGAACAGCATTTTGCAGCATGCGAAAGATTTTAAAGAGTACCATCGGTCTGTGGCCGGCAAGATCCAGAAGTTGTCCAAAGCAGTGGCAACCTGGCACGCCAACACTGAAAGAGAGCAGAAGAAAGAGACGGAGCGGATCGAAAAGGAGAGAATGCGGAGACTGATGGTAAGGAGCTCACCTGTGGGGACCCCAGGCAGCGGGGTCCGCGCATGCACCTGTATTGAGAATGTTAAATATGCCATATCAAGAGTGGGTAAAAGGGGCTCATCAAATATATGAACACGCCCCTTTGCATATGGATGGAGTAGAAACATCTCCTTCCTGAACGATGCATGCCACAAACCCAGGGCCACAGCTGATAGGTATGTAAGATCTCCGTGGCCTGGGGTGGCCTTGCTTCTCCCATCGAGGAAGGTACTACAGTTTGCAGGAAGTTTAACAGCCAGATCTGGAACGATGGATATGATCTTTCTTTTAAAAATATCGCCTCTTTGAGACTAATGACATAAGTTGTTTTGAGTGAATGTGTCATTAACTCGTGTCTTGGACTCGAAAAAGGTCTGTTTCTTGAAGCTGCTGGTGCTTATCCTTTTTTTAAAATGGTAGAAATTTCTCCCTTCTAGTGTAAAAAGTGATTTTTAAGTTAATTTGGAAATGTTACTTTTTGCGTTATGGCTGTGTTATTGTCAAAGGCTATTCATGGATCATTACCTTGGTGCTGTTATTTTTTAATGGGGGTAGATAAATACAGAAGGAATTGGTTTACATCATTGGCCTGGGTATCTGGTTTTATTGGCCATTCATTTTTGGAATGGGACCTCAGAGCACACTGTGGATTTTAGAAAAGCGTGTGTGATCTATAATGATAGGAGACCTGCACATTCCTATCTGGGACATAATGCCGGAGTATGGGATGGAGATGAAATCGTTGTCCTTGGCCCGTAGTTACGTCCCTGGAAAATTCCAAGTGACACTCTCTTCTTTGGTGGTATTATGGTTTGCATTTTGTTTTCATTACCTTTTTTGGATTCCAGAGAGTAAACACTCTTTTAAAAGGCTCTGCGTCCAGGTACTGCTAAATCTTACGTCTTCTCCCACCCCCCTCTCCTTTTTTCGGGAAGGAGAAGCCCGTCCATGAGATTTCTCCCCAGCGAGGGAGGCCATTTTATGCGATCTGAGCAGCAAGCGGTCAGATTTGTCTCATTCAGCTGGAGTGAAACTATATTAGAACTTCAGTAACAGATTGGCTTGACACTAATGATTAGGCATTTGCAAATCATTAATTTTTGCAATTAAATGATGGAATATACAGATAACAGAGAAACTGAAGTTTTTTATCACTCTTTCTTCAAGTGAGATCAACCATAACCAAAAGCAATTAGAGTTATAATAGCATTTGAAGTCCATGCTCACCCACGGGGCAGACAGCAGCTAGACTGAGTGATAAAACTGCTGTCACTCGGGAGAGGCTGGAGTGACGCCCCTGGACTGAAGAGCCTCAGCTTTGCTGCAGTGCGGGGTCCCCTTGGGGACTCGTGACATGTCCCTGGTAGCCTACATCACACGAGGAAAATATGTGGAGGTGTCCTTTTATTGGGACGTATAGAAGAGACTTGTCCTGAAATGGCTCCGAGTACATCAGAGTTTTCATGGCATTTAACCTCCTAATGTTGCTTAATAGGTGATAGAGGTGGGAATTACTATTTATTCTGTTTATTATCAGCAGTATCGGACTCCAGGTGCCATGTGCCTCGCCTGCAGTCACCTCGGCCCCCGTGCCGTGCCGATCCGTGACCAAAATCCCCCCAGATTTGACCTTTCCTATCAACCACCACATTTATAATGCTTTTACATGTAAGAAGTTACACTTGTCAAAGTCCACTGGAGTCTTCGCCCTGAGAAGTGCTTATTGAAATGTTGCCGAACGAAATGATAGCATGTCTGGAACTGGCCACAGGACAGTGCAGTTTGGGATTGGGAAGAGGGGTTGTGGGAAGGGTAGCCATGAGACGGGAGTCATCGTGAGTTCATTTCAGTTGCTTGGTGTTGGTTATATGAGAGACTACAGTCTTCTGTCTACTTTGGGTTGTTCTTGAAAATTTCCATGCTTCCAAGTGAAGGATACACTTCGGATGGTGAATTGTCAAATTTTCACATCTTTTTTTTTTTTTGGTGTGCAAAGAAACCTAGAAAAACACAGAGCTGAGTCAAAGTGCTTGCCCACACTGGGTAAATAGTGTGGTTTTGGGTCCTGATTTTGCCCCAGAGCCGTGTCCTGGGACTTGGGGGTGAGGTGGGTATCGTGTCCCAGGCACCCCCCCATCCCAGACTGTGCATGGTCAGTCCCGCAGCCTGGATCATTCCATTCACTGTGCTCCCCACCAGTCAGAGTTCAGACGGTGATGGGGAGCGCTGAGTGGAAATTGGAGTTCGCACATCTTTACTGGGCTCTGATCATGTCCGTCTTTCCTTAATAGGCCGAAGATGAAGAGGGCTATAGAAAACTGATTGATCAAAAGAAAGACAGGCGTTTAGCTTACCTCCTGCAGCAGACCGATGAGTATGTGGCCAACCTGACCAACCTGGTGTGGGAGCACAAGCAAGCCCAAGCAGCCAAAGAGAAGAAGAAGAGGAGGAGGAGGAAGAAGGTAAGCACCCTAATGGCGGCAGCCAAGATGACTGAGTTGCAAAATATGCTTAACCCCGTGGGCACGGCGTGAGGGAGGGGACCAGGCACGCCAGACGGGATGTTGGAGGGGAGCATGTAATGGGTGGGAAGTACCGAACTGAAACAGCTCAGTCCGTATTTTCCTTGTTTCATACTGTGTTTCAAAGTGAAGCGTACACGGTCAGTAGAAAAAGGAAAAACGTCGGCACACGTAAGTGTGTGCCTTGCTTGAGGTTAATACCAGTGTGGTAGGGCCATGACAATGGAGCAGAAAAGGCAAAGTGCAGTTGGAGGGAACCCGAGGAAGCTGTGAGGGAGGGCTTTGGGGTACTTCCAGAACCTGCTTGAGCCTGTTTGTTCCGACAGGGAGCAATGCCCAAATGCCCATTCAGTGCACCTGCCCCGCTGTGGTGCTGAGGTGAGTGGGCAGGCCAGGGTTTTAGGTCATCACAGAGGACCGGAGACAGTTTTATGTAAAATAGAACCTAATCAGTGTGGAAAGGGAAGGATAAGATTGAGACTCTCTGCTCTGCGGCTGTTCTATCTCGATGCGGGTGTAAACTGCTCGTGTAGACTTGTGAAGGTAGAGCCTCTGTGAAGCTTGAGGTTTAGCTCTTAGTGCGCAGTTTGTTTTCATGGCGGATCCTGATTGGCCTGGACGCCCACGACCACCGGAAACAGGAAGTCTTCCTCACGGCCGTGAGGATTGAGGTTGGGTGGCGTTTCATCATGTATTCTCTGCACTGAATCGCTGAACAAAATGTTGTTCAAAAAATAATTAATTTCATGGCTCCTGAATTCTCATACCTGCTTTGTAATTAAGGAGGAGGGAAAAGTGATGGAGAAGGCCCTCCTTGCCCCCGACTCCTTCCGTAGCACATAGCTTCCTGCGTTGTGGGGATGAACGAGGGATGACTCAGGGCTTGGATTTAGATGTTTCGTCGGTGAGAAAGACCTCATTTTCTTGTCAAGGTAGCTTACAGACTTTGCAGAATTCCAGCTCCCAATTTCTGACTTAAAAGGACGTGTTCAGAGTCAGGGAAGAGCACGCAGGCAAACAGGTAGGATTCTGTAACGTTCCACAAGGGGACCCTGTGAGATGACGATTTTCGTTTTTCCCAAAGCCAAGGTGTATTTCACAGAGGTTACCACAAAAAGTTCAAATTCTACTTTTTGTGTGTGATTAAAAGCTGATGGCCCAGATTTGTGCTTCTGGCTTATAATTAATAGATTCCTGTCACGATATTAGATTGTTATATCATCGTCGGCAAAGAAAGATATATCACTGAGTGATAGTGATTATGCCTGTATTTTCGTGTTAATCTGTACAGAGCAGGAACCTGTCATAATATTTTCCTTGGGGCTGCCAACCCCACGTGATCTATGGGTTGGCTTTCTGCTTCCTTCCCCTTGCCCTCTGGTTTGCTGATAGCACGCATTCTTTCTCTTTTATCCACGTGTCCGGCAAATATTACCTGGACACTTCCCATGAGCCTGGCAAAGTGCGCAATGCTGGGGGAGGAAGAGGGAGATGTTGAGGAAAAGCACAATTGCCCTCTCTCTCAGTTCCATCAGAGTGAGAGACAGACATTGATCAAATATGCACCCCCAAAATAATCATAAGCCGTGGTGAATGCTGTGAAGGAAGACTGGGAGCCAAACCGGGGAGGGGACTGATTTCCTGGCAAATGAATGATCAATAAGATACCAAAGCCAGTCCCACTCCCATCAGCCCATTAGGAGTCTCTGGGCGGCTCCCACTGGTTATCTCACGTGATTAAATGTGCAGAATCATTGCTTTATCATCAGCTCTCTGCCTCTTCCCTGGTGTGCTTGCAGAATGCCCAGCATTGGAGCTCGCCCTGCCCTCAGCAGGACTGAGGAGGACAGGCTGCATTTCCTTCCGGGGCCATCTTGCTGGGATGAATGGGATAACGACAAAAGAAACCAGGCCCCTCCGCAGTCCTTCCTGAAAACCATCTCTTTGCTGGGGCTTAGAGACTTGGTTCAAAGCGGGTTACCCAATTCCAGATGCACCTTTATTCAAGTGCAAAGAAAATGGATGCTTTCAAAAGCTGATTATTTGACAGTCTGGATTATCTGTCATTCTTCCCTCCATTAGACTGAATGATTGAGGGTGCCTTGTTCCAGCTTCTCTGTTGGGGAGGAAGGCTGTGTCCAGAAGCTTAAAAATTCTGTGCCGACCCTTCCAGCTCTTCTCACAGAACCAACTTGATGCTGTGCCTATCTGGAGTTTGTTTTTTGCAGTTATGTAAGGCCTCAGTAAGCCTTTGTTTTTCGTGACCCCGTGGCCCAACAGCGTTGTGCTGTCGCAACAGGTATAGGGACAGCTAGGATACAGGTGCCTCTGTCTACACTGTTATAGGTGAGTGTGGTTGAACTTGTGATTTCATTGGAAAAGGATTATTATTATTTTTTCTAATATTACCCCAGTGTAACAGAGAAGGCCTCTTTCTTTCTGGTGAAGTGTATTGTGTTTCCTTGTTGGTAACCAGGAGAGTGGGTCTCCTTTAACCTGCCATGACCGTGTTTATACCTCTGTTCTCTCCATTAGAGCCCCTGCTATGAAGTATACATTTAAAAATCATTCTAGAACTTCTCACTCTCAGCCTGGTCTTTCATTAATGCCCTTGAAGTGAAAGAAAAAGAAGCGAACTATATGTATCTACCTAGGCATTAGAGGAGGAATAATTTGCAAAGTATTGAAATATCTAATTATGTGAAACCAGCCTTTCAGTGTGACAGGATTAATGTACTCTGATGTGCACTCAGCGTGACCTTGAGGTCTCTGTCCTCTCCCATGACTGTTCTCTAACATCGGCTGGGTGACTACAGCATAAAAAAGGGCACGGGGCTACATAAAGCCAGCGGGGTGTGTACAGATGGGTTGGCTTTCTGCTTCCTAACGCAGAAAATTGGGCCACCGCCCAAGAGCTCATGTCAGTCCACAAACTTCTAAGTTCATAACTGTGTTACGAAAACGTATCGTGTTAATTTGCTTGTATTCCCCTATAGACTATTTCCTTAAAAGATCTATTGCGTCGTGCTTCAGTCTCTGGGTCTGTGAGAAGGTGATGGGATGACACGGCAAGTGTATCCACAGCATTCAGCAGGTACCCTGACACGTAGTAAACGCTCAGTACTAGCAGTGATCTTAGCAAACAGCTCTGTGGTGTAAATGTAGGGTAGCAATTGTCGAAGCGTGGTTCGAAGGTGTTTTTTTTTTTTTTTTTTAATAAAATCTTCTTTTTCCCCATGTTGTATATTCTCTGTGATGTCGAGAGAATAAATGTTTGGCTACCATTTTATCCCCCAGTTAGGATCAGTTAGGTCCTGGGTAGGATGTCTTTTCAGACAGTGACAGGTTCTTTGACCATTGAGGCATTCAGTTGGAAATGAGGACTTACACTTTTTGGTGGACTCTGCTTAGCCCTCCCTCGCTAGCTCCTGCAAAGAGAATTTTCTAACTGTGGGGCCTCTCATTTGCAGTGGTTCCTGGTGGCAATCAGGTGGTCCTTGCAGAACTCTAGGGTGTTTTTCCTTAAGCTCTGGTGACGAGCCCAGGCCAGTCGCCCCCCCCACCCCGGACCTCCCACGTCCAGCCTACTACGAAGTCTAGTCCCTTCACGGTTCTGTCTCCCGAGCTGTCGACTTCAGGCTGAAAATAAATATTTAATTCCTTCTTCCAGATCTTTTAATGCAGCATATACCAACAGAACTACACCCTTGTTGTGAATGTGTGACATTTCTTGGAAACTCATGACACTAACAGGAACCAGCAGAGATTCCATGGGGGACCGCTGTGCCAAGTATTTTTTTCATCGTGGTGTTTGCTCTTCCTTCTGAAAGTTCTTTTATTCTCTTCCTCAGCAAATACTCTTACAAGCACATCTCAGTACTGTGACGCTTTGGAGGGGGACTCTTTCTAGCACAGCATTCTCTGCTGGTCAATATAGCAATAGGAAGTGTGTTTTTATCCTTTTTAGATATCAACAAATCAGAAAAACCTCTTGGTATAATTTCTGGTGAAAAGAGCATGAGATGCAAAGTAGTAATGTGGTTGAGACATTTCTTTTCAGTTCGAGTTACTCTCCAGTTCTTCTCAATTCTTTTGTCTCTCCTGTTTGCCCCCAAGGTGAAGATTTTCCCCTGCAAGGAGAATTTCACAGGCGAAAGGAAGGTTCTTTTTCCTTGTTTTTTCCCAAAGATTTATTTCTTTATTTTTTAGAGAGAGACAGAGAGCACAAGCAAGGGGAGGGAGAGGGAGGGAGGGAGAGAATTCCAAGCCAACTCTGCACTGCGCGTGGAGCCTGATGTGGGGCTCAGTCTTATGACCCTGAGATCATGACCTGAGCCAAAATCAAGAGTCAGATGCTTAACTGACTGAGCCACCCAGGCGCCCCTGAAAGAAAGGCTCTAAGGTAATTCTGGACATTTTGAGTGTAGGGGCTGTGGTAACGGTAGGTGAATATGACGTCACAGTGACAGAGTCATTTGATTATTCTAGTATCAAAATGGGTGAAAACAGAAGTTTGGATCAAAGTCCTGCTTAACTGGATTGACCAGTTACTTGAGTCAAAAATGTTGGAATTGGCTTTCTCTGCAGGCTGCGACCAAAGTAATGGGCAATTCCTGTTAATTTGATATTCTTGATCTTTTTTATTGCCTGATCACCTATCTTAATGCTCACAGGTCCACTGAAGTGATGGTAAAAATAACCCAGGTGGTTTCTGGAAACTTAAGTTTCCACTGAAACAGAATGAGCCCTTAAGGTGCCAGCACTTTCGAATGTTGCTTCAGTAAAGTATAAGAACACCTGCTGGGGGATAAAATGCACTCACTTTATAATATAAATTGTAAAATTGTAAAATATTTGGTGCAAACCTGCTTCTTTACAGATTGAGGCTGTGTGTGGCCCGCGTTACGGTAATCTGAGTGAAGCGCCCCACGGAGTTTATTTTCCTGAGTTCGGCTTACACGGAGTTTTCCTGTCTCGGGACTCCTTTGCCTCCTCACTCTTGTCGCTGGTTATTTTCTATACCTTCTGCCAGGAAGACAGGTTGCAGTGCACACAGCTTGGTGAACCTTCCCAAATGGAATTTCTGAATTGCCGTTGGCCTTGGAAGTTGGGAATTCAACCTTGGTTTTAGTTATGAGTGATGTGTTCCCGGTCCCCTCTCATCACTAGGAGAATTACCCTTTCCCCTCCCTCCAGCAACATGGTTAGCTCCCAGCTTTTTGTAGGTGGGAAGAAGCCAGGACGGAGTTCCTTTAGTCCTGATTAATGGGTGAATGGCAGCGGATTGTTTTGTTTTGTTTTTAATCAGTGGAAAAAATTAAGCTGAGGCATCCGCTGGTCACGCAGGATGTGTTTGTGATGGTGGGAGACACGGTGGTACCAGTCACAGTGTGTTTGGAGTTAATCTGGAACCAAGAAAAGGGAAGCATTTTTGTGTTGTGTTTTGTTTTGTTTTGTTTTCCGGGGAGGGGGTTGGGCAGCGAGGATAAAGCACCCCGGTGATGTGAGAACCAGAGATTTGTCACCAAACTGAAAGAATCCAAGGCATGATGGGAGAACGTGTTGTCTCTTGTCATAGAGTAGACTGCCACCTGGCTTCCACCTCCTGTAATAACAGCAGGATTGGGTGTAAATTCCGAGCGCCAGTTCACTGAGGAATTGTGCGTGTTCTTAACTGTTTTATGGCTTGCAAATTTACTGGCATCTGATTACAATAATGATGACTCATTGAGTGTGTGCTAAGTGAAAAGCATTGTTCTGGATGCTTTCCTTCCTTCCTTCATTCACCAAATATTTACCCAGTGCCTTTCATGTGCCTGGAGTCCTTGTAGGGGTGGGGACACACGAATGACAAAAACAGAAATCCCTGACTCCAGGCAGTGCGACAGCCAGTCTCACAGACATAAAGGAGTTGTCCTCCGACTAGCATTGAATCTTACATGGTAGAGATGGACGCTGGCCACATATATTTCATGGAGCCTTGGATCGTGCATCCTGAAAGAGAGGTCCGGGTCTGCCTCTGCCCTATAAGGGAGGGACTGTTACTGTCCCTTTTTTACAGAAGATGGAACCAAGACACACAGATTTGCTCAGGACCACACAGCTAAGGTCTCCCATAGTGAGTGACAGAGCTGGGATTCAAACACTGGGGGTCTAGTTCCAGAACCAAGTTTCTTAAATCTCCTATTACGTGGCCTCTTGAATTTGATACCGAATGGAATTTTTAAAATGAGTTTAGAGGATTTTAAGTAAAGGAGGGGCCTGATGGTGGGGCAGTTTTAGATACCACTCTAGCGAGTCAATAGCGTATTCATAGAAGACTATCCTTCAGAATGGTTTTGAATCTGTTATTTGTGGTCCTTCAAGCTCTTTAATGTACTATTCATTGAGATGGTGATCCAGTTCGGGTAGCTAGATATTGGAAATTGGCTTATCCATTGTCTCATTTGATTTTCTTTGTTGGCCAAATTTGTAGCTTATTTCTGATTTGTATGGAAAGAATGGTGGGATTAATTGATTTTCTCCCATTAATTAAAACCTTCGCCTGAGTATAGTGCCTGAGGATTCCAAAAATGGAACTGTTAGGGGCTGGTTGAAGAGATGGTTCCTTTTCTGAGCTCTTCTGCCATTGTTCTCTGTATCCGTCGCCTGGACATAGGGCTTGGTGCTTTTCAATGCTGATCCTTTCTTTTGAGCCTGTAAACGTTTCACTTTGGGGTGGCATAGATAGAAAATTAAATTCTTGGGAAATCATAACCAAAGGGAGCATTTTATTTCCTACTCTTTGGTAGAAATGCTACATTTTTTTTTCTTGCAGCATACATACGTGTATGTCTTGTAAGAAAATTTTGAAAGAACTTCAGAAATTTCAAACATTTATGGGAACTGGTTTTCTTCAGCGTAGACAAAAGGTTGGATTTTGAACATTTTCTATAAAAGCTGTTTTGTCAAGAGACAATTGAGTTATTTTCATGGAAAGCAAAAATGTATTATATAATCAATGCCTTAAGTAAACAGAGTAGAGTTAATATCGATTCTGTATCATTATATGTATTTTTAATTAACTAAAGAGCCCAGGGGAGGAAAGCTCATTTTCTTAAATGCCTTGATAAAGGAAATGACTAAAGTTGTGTTTAGGGTTTTTTTTTTTTTTTTCCTCATGCAGAAGTAGTAACTTTAAAATAAGAATTCTGTAAAGAATCCAGCAATAACTTTAAAATAAGAATTCTGTAAAGGTGATGGTAAAGATTTCACTTGTCAGAAAGGTTATAAATGTAAGAAATTTGAGGCTCTTTTGTTTTTATTGCAGATGAGACTCTCTCGGGTATGTACAAAACGTGACATAATCTTAGCTTTTCATTTAGGCTGTCTTTGAGGCACAGAGAGGTTAATGGACTAAGATATTGAAATATTTAAGAAATGGTCGATGACAGAATTTTTCATGAGCTCACAGTATCTGCATCAAATTTCCTCCTATTACCCACCGTGGAAATACTATGTAGTATGAAAAGCCAATTAGGTAGAATGGAAGACATCCCGAGAATTCCCAGAATGTTGTACGATTCTGTATTTTTATGACCTGAGAGCGGTTCCAAGTTTACTGGGGAATGGACATTTTTAGAAAACTTGTTAAGGGGAGTAAGAAAGTTGAGCCAGTTACGTCAGGCTTTGTCTTCCTGGTGCCAAACACGAGAAGGACAGCTCACACGCGCTGACCTCAGCCTTGCTCCTTTCGTGTCTTCAGCCCTTTGGGTCCTAGAAGACGTCACCCACAAGTCTGCGGCATGTGCCAGTCTTGAATCGCACCTGGCTTTCAGTAACTCCCCCCAAGTTGCCAGCTTAAAAAAAAAAAAAAAACACGAAGAAACAAAAAAAAAAGCCCCACACTTTGTCTCAGACAGTGAAGAGAAACAGAAATAAAAGGCATCGATACTTAGGCTCTGTTAGATGACGGTGGTGAGTAGTGACGGAGTGCTGTTTGGGGCCACTGAGTTCCCATGAAATCCTTCCTGTAGCCGTCTTCTTGACTGACGTGTAACATCTGACATTACTTTGCAGAAGGCTGAAGAGATCGCCGAGGGAGGAGAGTCTGCCCTGGGACCGGATGGAGAGGTGAGGAGCTTTGCGCCCATTCCTGCCGTGTTGTGCTCAATGAGTCCCCGCCATGCCCTACAGCGCCATTTTCTGTGAATACCAACTTTATTTTTACTCAGCTATTCGTTTCTAAGTAAAAATAGGAGTACATTAGCATAGTAGAAAATTAGACGAGTAGAAAAGGGATATACCGGAAAGTAATCTCCTTCCGTCTCAGACTGCCAATCAACTGATATTAAGTTTGTGTACCATTCCGGAATCTTCTGTGCGCATATATGTTTACGAATACATAGAATGTGTAAAAATTTTAAGTGATTCTATAATTGCATTTTCCCCGTAAATGATACAGAAGCATAAGCTATGACCCAGTTTCCTTAGTGCATTACTAATTTGAAATTATAAAACTCCATAAACACAAACAATTTACATATTTGGTGAGCTGCTTTTTTTGACATTTTTGTATAGGCTTACGAGAGAGCTTCTCTTCGTAGATCCATCAGCACATTCCTAAATGTGATTTCCGAGGATTTTGAAAATTCTCCTGAATCATGAGAACACAATTACTTATTGGATTTTTTTTTTTCCTCTAAAAACTCAAAAGTTCTCTGCCAGGGATTCACGTGAGGAGGCATAGCCCCAGAGCGGGGTGGGAAGGAGTTTGTTTCAAACTGCCTTCTCCTCTCACAGATTCTGATAAACCTGCTTGGGGGAACCCTTCTAGAATCTGTGCGTGCGAGGCGTACCGTGACTGTGAACGGTCCGGATCCAGAGACAAAAGGCTGAAACCACTATTCCGTGCAGAAACTTCTTGAACAATAAGTGTTGCTTAACCACTATAATCTATCACAAGGAAAGAAAGGATTGGGATGAGTGTCTAATGTGTCATGCACTCTCAGTGGGCCACTCTGGGGAAAGAATACTATATATTGGAGCACCTAGAAACAACTCTAATTTGTAAAAGCCCCCAGCCTTACCTAAGCACGCCTCACATGGGTGTTTAATTAACAAGCACACAGGGAGAGATTTAACGTGTTAGCGTGACAGTGCTCTTACCTCTTATTATTTCTGGGGAAAACTTGCTGCTGATCTTGGGCTTGTGACATACACCTTTTTTTTTTTTTTTTAAATCTTAACACACGTGCATTCTGTTTGCTGACATTGGCAAAGTGGACATCTTGCTCAGTTTGTTTTGAAATAATGTGCTTACACTCTGCCGTGCTCATTCAGGGCCTTTGCCAAAGTTCTAATTCCAGCCACAGCGATTCCCGATTTTCTCTGAGGCGTGACATAAGCAATAAAACAGGCTGTGTTACAATAGTTCAAGATAATGGAATATGGCTTTTCCAAGGGAGGTGATAGTGACTGGTAGATTTCCTTCTTTACCACGTGGGTGTGTAGATGACCTTTCACCCGAGGGAGGAAGCAGCACCCTGCATGCAGAGTAAAGGTGTCCCCGTCTGTTCCTTTAGCACATCAAAGAAAAAAGACAAGACAGCCTGGAGTGGGCCTTTTCTTTTCTTAAAGCCTTTTTTTGGGGTAGATAATGGCTAATATATTGGGTTTTTGTTTTTGTTTTTATTCTGATGGTGTTTTGTTGAAGGAGAAGGGAGAATGAATTTTTTTTTTTTGGTCATTTCTTATAAGATATGGAAGTAAGCGACAGTATCCTGTGTTTCCTGTCATTTTATTTAACTCCAATTAAGAACAATTGAGAAAAAATTCAGAATTAATGAATTGTGTAAACATTGAATTTTACTACTTTTAAGGAGATCGATAACTTGGACTGCTCGCAAATCAAGCATTTATCAGCATTTCCAGGCAGCGAGCGTCTTGCCTGGGGTGTCTGTCCTGCAGGTGTAGTCACTCCATAATCAGTAGCATTCATTTGCATAGGATTACTCCATTTTTTTAGGCCTTTTAAAACAATTTGTTCTCTGAAGTAGGTTAAACACGGCCTGTGCGTTTTCATTTATTCCCTTAACTTTCTGAGCAAGCCATTTTTCATGAAGAGCCTAGTAATGAACTTCAGCTCAGTCCTGGTCATTCACCCGGTTTCAGAAGAGCAGGGCTTCTGGCTTTCTCGCTCCCAGGTACCAGGGGCAGAGCTAGACAGCAGGACCTTTGGTTCTGCAGAAGCTGGAACGGGGCCCCTCATGAGGTGACACAGGTTACAATTCCTCTTTCTTTTCCGCATTCTCTCAGAAACCACGACTTTGCAATAGTTGTTGGGGGGGTTGTTATTTGGGGGTTGAAGGTTCTTAGTTGCAAATGGCAAAATGACAAATGACAACTCTACCAGATTTATGTAAGAAGGGAATATATTCATAGGATATTGGGTAGTTCATCGGATCTCCAGGCAGCGTGGAGAGCATGTTTGAGCCTAAGGCCGTGCTCTGCTGTATGGCTGGTCAGCGAGGCCGTGGCTGACACGGGGCATCGGCAAGGGCTCGGCACGGCTGGTCCCTGTGCTCAGCCCTCCCTCCAGCATGCCTGTTGCTCCCGGCTTCCCCGAGCCTCGGGCTCCGAATTCCAAGCCTTGGCGAGGGCGTCCAGTTGATGGAGCTGAGGTCTTGCACAGGCACCCTCGGTGCAAGGGAGGCTGGTGTTTTAGTTTCTTTAGTAGGAGGTGACTTCCCACTTCCTGCCAGGACTCATAGGTGGCGAACTTCCCAATCACAGGAAAAGGTTTCAGGTGCTGGGCAGCCGAAAGGCTGAGAAGCATCCAGCACAGAATTAGGAGGCGGTCTTAACACCAGGCGGTGCCGTGTGTTTGTTTCTCCTTTCTAGCCCATCGATGAAAGCAGTCAGATGAGTGACCTGCCCGTCAAAGTGACTCACACAGAAACTGGCAAGGTCCTCTTTGGACCAGAAGCACCCAAAGCAAGTCAGCTGGACGCCTGGTTGGAAATGAATCCCGGGTATGGCACTGAAGCAGAAATTCCGGTGTCCAGTGTCATCTTAGATTTCTGTGGTCCATCCCCGTAAAATCTCAGAACCACAACATGACCTTCGCTGAAACGGTTAAAGTTTTTGCCTGCATTTGTCATTTGTACATAGAACACGCTAAGTGGGTCATGTGCGTATATGTTGTTTTATAATTTAAAAGAATTAAGCCCCGTCTCCTTCCCACTCCTTTCCCTGCAGTTACGAGGTTGCCCCCCGATCCGACAGTGAAGAGAGCGATTCTGATTACGAGGAGGAGGTATGTGGACACCTCTGTTGGTGCGGCGTACGTGGGAAGCCCCTGTGTCTGGCTGTCACTACGTCCTCCGGGGCTGGCCTCGGGGTGACCTCTGGAGCTGAGAATGCACCAGACCTGTGACGATGGTGTCTCGGAGTACAGTGACTGTGCCGGGGCTCCTGGCCAGTGGCGGGACTTGGAGAATTCTGAATTTATCTGAAACCAAGAGAAGAGAAGCTGGCATTGTATGGGAGGTGGTGGAAAGGTCTTCTGGGGAGAACTGGAGATGGGTTACTTTGGAAAGGCAGTGCCACCCCAAAGTTTCCGGCGTCCATTAGGCCTTAGCGTCTATTCGAAATTCTAAGTCTGGAAGCTTAATGAAAGGCCAACACAGACTTGGGGTTGATGAGGTTATTGATCCTCTTGGTTTCTCTTTAAATGTGATTCTTGTTTAAATCCCTTGGATATCCCCGTCACCCAAAGAGAAGCACATTTCTCAGTGTCTTGGAAGGAACGGTCAATAAATTTATCTAGAACCTAAAATGGTACTCTTGGATACTTTTAACAGAACTTAAGAAAGAGTAATAAAGGTTTTTTTTTTTTTTTGATCAACTACGAAATGCATTATAATTACAAAGAGAAGGATTTTCTTAAAAGAAGATTCTATCTCCTTTCTGAGAGCACTGTTAGTGGGTGGTCCTCAATTCTGTTTGCCAGCGTTGAGGAATCCTGGTTCAGAGAGCGCCCTGGCACAGAGGCCATAGACTGGGCGAAGCAGCCCTACCAATCCTATCGCTTACCAGAATTTTAAGACAATTGTGATTTTCTTCTATTTTGGGCCCCCCCCCCTTTTTTTCCTAAATTAATCTTCTGTGAACACTTGTTAACTTTTACAAAGAGGAGGAATAAAAAAAGTTATGTTTAAAAAAAAATACCAGTAAAAAACAGCTGCTTTGGGCTGCATGTGATTTATTTTTTACAGACCACTTTTACTCTGAGATCTTTGAAGCTTAAAGAAGCAATTTTTAAAATGTTTCTTGTTCAGTTGGTTGAATGGGTCCATAAGTGACCCACTGGAAGAATCTTGTCACTGGGTCAGAGAGCCAGGGAGGGACAGAGGGGCTGCTGAACCCACAGATGCCAGCCAGGCCTCACAGCCACAGACAGCTCTGGGCAGCTGGGGGTAGAATGAGCTCTGACCTGGGGGTCTATGAACCCGAGTCCCATCTCAGGTCTGCCACTTGTGGCGAGTC
Organism: Ursus americanus; assembly: GCF_024610735.1. NCBI lineage: Eukaryota > Metazoa > Chordata > Mammalia > Carnivora > Ursidae > Ursus > Ursus americanus. The sequence continues at coordinate 8,448,486 of NC_142160.1, read as the reverse complement.
ACGTCCCTGCTCAGAGCATCATTCCTCACCTGGAAAACTGAAGGAGCTGGACCGATTCCTCACCTCACTGCCCACACCCCACCCAGCATCTCAGTGATCCGTTATCATAGGTTTGATCGTTAGCATTCATATCACGTCAGTTCATATTTTTTCATTCAAGAGTTATGGGAAAGCATTATTCTCTTAAAACCTGCTTTTCAAGAAATTCCACGGGAGAATGTGGGCTTAGCTCTGAACACCAGTGGTTGGTCGTGGACATAATGACCACGTAGCGAAGCATTCCAGCTGATCAGCAGAACGTAGTACGCAGTTGAGAGGAGGAGGTAATGAGTCCTTTGCCAAGTTATTGACGGTTTTCATCGAAATATTCCGAGATCTGTGATGTGAAGTCGTCCCAGAGCAGTGTGTTCGCAAGCACCAGCCCCTCTACCTGGAGTGCGTGGGGGACAGCCAAGCCCCACTGGCATGATCTGGGAGTGTTTTTATGAGAAGGGCAGTAGTAAGCCTCTAAGTCTGGCTTTGGAGAGAAGACTGTAGAATGTTTCTAAGTGAGGGCAGGTACGGTGTGCCGGACTCTTTGATAACCCATAATAAATGTCCATCTGCTGTGACTTTTACATATTTATTCTTGGGGGCAAGGGTTCTAATGGATCCTCAGAGGGTTTCTTCTGTTCTCTTGCTCCGTGATTTAAACGAAAGTGGAATGGTGTGTGGCCTCGTTGAGGGAGGTGTTAAATTTACTTTCTCCCTTCATCATATTTACTCTGCAAAGCTGAATACCATTCAGTCTCTCTTCAGAAAATGCCGATCCTAGGGGCGCCTGGGTAGCGCAGTCGTTAAGCGTCTGCCTTCAGCTCAGGGCGTGATCCCGGCGTTCTGGGATCGAGCCCCACATCAGGCTCCTCTGCTGGGAGCCTGCTTCTTCCTCTCCCACTCCCCCTGCTTGTGTTCCCTCTCTCGCTGGCTGTCTTTCTGTCACATAAATAAATAAAATCTTAAAAAAAAAAAATGCCAATCCTAGAGACGCCCATGTTGAAATGGAATCCTCCCTGTGTCTGTGTTTCCTCCCAGGATGAGGAAGAAGAGTCCAGTCGGCAGGACACAGAAGAGAAAATACTTCTGGATCCAAACAGTGAAGAGGTTTCCGAGAAGGACGCCAAGCAGATTATTGAGTATGTATCGCTTAGTTTTCTCCCTTGTGAAAATGTGTGTCACCAGGATTGTGCTTCACAGATTTTCTTTCAGAAAACTTTGAGGAAGGAAGCCGACCACCTTCATGGCCACATTCCCCTTGAAACGCTGCCGTCAGAGGTCACCACCCCACTTGGGGTGCTCGGCTCCTTCCTTCCTCCTGGACCCCCACCTCCAGCTCAGGCTCACTCCTGAGCTTCTCACCCACCTTTGCACTTCACCCCAGACTGAGCTGATCCGGCTGGCCCAACTAGCTGCCTGCTTGGCGGCCTTCCCCACATCCCACAACGGCATCAGTACTCACCCAGGAACGTGCGTGAGAGATGCCGGACCCCCAGGTCCCCGCTGCCAGCCAGCCCCCCTCCCACGTGGTCTCCACAGCACCCCAGGACCCCTCAGCACCCCGTCCAAGGGCCAGCTCCATTCTTCATTCGGACCATTCTCCCTGTCAGCTCTTTGCTTGTGCGGCTCTAATCTTAAAACTTGGGGGAAATGATATGTAAAATAGAACATTTAAAAGTAATGAGATTTAAAAAAAAAAAAAAAGCAGAAACAGGCATTGTAATATTTTCTCCTTTCTTTTTTTTTTAAAGATTTTATTTATTTATTTGAGAGAGAGAGCACGAGCAGGGGGAGTGACAGGCAGAGCCAGCAGGGGGAGAGGCAGACTCCCTGCCGAGTAAGGAGCCCAATGCAGGACTCGATCCCAGGACCCGGGGACCATGACCTGAGTTGAAGGCAGAACGCTTAACCGACTGAGCCACCTGGGCGTCCACATTTTCTCCTTTGATTCCAGGGCTGCAGGCGCCACACTAGGAAACTTGGTATTCTGGGTCCACCGTGCCTCCTTCCCTGAAGGTTTAGAACCTCCTCCCCCAGTGGCTCCTCGCTGCCTGTGACGTTAAATACCAGCTCACTAGCAAGGCATGGGAAGCGGAAGCCAGCCTGTGTCTTTCCCGTCTCTTTGGTCATGTTGCTCCCTCCCTCACGTGCCCGGAAAGCTCTAGACGGTTCTGTGGGTAGGATTTATCTTTGCATCTGGAGAGCCCAGGACGCACTGCGCGGCCTCGAGGTCATCTGCAGGGGTACGGTTCATGCTCGCATCAGTCATTTGAGGTCAGGCGGGCCTGCAGGCAGGTCCTGACTCCACTACCCTTTACGTGGCCCAGGCACATGAATTAACCTCTAGCTTGCTGCCTTTCTGTGAGCGTTACTGGTCATGCACTTTAAGCAGAAGAGAGGTGATCAGTAAACCATGCTTACCGCGGCCGTGGTAGGTGAGCTGTGGATGATTCTCCGCTTCCTCTGTCTCAGGACGGCCAAGCAGGACGTAGACGATGAGTACAGCATGCAGTACAGTGCCAGGGGCTCGCAGTCCTACTACACGGTGGCCCATGCCATCTCCGAGCGGGTGGAGAAGCAGTCTGCCCTCCTCATTAATGGGACCCTGAAGCATTATCAGGTAACTGGCGGGGGGGGGGGGGGGTGTGCCTTCTTGGCAAGTCACAGCCCTTCGCCTCACTTGGGTTGGTATGTGTCTCGCACCTGCGTACGTGGATTGCTTAAGGAGTTTGATGCTGGTGAGGCCTTTGGGGTCACGTTGCTTGTAATACGGTGATTCTCTCTGGCGCCTGTAAGTCTTGCCTTAGGACGCTTCCATTTCACCATCTTACTAGGGCATACCCGTTTTCTCTTCCGTGCATTTAGGATTTTTGTGTTGTAAGAGATACGGGCTTAACATTTGGAATGGTTTTATTGTGAGTCTCCTCACAATGGAAAACCCAGCCACATTCTATGAGTAGAGGGAGCATCAGTGCCTCGTCTCGAAATAAATGAAGTATTTCTTCCAAAACTTCAAGGTTGGCTCTAGTTTAATGCCATGGAGTCAGCTTCTAGGAGCCGCTACCTACTACATGTATACTTTTTCTAAGACACAATCAAATGGTGAGCTTTGGTGAAACGTACACTGTAAACAGAACAGACATTTCATTTGACCTTTTGGAATAAGGTCAGCTCCTAACTTCTACCTCCTGCCACTTCGGTGTTTCCCAAAGTGTGTTCCTTGGAACACTTGCTTGATGAGGTATCCCTTAAAAAGAAAAAGAAAAATAGATCCATGGTCAAATAAATACGAGAAATACTATCGGTCGCAGGCAGGATTGCTGTATAATTTACTTTTGCAGATTCCGGTGCTTATGAGAATGAATAGGGGCCCTTGTTATTAATACCAGGCATAAGCCAGGACCATCCTGAGCCAACCAGACATATGGGCACCTTGGCAGTGACCCCTCCCGGTAATCCCTGTTGTGCATGAGCACATTCACAACTCTGCAAAAATAAGTGTGTGATCGATGACTGCATATCAGCGTCCTACAGTGAAATCACTTTGACTACCTATTTCCCAAATTTCTTGGTCCACCCAACTTTATGTTCATATATCCCCTATTAACATCCTGTAATTTAGGAAGTATGTGCTTAAAGTTCTCCCAACTTTGTGGACTCGGCTCCCCTAATCTCTTAACACCCAGCACTGTGCTGGCTGCCGCGACATGGGGGTGAAGGGTCCGGGGACTTCGGACCCTAAATCATTTCTAATGCCATGTTGATTTCCTCCTGCAATCCAACGCCTTTCTCATCACTTGTCCTTGCCGCCTTTCCAAACCTATCTCCCCCATTTCCATCTGTGACCTTCATGCCCCTCTTCCTCTCCTGGGCTGCTGTAGACTTCCTACCATGCCTCTGCGTCAGTCCCCTTCCGGGCTTTTCCTCCACCAACTTCCTCCTTCCTGGACTCTGACCGCCCGCATCGGACCGATGACATCCTTTCCATTTCTCACAAACCGATTCCAACTGTGGCTCAGTGCCCGCCTGGATCACCTTGTCCACAAGTAAACTTTCTGTCACCTGCTGCCTGACAGGTTTGTGTATTATTAATAGTTACGTAACCATGACATAGCAGGGGTCTTCCTGCTGCTTCCCCGGGAAAGCCACACACGTTTGGTTCGCTACCCAAACCCTCCAGTTCCATGGTCTGGGGAAACCCAAATCACCTCCCACCCATTTTTGTGAATTGTTCGTCTCCTCTGCTGCCAGTTTATGCTTCTGTTTCATCTGGGTTTAACATGAATCCAAAATTCAGCCCCTTTGCCTATTTTCATTAAAAAAAAAAAAAAAATCCGCCACCACTGTCCAGATGTTTCTGGCATTTAGTTGACTTTCCTAAAGGTCTGGTGGTCTCGGGGTCCTGTTGCAGGCCTGCAGCCCCTCCTGCCCCCCACTGTGATTTCCGGTCACTTCCCTTCTTCTCTGTCTTTGCCCGTTCCCTCGGAGCTCTTCCTGTTTCTCTCATCTCTTAGTGTTGCGGTCCTTCTGCAGAATCCTTTAGGATGATTTGGAGTCTTGTGTGGTACAAGGTACCCTAGGTGGCCTATGGAAGTATTTCTGCAGACCATTGCAGGGCTCTCCCTAGAAAATCTCTGCCCAATGCAATTGAGTATGTGCGCTGGAATGATTTTAAATAAGATTATATGTATTTACATGTACGCCGCGTCCTTTCAGCGCCTTCTTGGTGCATGTGGATATGTGAATGCCCTTTGTCTCCTCTCTGACTGCAAACTTCTGAAGGGAGCCATGCATTTTGCACAGCCCAACATCCATCTGCTGTACTTCCTTGCATGGTCCTTTGCACACAACAGTCACTTAGTAAATATTGAAAATAATTGAATTACTCACTTGGTTCTTACATAAAAGAAATTAAAATTAACATTTCCCTGAGCATAACTTCATTAGCAAGCTAAATTGACTTGAGCAGACATGCATATTTATATATTTGTATATTTATGTATATTCACTTCCATGTAATACGTAATATATAATATGTATAAATAGCTATATGTATTGTATATTTTATAATATATATTATATATATATAATATAATATAAATAAACAGATGTATGGAATTGCTCCTACCTTTTAAACCCAACATCTGTGCTATGGTAGCAGTATTGGTATTGGTGATTGGGAGAAGGGATTGGAACAATTTTGTATTCTCACCCCAGTCTTTCTTGTACTTAACACAGGAACTCCACAAAAAGCTGCGTCTCTGGTGCAGGGCTTTCGTACCTTAAAAATACATGGGACATGTTTCCAGGCAGTCGCCCTCCACTGCGCTGCCCGTGGGGAGCACCCGCATGGCGAGTTTCCATGCGAGGCCCCGGAGCTTCCGCTCCACCAGGAAGTGCCCTCCTGCGGGCCCAGCAGCGGCCCCGGCTCCCTGGTCAGCCGGCTTCCTCACGGAGGGGATCCCGCCCCGGGGGAGGCTCTTCATGGCCGAGAAGGCTGTGTCTAATGATCTCTGATCTGGGTGCCAAACCTGCCTTCTGGTTTGTTTGTCTCTAATCCTCACATTGGCTTTTTGTTCTTGGAGTGGTTGGAATGGATTTTAGTTTGGGTTTTCTTCATTTATAATAACTCTGGAATGTCATATACTGTGAAATGCTAAGTAGGGATGAGCAGCAAAGCTGCTTAAAATCCCACCAGTGCGCTGCAGCCCGTCATCTCTAAATCTGATTAACACTTAGCACCTGCCAAGCAGCGGGGCTGATTACAGGCTCGTATTTTACATTCTTTTTGTGTTGGTGCTTCCCCACGCTCCTACTGTGGGAAATCCAACATATAGCACCGAGGAGTTAAGAAGTCACAGCCTCACTTGAGTTGTATTAGTATTAATTACCTGTGCAGATCTTGGATAATTGAAGCAATTACTCTTCATTTCAGCTCCAGGGCCTGGAATGGATGGTTTCCCTGTATAATAACAATTTGAACGGGATCTTAGCTGATGAAATGGGGCTAGGGAAGACCATACAAACCATTGCACTCATCACTTATCTGATGGAGCACAAAAGACTCAATGGCCCCTATCTCATCATTGTTCCCCTTTCGTAAGTAAAGTCATTTATTCCGTACTTATCTTTCTGTAGGTTGTAGATGGCCCTATTAGTAGCTTGTCCTTGTTTTTCAAGTAAGGCAGCTTTGAGCATGTAGTGGGATCGCCAGGAGCATCTGATCTGGACTAACGTTTTCACTTCCCACCCCTGGCCTCTTTGAATGGCCATTTAAACACAGGACTGAGCGATTTTATCGGCCCTTAGCACCACCCCGTGGTCTACACCACCCGCACACCGCAGGGCTGTCTTATTTGTCACCTTAAGCAGCTTGAGGAGCAGAAAGGTTTCGATAATCTATTTTTTTAAAGATTTCTTGGATTTTTTTTTCCTTGTCCCATTTCCGAAAGGTTACATATATTCAAAAACTACGTCCTCTTAAATCTGCCTTGACAGTATCTCTTAAAACAGAGTCGAGATCACAATCGCACATGTCAATTTTGCATTAAACTGCCTTCAGAACGGGCAGTTTAACGGAGCGGTTTTGCTACCCTGCAAGGACCGGTCTTCCTGCTCTCCGCTCAGTTCCCAGAGCCTGGGTGGTTCTCGTTAGTCTTTTCCGGACTCTTCTGAGAGAAGGAATACCTGTTCAGAACGGCCCCCCTGGGAGTGGGGTGTCTCTGTCTGCGGGCGTCAGATCGCAGTTCTAGTCACTGAGACCTTTGTCTGTCTCGGTGCTAATACAGACTAATACAGACTTGGATCTGGCCAAACAAACAAACAAAAAGGATTCTGGTTCAGCATTTGCAAATTCTGTCTAAACGAGGACTGTTTGCAGACCTGCTAAATCTGTGTTACCCGAATCCGCAGTATTTAGACAGCCTTCGTATCGTATGTACGTTTCGAGGATATATTTGCTCTTCATCTATATTTTGCAAGTTCTGACTCCTATATTATGGGGAGGCTTTCAGGGATTTAAAAAAAAAGGCATTCCATATTTCTCCCCCTGCTCCCTCTTGACAGATTTATTTCATATTTTCATGTGCTTTTGTCATTTCTTTTTCCTGACTCAACTCTTCTGTGAACTTACATGGCTGTTTTTAAAGAGTCCCCAGATCGCTCTGGCAATTGCTGTTTTCAATATTGAAATTAAGGGTTTTTCCCCCCTCTATGTTTATGCATTTTTTTTATTTTTTTTTTTTCTTACGAGATTTCTTAGGAACTGACACACTTGTCATGCTTTGGGGCAGCTTATTTCCCACTTATCTCTTATTTCCACACCTTTCAAAGAAATACGTAGTTGAGATATTTTATATTCTCTCGCCCCTTTCAAGGTGAGGCCCGAGCGTGAATAAGAACATCTTTTTAACCACCGACTTTGATACAAATGTCTTTTTCTCTGTGTGTTTTCTTTTTTGTTCTCTAGGACTCTGTCTAACTGGACATATGAATTTGACAAATGGGCTCCTTCTGTGGTGAAAATTTCTTACAAGGTTTGGAATGCTGTATTTATATATAAATGTGGAAAAGCAAAAAATAGACCCTCTTTTTTTCCCCCTTCATTCCATATGCACATCTGTGAACTGTATTCGGTTGTAAAGTTTTGTCATGTGCATCATGTAGCAAACAGTGTGAGTTAATCATCCCAAGAAGATTACTGTAATAAACCGTAATTACTTTCAGATAGTGAAATGCAGAAGAAAATTGTTAATTATCATATTGCGAGGTTTCTGATGAGAGTAATACAAATGACAAATACCGCGCATTCCGCGCGCCGCCGCCGTGCCCGCTGTTGCTGCAAAGTTCGGCAATTACCCGGGCCACGGGCTGCCTGCTGCACGCTCCCGTAGAAATGGAGCCTTTCAGCCGAGCAGCGGGTTCTCGGCCACCTCGAGGTTGCTGTAATTTCCTTATCCGTCTTCCCCTCCCTCGGTTTTCAGGGGGAAAGCCTGCCTATGAGGGTCTGAAAAGTGTCCAGATGTGCGCGATTTCGCCAGGCACTTTCTTTGTGGATAATGGATCTGTATATGATAATGCATAGAGGTGTAATCCACAGTCACACGTCTGGGCTCCATTAAGCCATGAATAGTGAGACAAAATGCACACATTACTTCCATTGGGTAATATATATGTGTGTGTATTTCTTTCCATTCAGGGCACCCCTGCCATGCGTCGCTCCCTTGTCCCCCAGCTGCGGAGTGGCAAATTCAACGTCCTCCTGACTACTTACGAGTACATTATCAAAGACAAGCACATTCTTGCAAAGGTATGTTTTTTTAAAAAAAAGTTCTTTTACCTCTAATTACGGACCATTGCACTGGAGTGTAAAGTATTCCCCAAATTATACTCACTGGTATAATTTGATCATTAGATGGCTTTTCCCTCTCTCTCTCTCTTTCTCTCTCTTTCTTTCTCCCACTCCCTCCCTCTTTCTCTCTCTCAGAGTCAGATATATTTTGGGAATGGGTTTTAATTTTATGCATGCTTTTTTTTTGTTTCGTTTTGTTTTGTTTTGTTGGCATATGTCCTTGATCCTGGTTCTTTTACCTAGACTCTCATAGTTAATGAGTACATCTCTTAAAAAAATTCACCTGGGCTCCTTCTGCAACTCCTTATCTCTCCAGCGGCCCTGAACGTGCTTGTGGAAGAAATAATTGTTTTTGTTGCCCTGGGTTATTGACAGCAGCATGACTTCATTCCTCTTGTGCCTTTGTCTCTCCAAAGATGAGTAGGCACCTCTCCATATGGTCTTCTCCATGTGAACATTTGTCCAGAGTGCGGCTTTGGTGCTATTCCCGTGTTGGGTTTTTTCCCTGCTAAAATAATGGGCCATTGTTTGGAAGACTCTGGGCTGTTTCTGTGACTGTTCACTCGAAGCTGAGAAAGAGTTGTTTTCTACCTGTGACACGCATGTCTCCTAATTTGTACGTCCGAAGTTGTCCTTTAGCCAGAAAATAGAACATTGTTCTTTGATTTCTGTCGCCTTGCCTCCTAATATATTCATTCAGAATACCTTCTTTCATGGGACCAAACATGAAAACTTTATTTTTCTTCCTCCGGTAATTTCTCCTACCCTGTGGTGTTTTGGAAGTGCTATAATCCGAAACTAAGTAACCGAGCAGAATCCAGAACCGAGCAGAATCCGTTTCTGGAATCTGTTCTCTGTCCACACTAAACCTTTGCTCTGGGAACCGAGAGTTGCCTTCCTGGCATCATAGGAGTTACCATACAGGAAGTGTGCTCCCAGGAGAGATATAATCATTGAGATGGCACTGGTGACAAGGCTGTGTTCCTGCTCCCCATTCTCAGAGAGGAATTTGGCAGTGTCAGAAATGACATGTTTTCGGTAGGACTCTGGGAAAGTGTTTGTACATCGGAGATCCTTTAAAAAAAAAATTCTATCACGTCTTCTGTGTATGTATTTCAGAATTCATCAGAGATGCCTGGTAATGAGATGAATTGCTTTTATTTGTTGCTGGAGGAATGAAGCTATAGACAGGGGTAGCGATATGTCGTCCAAGCGGAAGACCTAATTGGTAAATGAGTAGATTAGCAAAATCGAAGTCCTCTCTGATTCCATGTTTATTAGGTCATAAGCTAAATTAAAAAAGTAGATTTCGACTGCTTACTTAAATACATTTGTATCTGCTGGTCTCTTTTCGTGCTATTGCTAAGCTTGGGGTAGTTGTCCATACACTTCATTCTCAAGGACGCTTTTCTTAGAAATAGTGGAGGAAGAGTCAAAACAAAACAAAAGACCCAAAGCTCTGGTTGGTTTTTTTGTTTGTTTGTTTGTTTGTTTGTTTTGTTTTTTACCCAAGCATCCCAGCCAGACTAATGATTTTATATTTCTTCTCCCCCGACTTTACTGTCACTTCTAATGAGGAAGGCAGGGACCATCTAGAATACTCTGCTTGTCTCTCTCCTCTCTCTCTGGGAGCTTTGGAGCAGGATCCGGGGACATCTGAGCACCAGATGCTTTTCTTGGCCATTGCCACTGTTTCGTAGGGAATGAATAGGCTTAGTGGGACATTCCTCATTGTTCTCACTTAAAGAAACTGAGACCAGTGACCTTGAAGAGGGCTGAAGGGTAAGTTATGAGAGAGGAAGGGGCCTGTGTGCGGACTTAGGAGGGAAGATCGTGTCATATGGCCCTTCTTTATTTTTCACATGGTAGTCATGCTGGGAAAGGAGATTGTGTTTAATTCCAAAGTTCTGGAAAAAACAGAGGAATGATATTTTAGCATTGTCTTCAGTGCCAGTGAGTATATCCTTTCATTTTAGGTATCTGAAAACAGTGATCCTAGACCTGCAGGTAAGGACCTGGCAGGTTAAGGAATATGTCTGAACCCAGAGACTCCAGGTTGCCAGATCTTACTTTTTTAAGAGAAGCTGGATGTTCAGATTTTTAAGTGAAATATTCCAACTTTTAAATGTTAGCAACTCATTCAAATTAAGAAGAAAAAAGAACACTGAGCTGAGCCAAGCACTAACAGTATAACAATAGAAGCGAAGGCATGAAGCCAGAGCGTCTCAGCTAGAAGTACCTACTGACGCCATCTTGGAAAATCGGTCATTAATTTCTGCTTCAAGTAGAGAGCTCTCTTCTCTTCTTGCTCTGAGCCGAGGCAGCATGAACACTAAATCGGGGATAGCCATCATGGTCTAGCATTAATAGAAGGAGTGTTGGTTGGGGAGACACAGAAGCTAGTCCTGGCCCAACCATTTCATCCTGGGCCCAAGTTCTCCTCTTTGGTGAGAGCAATTTGGAATCGCATGGCCCCTAAGCAACGCTGTTGCTTTGACATCCTATTATCACGGGATGTATTACACGATCTATCAAGTGTGAGAAACAGACTGTTGAGATTTTTTTTTTTTTATCCGAAGGAAAATCACACCATATTATGCACAAAGTCTGAATTCCTTGGTTTTCCACACCACGCTTGCCTGTAGAAGTGGTTGTATTTTCGCTTGCTCACCACATGTTGGTCCTTCCTCTTGTGTTATAGATTCGGTGGAAATACATGATTGTGGATGAAGGCCACCGAATGAAGAATCACCACTGCAAGCTGACTCAGGTCTTGAACACTCACTATGTGGCCCCCAGAAGGATCCTCTTGACTGGGACCCCGCTGCAGAATAAGCTCCCGGAACTCTGGGCCCTCCTTAACTTCCTCCTCCCCACCATTTTTAAGAGCTGCAGCACATTTGAACAGTGGTTTAACGCTCCATTTGCCATGACCGGAGAAAGGGTACTGGTCTAACTTTTGTATTTTGCACTGTATGGCAGTGAAATGATCGTAAAGAGCCCAAAGCTGAGAATGTTAGGGCCCCAGAAAACTGTAGGGTGGCTGACAGCATCGCTTACTTTACAAAACTCATCAGTGGGTGCATATGTTCTCTTTCCAGGGTTATTTTCTGTCCTAAGAAAATGGATCTAGTGATGGGTCTGGGGTCCTAGGATCTCGGGTACTTGGTCTTTTGTGAACACGTGAATCAGGCCACTAAAGAATGATCCTGACTGATGGAATCCTCATCTGTGTGGGCCACAGGGAGGATGAATGGAGAGATAGTTGTTGAATCTATTTAACCAGATCAACCGAACCAGCTGAACACAAACCTGAGAGCAGATATTCTCTTGTTATAAACTTGGGCTTCTCTTTCAACTGTTTCCCGACGAAGAGTTTGTGTGTGAAACTGAACTAGCTCACGCTAATTTTCTGTACATATTTTTTCCAGTTTTAGTGTGAGCCTCCGTTTTGTGTCTACATTAATACTCCTCAAATCCCAGAGTAGCCATTTTCACATTTCTTACTATCATTCCTTCCACCATCTGTCTTCTCTTGGAGCTCATTTATGAAAGGAAGACACGGGCCATTGCAAGAAAAGGAATGGGTACCTGTCCTTTTGATTAGTGGTTTCTTAACTGTGGGAATGAAAAGTCACTTAGAAAGCTTTCGGGACATTTATGTTGGAACTATTCAGCTCTTCAATTTCGAAGTACGTTCTAGGGACCTTTGCCATTTGTCAGTAATTCATGGGCCTGCCCCTTTGTGGAAAGGAATGTCGATCAAGTCTGCCCCCTAGAGGTTCATAGAGAAACGTGACGTACAGGTTCTGGAGAAGGTTCTGCAGAAAGAGGACTGACCAAGATGAGAGCAGAGGGAAGGCGGAGTGAGGTAGAGGAGCTTGGAAACCCGCCCCCATCCACTGGGTCTACTCTCTTCTTCTTTTCATGTTTAGGCCTTGTCGCCTTGGGGTGTTTCTGCGTCTGAGACAATCCAAGTTAGGAGCCTAACTTAAGGCTTCGACTAGAGTAGAACCGTTGCCCCTTTACTTGGGTTCTGTCTCAGTTTTCAGTAAGGCTTTGTGGCAGTCCTATCCAAAAAAATCCTGAGCTGGGAGACCAGTGGCTCTGGCCCCTTTCCCATGGACTCCATAAGACAGAGACACCCATTTAGAGGCCATGTTATTACCACCTGGTACATGGGAGGAGGATTCTGAGGTGTGCATAACAGGTAAAGACCTGGCCTTGATGGACATAAAATTGCAATCACGTATCACAACAGATTAATAAAGGTAACCCAAAAGCATTATTTCGTGAAACATCGTTAAAGAAGAAAAACCACGTCCAACTCATGTGACGTTCTCTCGTAGGTGGACTTAAATGAAGAGGAAACTATATTGATCATCAGGCGTCTACATAAGGTGTTGAGACCATTTTTACTGAGGAGGCTGAAGAAGGAAGTCGAGTCCCAGCTGCCAGAAAAGGTATGTTGCAAATTCAAAAGCTGTGGTTTCTTTCCCTGCCGATCTCCCAAGTACCTGTGTCTGAAATTGTGTTTCTAAAACAGCAGGCTCATGTTTTAGTCCCAGGTATCTTGGAAATATCATACAGGACATTTTTGTTTGATAGAAGGTAGAGGTTTTAATATAGAGGGAGAGAAGGGAAATTCCAGTATTTTCAGCCTGGTTTCCCTGAAGCTTTGGGGCCAGCTTTTGTAAAATTACCAAATTCATCGAGTCTCCTGACATTTTCGCTTTCACTTACATCAACATTATAAATGTAGGGTTTTGTGTTTTTTTTAAGTTTTTAACCTTGTTAAGTTCACTCTTGCAGGCGCCACCGAATTGATCTGCTCGTGAGTCAGACAAGGATATGAGTTTGGGTCTTGCATCATCATCAGAAGGCCTCATAAACGTTTACCAGGTTTCCTAGACATTTATTTAATGCTTGTGATGCTGGTGATGTCACTCTTCAGGTAATAAGTGAAAAACAGAGTTCCTGCAAATTACAGACACATCATCTGAGTATTCTTGGACATGGTTTTCATCCCGCACCATAAAAATTAAGTTCCTGTGATATTTTAAGCAGGTATTTTTCAGATGGTGTTTTGCACACTGACATCTCAGTGCTTTAGAATACCTTTCGAGCCCTTCGCTCCACATTCTTTGGTTTGGTTCGGGGATTAGTTTGATATGTTCCCGACCATGTTTTGGAACCACACGCTTCTGAGTTCTAACTTTATTCTCCTGAAGACGGGCTGTTTGGCATTGCGTACTACCTGTCGCAGGAGAGGCGTTTGGATTTGAGCTTCCTCTGTAGACGAGCCAGTTCTGAAATGTGTACTTTGCATCACTGTGTTTTTTCCGTGTAAGGACTCTGTCTTTTTGTACAGACTGGTTCATTCTATTCGTTTCTTAAGTGGGAGTTGACAAGAGAGCGTACAAAGTTGGTCACTTTATTAAGAGAGAATTTTGTTCCCGATTCCCCGTATTCATTAACCGCCAGGAAGAAAACATTTAACATAAGCACAGGTCTTATATCGTGCTTATCCCAGCAGAAGCCTAAATATTTAAGTATTTCGTTTTGCTAGTGAATGCATCTTGGGGGTTGAATGCTGTTGACATTCTTTTGACTTCCTCTGGTCTTGGCGTCTTTGGGTAACCCCCTTACTGTTCAAGGTGGACCCTAGTTAGTGAATAACTGGGGAATGGGTCCAGTGGTCATGTGGGCACCGTGAGCCACTTCCCAGCAAGAGATCCTGCAAGGTGGAGAGATGGATGTTCATGATTTTACCGTGTCCCAGACTTCTGTTTCTTTAGCAGAGGTATAAAATCAAAGGTAATTAACCGAAGTCCTTCATTTATTCATTCTATAAAACTTCTTCATCTTATTTACTTAATTTCCAGGACTGGCTAATATAGATAGATTTTTCAAAGTGCATCACATGTTGGAAATATGCCCTGTTTGAAGAAAATCCATTCTATAAAACTCCAGACTTGCCCAGCATAAGGGTTATGAGGTGATCGGTTGTATCATAAAGGAATCCTTCACTTCCTAAAATATTTATTTCACTGCTCCTTCCATAAAAGAGCTTCCTGAGTATTGGTAAACTTAAAAAAAAATACGGTTAGATTACACAGAGTGTGGTCCTGCATAAAGCGCACTTACAGTCTTTAATACCAGAGTATTATTTGAGGTATGGTAACTGCCCCGTGTGTGGTGTGTTATCTACGGACAAGCTCCCAGCTTGGTGGAACGGAAATCATGGGCTCTGCCTGTCGGAGCGGACATGGGTCCCTATCACGGTCCCTGTCTCTCACTAACCGTGTGACGTCGGTCGGTTAGTCCAGTGGGGCTCCGTGTTCCCATCAGTGAACCAGCAAAGAAATACTACCTGCCCCACAGAAGAGTTGAGAGGACTGAATGGATGTGGGACCCGTGAGTCGAAGCCTGGCGTGCGGTAGGCTCTCACCTCGTGACAGTCGCGGCCACCGTGCTCCTTAGTGTCAACTCCTGTTGCTGTCTTACTGACTTGTAGTTCTCCTTCTTGTTCACCTCAAGTTCTTTCTCACCACACGCTCGTCCTCGCGCTTTCAGCGGCCCTCCCGCACCCCTGAGCCCATCAGCCTTTCCAGGGCACTCGGGGGACCCATCATTGTGGGCAGCTGCCGGTGTCATTCGGCCTGTGTTCCCTCTCTGCTTTTTCTGTCTTGTTAGGATTTTTTACCTGAGGGAAGTTGGCCACTGAAGTGTCGTCCTTGGGGGGTAAGGAGCTTCCCTCTGCCACCATCTGCTTACAGCCACAGACAACACGGATGTCTTTCTCAGCCTCTATAAAGAGCCTGGACGGGAATTCTGGCTGATGGCAGGGAAAAGGCCAACTACTCCATGGCAGTAATTCTCCAATGCTCTCATGAAAAGCCACCAGTTAGAGAAATGTTTTTTATTTTTACATTTACATATAAAATCCACTCTTTGGGGTATAGAATTCTGTGGGCTTTGAGAAATGCAGTTATGTGAACCACACCCACAGTCAAAATGCAGAACAGTTCTCCCTCCCAGTACCCGCGCCCCAGAGTCCCTGGTACTGCTTGTTTTTAGTCAAATCCTCTCCGTAACGCTTAGCCTCATGTGACCACTGATCAGTTCTCCGGCCCTATCGCTCTGCCTTTTCCAGAATGTCGCAGGGACGGAGTCAGACGTCATGTCTCATCATCAGACCTTCTGCATCTGGTTTTTTTCACTCAGTGTAATGTGTTTGAGCTCCGTCCAGGTTGTTGCCCATATCCAGGGTTGTCTCGTGTTTACTGTTGAGTTAGTATTCTAGTCTATGGACGCGCCATAGTGGGTCCGTCCATTCAGTGGAGGGGACAGTTGGGTTGTCTCTGGTCGTCGACAATTATGGATGCATCTGCTGTACACATGATGCGTAGGTTTTCTTTTCACTGGAGTGAAGACCCAGGGGCAGGATTGTCGGGTCTCGCGGTAAGTGCATGCACAGCTTTATAGGAAACTTCTGGAACCATTGGGCAGTTGGACCAGCAGTGTCTGAGCCTTGCGTTTCCTTCACGTTCTCGTCAGTCCTCATCGGGTGCTGTCAGTTTGCTTGACATTTTTAGCCATTTCAGCAGGTATGCACTGGTACCACGTAATGAATCTGCATTTGTCTAACGTCTACTGATGTTGGACACCTTTCCCTTGCTTCTTTGGCACCATATGTCTTCTTTGATGAAACGGTGCTCAAATCTTTTGCCTGTTTGTTTGTTTGTTTGTTTGTTTTTTAATTGGGTCATTTCTTTTCTTATTGTTGAGTTTTAAGCTAGAAAAACTCCTAAAAATACGAAATCTATTTTGTGTGTACTAAACAGTCATTCTGTCTAGTGTAGCCAGAACGAGCTTGGATAGAACTAAAGCAGGCATATAGGGGGTCAAAAGTTTGATAAGTGTAGCTCCACTTCATAGCAAAATTAGTTTTCATGGATGAGTATTTAATAAACATGAGTTTTCGTCAGTGAGCATTTAATAATGTCATGAGTCCAATGACACACCTAATGAGGAAGGGAAGGTGTCGTCCCCCCAGCACCCCCGACCCCACCGTAGCATAAAATCCACCCGTTATACCCAGGAAAGAATGGCAGCTCAGATGAAAGGGCATATATAAAACCTGACGTAAACTAAATACAAATTGATTTTGCGATGTACCTCCTATTTGGGGTTGTCTATGCTGACCGTCCGCTTTGTTAATTCATAGATAATCCAGAGCCAACTACACGTGCAGACGGATGTATATATATTGATGTCTAAATATGCTAAAATATGTATACAATGTTGGAGGTCGACTAGAGGCTGACCTACCTAAAATCAATCCTAATTTTGACTTAATCTGTATGAAACAACATACAGATGGGCAACTTGTATATTCATGATATAAGCGTTCGGAATGCTTGATGTAGTTAATCATTACTTCGTTCCTCTCTTGCCCCATAGATTCCAGAACCTGGGACTTTGAAATATGGCATCTTATTGTTTGGAAATCTCAGTTCAGAAAGTGATAACATATCACACACCGTAGTCTGGGTGCATTGTTCCAATAATACATCCTTTGGGAGGGACGTTGTAAGTATTCAGGCAGAAATTATGAGTAAAGCCTGAGTACTTCTCCGGGGGTGGGTGGAGGAGACTCCCAGCCAGTACGATCACCTGATGTCGCTCCTTCTAGGGACCGGTTTGATCACCTACTGACGTAAGAATTCTTTGGAGAGAATTATCCTGTAGGTGAGGTGAGCACCTCAGTTTTACATATAACTTGAGCAAAACTAGCCCCAGGGACTCTCGCCACCTCACTCATGGGGGGACTCCTCCCTCTGGAAGAGACTTCATTTCCTGCAGTGGCAGCATAGTTGGAGAGACTTCATTCCTGCCGTCGTCAGGAGCCATCACATCTGCAGGGGTCAACTCAGACCCAGCAGAGTTTAGGGGGCACGATTATCACAGAAACTTCTCTCCCTTGGTCCCTGTCGGTCGGTCTGTATGTCTACCTTATAACCGTTCAGTCTGTCCTTTTCCCAGCGGGTAGCTCTGGTTGGCTGCCTGCCGTGTGTACGGCTGGGGTGGAAGGTGCAGGGGTCGCCCCAGAAACAGGCGTGATGTGACAGGTCAGCAGACGGAGTGTGGCGACACGCCTACTCACCTTGGACGAGGGCATGACGCTGAAAGGCCATATCATGGACCCCTCCCAGATGAATAATGCAGGCATTCAAGCCCTTTAGGGCAGGGGTCTCCACAACACGCCCTTGGGGGTGGTGTTTGGGCAGGGGTGGCTACTAGTACCCCATTGGGATCCAGAAAGAAGATCCTAGAGCTTCCGTTTATATTCTAAAAATAAAAAAATAGGCTTTGTTGACATTTGCCATACAGACTGACACCAGTGCCCACGTGTGTGATCGAAAAGTCAGTCATGTGCCTGGGTTGGATTGGGGAGGTCATCCCGGGGGGAGCGTGAGAGGGAGCACCACCACAGGGGCATCCGACCACCCCCACCCTCAAAGCGCCACTCCTGCGCTTGCTGTCTGTCGTGAGGCGGGGTGCGATTCCCTGTGCCCCGACCAAAGATGCAGGATGATCTGATTTTAACTAGACCAGCACTCCTGGCCCCTAGCACGGACAAAAGGCTTAAAAAGATTCTGCAAAGGAGTGCGGGTTGAACATGAGAAGAACATCAGCATAGGTAAACAGAAGAAGGCAGTCCTGTCTCTTCTATTCCTGGTGTGGGTTTTTATCAGCCACATCGTAGGGTAATTGGGCGGGAATTGGCCAAAAATAATTATATGTCATCAGATTGGCCCCTTGAAATCAGTCGGTTGCCTTTACCTTGACAAGCATACCCTAAAAGTTCCATGTGTCTTTAGACCTTAACGTTAGGGCATACGTATAATTCATAAAGCGATATATAGGCATGTATTGGAAGGATGTGCTCTAGTGTGTCTTCTGGTAAGGGGATGCCACAGAAAAAGCTTAATAACCACTTCTTTGAGGGAAATGAAAGGAGAAATGGACTTTGGCTGGTAGCTAGGGTGATTGAGGAAGATGTAAGAAGCTCTCAAAGTAGAGTAGGAATTAGGAAAGAGGCAATAAGAGTCATCCCCCCCCCCCACCCAAACCCCAGGCCTAGAGAGAAGTCAAACAAAGCTTGGAATTGTCTGAGGTGCGGGGAGCAAACGTCAGACACAGTTGTGACGCTGATGACAGTGATCACGATCACATGTACCAGACCAGCTTCTGGTATCCCCTAATGGTGAAGAGGGGAGGGTTAGTGAGACTTCCCCGTCTTCGAGCAGCTGTTGGGTCCTCGGGATGGGCTTGTCTCTCTGCTGATTCGAGTGCCACAGGCGGGTGTCGCATCTGTGCCTGTGTGGTATCATCATACGCACCTCCTGCTTCCCAAACTCGTCCCCTCCAGCACCTAGCAGTAGCTGGCTGATGGGAAGGGGGTTGAGGGTGCCGTCCCTAGATCTGTATCTGCTGCCCCCTAACTCACTGAAAAGCAAGCAGCAGCCATCCGTTCCTGCAGGGAATCCCCAATGGCGGTGAACATGGGAAAGCTTGAATGTCTCCTTGGTCATCCTTAGCATAGAGCTTAGAAGAGTGGACTTGGTTTCCAGACCTAACTGCACCATTAAATGCCCCTATCACTTTGAGCCAGTCTGTTAATTTTTCTGATGCTCAGGTTCTCTATAAAGTGCAGACATGACACGTGACCCTGTCCCAGAGCTCTTGTGTGGTAAAATGAGAGAAGGCACAGAAAGCACTTTGTGTAGGTCCTGGGCCACAGAAAGAGCTCAGCGATATTAGCCCTTGGTGCCTTTAAAAAAAAAAAAAAAAAAAAGATTTATTTACTTATTTTAGAGAGAGGGAGGGGCAGAGGGAGAGGGAGAAGGAATCTCCTGCAGACTCCCCGCTGACCACAGAGCCGGACACGGGGCTCGATCTCATGACCCTGAGATCATGACCTGAGCCGAAACCAAGAGTCAGACGCTCAACCGACTGGGCTACCCAGGCGCCCGCCTTGGTGCCATTTTTATGCTCCTGCTGGTTGCAGCCTGACGTTGTCTAACACATTTCTTCACTGTGATCAAATTTCATTGAGTGAACAACTCTCGATAAAGTACTTTAAAAATAGGACATGATCAGGCATCGAAAACAGAAGTGCATTCTTGTTTATTAAACTTGGAGATTTCTGTTTTTCCCCCCTCTGGCCAAGGTCATTAAAAACAAAAACAAGTATATGAAGGGTCATCTGCTTTTCTTAACTTTTCTGCAAAGGAACCAGCCTTTCTCCAGTCTTACTTGGTGCATCAAAACAAGTGGCGAAAGGCTATTAATTACAGTTCTATCTGGCCTGACAGGTTCCTTCTGAAGCCACAATTGAATGAATATTCAACTTCTCTTCATCTGTGACCTCCTCGCCCTGGCCCTCAGAGCTGAAAATAACCTGATCATTTTTAATCAGTTTATTAAACATTAGGCAGCTTGCTGATTTACTTTTAATCACATTCTGCAGATTTCTAGGCATTTATCTGACGTTTATTATGAAAATTGCACATTTGTATTCCGGGGATTTTTTTAATAAAGAAAATAATACTGGGAAATAATCAAGGCAGATTTTATGCATTAAGAACGTGCTAGAAGTATTGCAGGTGTGTGCTAAGCCAAGGGCACGTGAATTCCCTTTAACTGTTTTAAATCGAATTTTTTTTTTTTATAGTCCAACTGGAGGCCCACAAGGTTTTGCTTTCTTTAGGTGGTCATAAAGTTGTGTTGTGTCCAATTTTAGATTAATTCCTCTCCCCCACCTGCTGTCCTCACAGGTCCTCTCTTGTCTCTGAAAAGCAGAGGTTAATGGCAGTCAACGTAGGGCTGTTACAAATGTCACTTGTGGATTAGTACTGGGGGTCTCTGCATATGCCCAGTGAAAAATTGTCTTACAGGGGCACCTGGGTGGCTCAGTCAGCTAAGCATCTGCCTTCGGCTCAGGTCATGATCCCGGGGTCCTGGGACCGAGGCCCGCATCGGGTCCTAGCTCACTGGGGAGCCCGGTTCTCCCTCTCCCTCTGCCTGCCACTCTGCCTACTTGTGGTCTCTCTCTCTCTCTCTCTCTCTCTCTCTGTCAAATAAATAATACAATCTTGAAAAATAATAATAAATAAATGTCTTACAGAACAAATCTTGGGATATTGGGCAGTCAGTGTTTTTCTGTTCATATGAAAGGGTGTGTAGCTGGAAAGTGGAAGAAATACTAGGAAGAAACTCTATATTGAGCATCTTTGAATTTGAACAGTTTGTAAGCTTCTCTCTCTCTCTCTCTCTCTCTCTCTCAAATATGGAGCAAGTCAAGCAATTTCAGAAAACGTGACCCCAGCCTCAGTCACATTCACCCTTTGGCAGGTCCCTCCATCATTATGGTACCTTTAGCAGCGATGACCGCGGTCTCCACCACCACCCCCATCCCACCCTCCACTCCGGGAATCTGGGGAGGGGAAATGGAGGGACTTGCAGCGTTCCAGGACTGCCGTCTGCGGCCACGTCCCAGCCGTCTTCTCAGAATAGGCACCTTCTCTCTCCTGCTCCTACCTACTTGCTGTTCTTTCTCCCCCAGGTTGAATATGTGATCAAGTGTGACATGTCCGCGCTGCAGAAAATTCTCTACCGCCACATGCAAGCCAAAGGGATCCTCCTCACGGACGGCTCGGAGAAAGATAAGAAGGTACATTTCGGAAGACAATGCAACTTCACCTGTTGTCTGTCTTCCCACGGCCGTGACGTCACATACTCCCAGGGGGCGTCCCTGCTAATGCTGATGTGTTAGAGCACATCTGTGGGCCTTTTCTCTAGCTGTCCTAGCTGCCGAAGGAAACCTCGTAATCTCTTAATTGCAGACTGCATTGGGGCAGGAGGAATGGAATAAGTTCATGTCACCAAAATAGCTTTTAGTTCTGCTCATGTCAGTACTGCAGGGAAGAATGTGGGCCGGCACCTAAGAAGGTTTTAAAATCCTGTGTCACTCCCTGGGCATCTGTTCCTGGCTTCTGTCTTCCCAGAACCCCGGGGAACAGAGAGTCATGTCACAAAGCCATCAACTCAGATTCCCTCCTGGAAGATAAGTGAGTCACTAGATAGATGGTGTACCTGTAACTCAGAAACTTCTATATAACAAGAGCCTTGGACCCCGACAGGCACAGGTTACAGAAAAGACCTATGGTGCTTTCTAGAAAAGCCTACTTTTTAAAGATGGGCAGTGTCCGGTCCGTTACCAGTGTGTTTGTTCTGTGTTACCTCTCTCTGCCCGCTCTCAGGGGAAGGGAGGCGCCAAGACTCTCATGAACACCATCATGCAATTGAGAAAAATCTGCAATCACCCCTATATGTTTCAGCACATCGAGGTAAGTCTGCGCTCCCCGCTTTGCTTCGGATCCCGACTGCGCTCTTCCCACTAATGCTACTTTTTTTAAAAAGGAGGAAAGAAAGAAAGGGGGTTGAAATATGCGTGGACGTTGAAATGACATGTTCTGATAGCTCGACAAGCAGAATTAACAAACGTGAATTTTCCGGTTACGGATTCTCATTGGCACCAAGCACTTGAGCATCTGGAATTTTATAAGCAAGGGTTTGAAGCATGGAGAAAATAGTGCAAGCTCGGGCTCATTATGTGGGTTTGGGTAAGTGCTGTGAATTGCCTTGTTATGGTAGGAGTGGGGAAATTGAAGGTAATGATGAATACATCAGTTTCCTCAGAAGGATGCTATGAAAAATATTAAAATAATGTGTCAGTACCTGTTGAAGAGGAAGATGCTCTCGAAAAGACGCTGCCTTTCGTTCGGCCACTGAGATCTGCATTTTTCCTTTCTGGCATCTGTCCTGACGATGTAAATCCTGGCTTTTATCCTGACGCTCTGGTCTCACAAAGCTATTTTTAGGGGCGAGGACATTTTCTGCCCTGTTCACTGCGTGTAAATAAGTTTCCTAAATTGACAGAATTTCTCCCCAGTGGGAGCAATTGACCTGAGCAGGAAGGAGAAGGAGCCAAACTGTAGGCTCCGCTGTTCAGTCTTGCTGGTGCATGTGGTCGTGGTGGGGCCTACTTTCCACGGCGCATGAGCAAGGGCTCCAGGGAACAGGTCACCACAGGCGTCCAGTGCCCGCACCGGTTCCTTAAAAAGGAAATAAATAGAAGGTTCCAGAAAATCAGAATTTTAATAATGACAGTATAAAAATCGAGTTCGAATACTCCTGCCTTTGAAATATTCTTGACTTTGACGATTCTGTGTTTTGCTTTTTTCTCCCTTGTTTTTGGCAATCGCGCTTGTCAGAGAAGAGTATTTATTACACACCCCCTACCTGTCCTGGGGACCTGTCCCAGCCGGACCTGACTGTTGCCTCCCCGTCCAGACGGCAGAGTGTCTATAGGCTGACAAACTCTAGATCCAAGTCAGATGACAACAGCTCCAATACTAGCACCGAAAATAAAATCCCACCAAAAAGCCATAGCTGCTTGGGCACTCGGTGAAGGAGAACCCAGCATGCAGCAATGAGGCCATGTCCCAGTCCACTTTGTAACCGTGACCTGGTGAAAATCTCTCCGCATCTCCAAGCTTCAGTGCACTTGGCTTGTCATCACATGTGACCGATTACGGGACAGGCAAAGGCTAAACTTTAAAAAAAAAAATGAGAGAGGAAGCATCGTATACATTGATAACATAGATTAAACAGATGGAAGGTGTCGATGAATTAGTGGTGGATCTATATTGGTCTGTGGCCGGTGGGGAGCCAAAAAAAAATATCAAATGATGAAAATGACCAGGGTCCTGCCAGCTGAACCCGGCACCCACCATCCTATCCCCTCTTTTCCAAAAACAATTTTGAGATATTTATTCTGACTCATAGAGGGGTTTGAGGACTTAGAAGTTATGAAAATTAAGTGTCAGTCTTACTTCATTTTCGTTGTCATGCAAAAAATTAGCTTCTGAAACATGCTAGACCATGTCAGGAAGGGGGATGATGCCTTCCGTCCTCAGGCTTCTGTCTGGAGAACCTGGGGTGCTGAGTTTAAGTAGCCTGCCCTCCGTTCCTTGCATATTTCCATTCTAAATAGCTGTCAATAGAGAGACAGACTCTGATTTGCATTTTTTTTTAACATAAAAACTTTCGGAAGCGTATTCCTAGAAGTGAGGCCCAGAGTCATGGGCATACCTGGCCACGGCTCTGGCTCGGAGTTGGCGTGTGCACTTGGCCTCTGCATCTGTCTTGTTTGCGCTCCCCCTTAGTTCATAGGAAATCACACCAGAAGCCCCCTCTCTCTGTTGGGCGCACTGTTTCCCTGGGGACCTTCAAACCAGGGAAACGAAGACATTTTTTGAAATGATGCTAATCCCGGGGACACCTGGGTGGCTTGGTGGTCGTTTAAGCGTCTGCCTTCGGCTCAGGTCCCTCCTGGGATCAAGCCCCACATCCTTGGGCTCCCCGCTGAGCAGGGAGCCTGCTTCTCCCTGTCCCTCTGCAGCTCCCCTGCTTGTGCTCTCTGGCTCTCACTTTCTCCATCAAATAAAGAAATAAAATCTTTTAAAAAGCAAAAAACGATGCTAATCCCTAAACTTATCACCATGCACTGACATGTACCATCTCTCTAGTTTTTATAGCCCTGCTTAGACGATAGGGACGGATCCCAAAAATCTAGCAAGGGGTGGCTGCCAGCAGAGCGGGAAGGCGTGGCTCTTGGAGTCACAGTGGGGTTTCTGGCCATGTCCGTTGGTGTTGACTTCGCCAGCAGGGAAGCACACCGAGGGGCCGGTGCCCACCGTAAAGGATGAGCGTGTGTGAGAGGAGAACTCAGAGGGGAAGAGCACTGATCCCCGGGAGGGAGAGCTCTGCTGCTGCTTGGGGAAGGAAGTGAAGCAGAAGAGGGAGACAGCGGGCGGCTAGTGAGAAGGTGTGACATGCTTTCCTTCCCCACAGATGGTCTCCTGTTCCCTCCAGTCAGCCTGGAAGCACCACACGGAGAACAGGAATTTATTTCTTCTACAGGATCAGTGAGGAGGCAATTACGTGGTTAAAGAGTTTACATTCAATTTGAAATTCTGAAATTCTCATTTTAAATTTAAAATTCTGTGTTTTGAGGACGGGAGCCTGGACACCCAAGGGAGCGGTCGGTGTCCACGGAGGGCCGCATCTGTAATAGAGAAAAGTACAGTATGGAGGGGTGTCGGGATTTCTCTAAACTCAGATTTAGAATATAGTATACAGTCACCGTGACTTTCACTTTTGAATATTTTTGCAGTTTATTTCCGTGCATGTCTGAATCCTGATTTGCTTGTATTAGGCTCTTCCTCTAGTTTAGACTCCTTGGGGATGGATACTTCAGTTGTTTCTGGATCCCCCATACCTACCTGGCTCAGTCCTGGGTCAGCAGATGCTTAATCACTGTTTGATGAGTAAACTAACCCTGACATCCCAGTGTGAGACTCTGGAGACTTGCAGAAACTCCCAGGACACATCTATGGCAGAACAAAAGTTTGAATTCAAAGACATCGAGTTTCTGGTTCATCGTCTGACAAGTATTTTCTTGCTTACTTATTGTTTTGTTTCACTATACTCTAGAAATAATGGGATAACTTCACTAAAAGAGTAATTATTAAGTTAATTTACATATTTGGATGGGGTTTTTTTCTTAATCATTTTTTTCTCCTCTTTCTTTTAAAGGAATCCTTTGCCGAACACCTGGGCTATTCAAATGGGGTCATCAATGGGTAAATCTTAAAATTTATCTTTCTTCCAAAAAATAGTTTATTGGTCCTACCTAAACTTTTCACTCCATGGTGTTTCCTATCACACACGTACCTACTGCCAGCCTCCTGTGCCTGCCCCTCACCTCAGAAGAGGGTATGGGAGTTGTTAACCGAAATGACACCAGGCTTCTCTTGTACTTTACTGAAATAAATTACTGGATGCCTTGAGCAACTGACTATTTAAAGGACACAGATCTCATTTAATAGAATTAAGAGTAACCTAATGTCCTAAAAATTCAGTGGAAGCTTCAAAGAGTTGTTACTTAAAACCAATAGGATAGCTTGGGCCGAAAGAGAATTTATTGTATTAAATTTCAGGTTGATACTTAACACGGACGTGCATGAGAGGAAATGTCTCATCCGCCGTGGATATGTGTGACTTTACACTACTCATTAGAGTGTAATCCGTATGAGAAATGTGTTTTGTTACAGCAGCCATTAAAGAGTGTCAAACCTTCCAGCAATAACAGAAAAGTAACTTGCATTCATGAAAAGTCTCTGTTTTGCACCAGGGAACATTGAGTATTAGGATGTGGGGGCCATTCTTGGATCCCAAAGGCTGACGGCGTCACTGGGCTAAGAACTAGAAAGGGGACCCACCCAGAACCAGGGCCGCCAGGCTCTCCTGCTCCTGCTTGCTTTCCTCTCCTCTGGGTCCCGTGGTCACTCCTGGCGCCATGACATTGGCCAGGGTTGCATACGAACAACACGGCCGCAGGAGATGTTGGGGGGACGGTGGTTGGGGCAGGGGATGGAGGTTGGGAAGACATACACGTGAAACTGTCTGTTGGAGGCGACACACACTGTGTCATAGAATCTGCCATCTGATGACCCATTGCAATGTTGTGGAGTGTGTGCACAGATGAGTTTTCCTAGCCGTATCGGCCCGACAATGAAGTTTTAATAATTTAACACATCCCTGATGACAAAAGAGAGAAGGAGTTCATTATGGAGGAGAAAAGGCCCTGCTTTAGCTCGTTGACACTCTTGATAGCCGGTACCCACCACCATCCTCTTTCCGAGTTGAACTTCTCTGTAAGCCAGGCCTCTTGTCCCCTCCCCAAGTCCATTCCTACAGTGCACATGGTGATCTTTTAAAAAGATGTGGCCGATCTCGCCACCACCCTCTTTCAAACCCATGGGTGGCTCTCCGTTGCACTTAAAGCAAACACACTCAGTGCAGCTAGAAGAGTCCTCCGGCATCTCTTCCCCCCCCCCCCCCCACCCGCTGCCTCTCTGCCCTCGTCTCCAGAATTCCCCTGTTTTATGTTCAGTTCCTCAGACTCACCAGGCTGCTTTACTCCACAGGGCCTTTGCACATACTCTCCCCACTTCCTGGACTCTTCCCCTCCCAGCCCCCGTTCTTCAGCCGGCCGCCCTGTGGCTCATTATCTGTTCTGTCTCCAGCAAGGTCACCGGCATCAAGGGCTGGCAAAGTTTTTTCTCTAAAGGGCCAGATCTCAAATATTTTTGCCTTTGTGGGTCACAAAGTCTCTGCCCCACGTTTGCTGTTGTGTGGTGTGAAAGCTGCCGAATACACAAAACAGAAATGAGTGGGCCTGGCTGCGCTCCAGTCAAACTCTATTTACAAAAACAGGCAGCAGGCCAGGGCCTAAATTTGCCAAACCCTGCTCTAATTTAAAGATGTCACGTGTTGCTGTGCGTTGTCTCATAGCAACTTGTTATTTTTCTCTTTAGTGCTCATCACAATTTGCAATTAGCCGTCTGGAAGGCAGGGAGTCTATTTTCTCATCCGTATACATGTGCCTGGAACTGTGCCCAGCAGGTGGTACTAGGTGCTCAAGAAATATTTGGACGCGTTTTAAATGCCCTAAATTAATAATTTTATGTGCTTACCAAGCAGCAATTGAAGGAAACACAACGGATTCACAACTGTGTGTGGATAAGAGAGAGAAAGAGGGAGAGAAAATTGAGAGAGAGGGACAGAGAGCGAAAGTATTAGGGACACACAAGAATTTCCTTCTCTTTCCAGAACCAGTCGCCATACATAGCATCTATAATATACTCTTTGTGGGTCTTGTGTAGAAGTATTCGCTTGTTCCATGACATGCCCCCATCGCTCTGGGGTGGATATTCATTCATTCATTCACTGAAGCTGTCCTGGATCCTTCCAGGAGACAGCAGTAATACCGTCTTCTTGTTTTGCCTTTTTGGGCTTCAGGGCTGAGCTGTATCGGGCCTCAGGAAAGTTTGAACTGCTTGATCGTATTCTGCCAAAACTGAGAGCGACTAATCACCGCGTGCTGCTTTTCTGCCAGATGACGTCCCTCATGACCATCATGGAAGATTACTTTGCTTTTCGGAACTTCCTGTACCTTCGCCTTGATGGTGAGTCCCAAACGGATCAGGCTCGGAGGCCGTGCCACGGGGCGTGCAGGGGAAACGGGCGCTTGGGTCCGGCCCCAGCCGGCAGGAGGAGTGAAACTGTTGACGAGTTAACTGGCAGGGTGAGGTGCAGCTTTTGCAGATAGCAATTTTTATATCCTCCAGCTTAAAATAAGCCGAAATCACTCACACAGCTGTTTACCCCCCAGACAAGCCAGCGCAAGTGGACTTGCAGGCATTTATAAGTGCCCCAATTAAACTAAATGAAACTAAATTAAAATTTAAAAACCTCTCTGCTTTTAGGTTGGTGTGTCACCTATGTGCCACGCTGAATATTCTGATAAGCCCTTAGCTTTTTCTGTTGAGGCGTATTTTAAGGGGATAAAGGCTGTGTCTCCTCTCTTCGGTAACACTGTACTTACTCATCTAGGATGATACTGAATTATCATTAAAGCTTCTTTCTTTTCCCAAATAGAACATATCTCCCTGCTGCATTAAGAGATAGGGCCCCATTGTGTCCTGGATTTTACAAACTATGTGAAATGCTTGCCTGATCTGCCTGGTATTTCACTTTTTAGAAAAATCAGTAAGAAGATACGAAAGGAAGGAAACATGAGTTTAGAGATATTTATTTCCAAAATTACTGTATGATTTGGATGCCAGCCCTAATATTTTCGAGGTTGAAAGATACCAAATTCCAAGGTTGAACGATACCAAACGTGGCAGGGGCCAACACTTTGAAAGAGCAGAATGTGGGAATAGGAGCTAATTTACAGGCAGGATGATGTGGAACCCCTGCATACAGAACAGTACAGTGTTACTAATATCTTGTTTTTATCTGATGCAATCTTCAAGTTATTGTTAGGTAGAAATTTAAAAGTTTATGTTCCATTAAAAGGTTTTATTTTGGAAGTTTATGTTCCATTAAAAGGTTTTATTTTGGGGCGCCTGGGTGGCTCAGTTGGTGAAGCGTCCGACTCCTGAGCTCAGCTCAGATCTTGATCTCAGGGTCATGAGTTCAAGTCTTGTGTTGGGCTCCACACTGGGCGCGGAACCTACTTAAAAAAATAGAAAATAAAACATAAAAATAAATAAATAAACAAAAGGTTTTGTTTTACATTCAGTCCAATGTTCTGTTCCCCCGGTTGCCACTAATTAGATAGAACTGGACACACACCAACCTCAGACCTGCCATCCTCTCTCTTACTTTTATTTTTTAAATGAATTCTCTTTATGGTCTACCTCCTGGAGTGTTATTAATTTTTGAACTAATTATACCTCAGACAGACTTGATTTTGAAAAATCTTTTTCACCTCTCCCCTCCAAGTCATGCAAACAGACGCACGGCTACGTCAGTGTTCCTTCTGAATTCGTGACACGGTTCTGTCGTCCGCAGTCTGTCTCTTTTGCCACATCTCCTGCACTGTGTCTCGTCCTTTGGCCTGATTCTCCCGTCCCCTCTTCGTGAGGGGCAAGGTCAGCACTCATCTGAAGGGCAAGCCTGCCTCCCGTGCTGCTCAGGTGTGGGGCAGCCCTTCCCTGGTGTCCCACACAGCTGCTCTTTACTACTTTGTGGCTTTTCATTCGGAATCTCCCCTCTTTGAGGATTGTGGCCTTGGAATATTCGAGTCTGTGAAACTGGCAAGAAGTGCTTTCCTTGAAACAAATCTCTGTAATGTTTTCTTGCCAGCTTGAAAGAGTCTCCTTCGCAGGTTGCTGTTGGTGGGCTGACCTTATCCGTTTATTACTAATAATAATTGTCGTAAAAGGTAACATTGATGGAATGCCTACTGCCTGTGGGATACCGGGCAAGGCGCTTCATGGGCATTATTGATTTAACTTTCTCGGCAAACAAGTTGCTTTTACCCCCTTTTCCCAAGGTACGAATATGATCCCCATTTCACAGGTGGAAAAACAGAGGCTTAGAGAAATGCGCTAACTTACGCGTGACGTACACGGCGAAGCCAGTTTCTAACTTAGATCTCTCTGATGCCAGCTTAGTTCAGAGTCAGTTTTTGCAGACCCAGGAAGATATATCCCGTCTCCGAAAACACAGGCTGCTTTTCTGGCGACAGCATTTCAAGAATGATTTTGAACTTACTCAAAATTTTTAAAGCGGTGAATTGGAAGGAGATGGAAGATGAATGGAGCCGCTGCGTTCCTGCTGTCAGAGGCCTCACCGTTAGGTTGGAGGAGACAAGTACACAAGCTTCGTAACAAAATGTTACAGATGGAGTTGAGAAAACGGTACAGGCTCTGCCCACCAGAAACAGTAGCCATTTGTTTTGGGGCTGGAGAGAACCAAGGGGCGAACAATCCATCCACACACAAGTGCACCAGCCTCCAACCACCGGCCCCTTCACCCGCTGGTTCAAATGACTGCAGATTTTCATGGCTGAATTTGAGGTCTTAAATTTTTGACCTCAGGGGGGGAAAAATCACTCAATGACAGCTAAACAGAGTTTTTTTTTTCCTGCAAGCATTTTGGTTGCAGGAACGGATCTGGCTACTGTCCCGTTATAGTCTTTGTTTTCGCTGGAAATGATTTTTGAGTGAGAGCGAGTGGTGAAGCTACATTCCAGAAGACAAAATTTTCCCAAAGCAGCTGAAACTAAGTTAAAATTAGTAATCATGAAAGCCTGGCAGTGTGTTCCTTCTGGCACATTCTGCAACTTTCAACACAATCACACTTGCTATTAATTGTGTGCTTGGTTATGTTCTGCCTCACAGTCTCACAGAACATGGGACTGACACTGACGCTGAGCGTGTGAAAACCTGTGCCACCTGCAAGCATGGATTTGCTCTGTGGATAAACCTCGACACAGTCATTCAAATATCCCAAAGATCGCTGACGATCTGCAAAGATCTCAACTCGGGGAACCTGTGACTAATGGGAATGGTAATCCAGCAAAGTCTGAACCGTGTCATTAGCACTGTCATAGTTCTTTGCCTGAAAAGGGACTTAATCATAGGTTTTTCTGGCTTTGAAAGTTCATCAGTTCCCAGCTATTTAGACGGTGTGAATCCACACCAGAGATACAGTCCGTGTCTTTGCTTGAGGTCTCTGGCGTAGGGCCCGAAAACTCCTTTGACCA
This sequence comes from Ursus americanus, assembly GCF_024610735.1. Lineage (NCBI taxonomy): Eukaryota > Metazoa > Chordata > Mammalia > Carnivora > Ursidae > Ursus > Ursus americanus. The sequence continues at coordinate 8,417,845 of NC_142160.1, read as the reverse complement.
AATGATTTTGGTATTTCTTTTGTTTTCCAGTAATGTATTTTGCATTTAGGGTTATTTCCATCCCCAGGAGGCATATCCACTAACCAGTTTAATTTATAGCTTAATGCACGTGGCCGATTCTTTTTCAGTGGATTTAAAACTGAACTTACATCTTCAGAGCATATAAATGCTGTATTCTGCTGCCGGAAAACAGACATCCTTGTCTCTGGAAACTCCTTCTCTCCCTCACTTTAGAAACATCTTTGTTGTTGTTTCTGTGGCTTTCCATGTGCTTTAAGGCAGAGGGTAAATATGTGAACTGTGACTCCCCTGAGTAATTTTGTTTAAATTATTGCGCCTGGAAAGACAATACAGGGAGCAGGTTTCATGATAGCACAGAACTCGTCTTCCAGTAGGGTCGAGAACAAACAGGTCACCGTGGTCACAGAAAGCCAACTCTGAAAAGAAAAGGAAAAAGTAAAAAGAGCCCCACGGAGTTGAAACGTCACTCCGCAGAGCGCATTTAGTGCCTCTCCCCCCAAATCTAAACTCTTTACCATTTCTCCTTGCAGGATTTGACCAGGTGGCCAAACTCGAAATCTAATTTAGAAAGCAAAATGAGCTCTGAAGAACATGGCTTCGTTTAATGAGGAGAACCCCCAAAGCCCCTTGGTCCTAATCCCTGTTTGCTATATATGGGGAATTGGGGTTTTTTTTCCCCCTCCTCAGGAGGGTACTTACTATTTTTATTAATGTGAAGAACAGCTCCCCCCCCCCCTCGTCCCCCTGCTATGTGTGGGTATCTGACCCTCATGGTAACATGATTTCGTAAGCTGCCGTCACTTAAATATTTTAATCCTCTGAAATAAGTTGCTGGTGTCTTTTCATCCTTAAAAAAAGCACACCATGTAGAAGTCATATTTGTATCGCAGGCGTTTAGGGACTGTCGTGAGACACGCGTATCTGTTTCCCAACAGCCTAAAGCCTCTTTCAGAACTCTGCAGCAGTGCCTCCTGGGTAAATACGAACACAGAGTGTGTGATTGGGTGGCTGATCGGGAGGCAGGTGCGGGGGCCTTGAGGCCCTAAACGTGAGGCCGTGCTCTGGGGTCTGGCGCACTCCGCTTCCTCCCCATCGTGGCGTCTCCTTAGGCACTGTGGGACCAGCCGCTGGCAGGTGCGTTACCAGGGTCAGCACCCTGTGAACTCAGCGGAATGTCAACATGAGAAACAGACTCAACAGCTTCCATATACATGGCTATGGATAAATATGGAGTTCTTGTGGCTTCAAGTCGTGCTAACCTGGATAAAAATATTCCTTTCACGTTTTGTGTTTTTCCCAGCCAGATCATGCTCAGGAGCGGTCCAAACGGTAAAACGCAGTGGAAATTGATTTCCCTTTTGTTTCCACCCTCTTGGCATAAACAACTGCCCGCCCTAATGCCCGTCAGCAAAATTGCCTTAAACCATTATAATAATCTTTGTAGGCACATGTGCGTATGTGTATGTGTGCGTGTGTAGGTAGGTAGGTAGGTGGGTTTTTTAAAATTATTTGGTGCTCTAAGCACAGAAATAAATCTAGAAAATGTTTTCATTAACTTTTAGTGTAACATGAGAATGTTCTGGTATTTGTAAAGTTACAAAGGTGCCCAGTCCTAAGTGTTTAAACCCAGTGTTTTGAAACCATGGGTAATAGGATAGTGTTCCTTCTTGATTTGAGAAAAATCTCTTTCTCTACTTTTCTTATACCCACAGGCACCACCAAGTCTGAGGACCGCGCTGCTCTGCTGAAGAAATTCAACGAGCCCGGGTCCCAGTACTTCATCTTCCTGCTGAGCACGAGAGCTGGCGGCCTGGGCTTGAACCTTCAGGCAGCTGATACCGTGGTCATCTTTGACAGCGACTGGAATCCTCACCAGGTCTGTCTCTCTCTGACGTGGGTGCCCGGCATCCCTTCTGGAACTAGAGGGACTAAAAGAGTATGGGTGTCGTCATTCACATTCATGGGGAAGAGCAGATTTCCAAAAGAGTGGGCCATTTCTCCAAAGGGCTCTCTTACCTTACCTCCCTCGGTGATAAGATGCCTTCCACATGCCTTCGCTGTGCCTTTGAAAGCTCCGGTTTGGGGTACAGAAACTCAGGCTCTGCTTAGTTTTAACCCCATCTCCTGGGATTGGCCCCAAAGCAAAGGATGTTTGGTTATGGGATACATCACAAATGGTCCAAAACATAAACGACCACATCTAACATTTATTGGACCCTAACTCTGCGCCAGCCTCCTTCATTCTGTTTTCACAACGCTGTCAGGCTGTTAACATCACCAGATGCACCCTTCCGGTCAAGGAGAATGAGTCCCCAGAAGCTGTAAGTAGGTTCCCGAAGGTCAAACAATTAGTATATAGTAGTTTGTCTTTTGGTCTGTGTGTTTTGTTTAAAATCGCCATCAAAGTCTATCGCACGGAGCATCTGCTACGAAGTTCTTTGAGCCTGGTAAATATACAGTTCTCCTTTTTATAGGGGTGCTTTGATGATTGAGAAAGGTGCACGGCTCCCCCGTGGTTGCCTCCGTGATGCGGGGAGCTAGTACGCCTGTTGGTACGAAATTGGGTGGAATGATGTTTGTCGGGGTTTGATTCGTTTTGGAGCACACACGAATTCAAAATAGTACAAAGGAAAACCGCAGCTCTCCCGTGCAAATGTGAATCATACATCGGTTTCGCCCAGGCTGCCCCCTGCGCCTCAGTTTCCTCAGCTGCGAACATGCAGAGTAGTAGTCTCACTGGGTCACGGTGGGGACTGGGACGGACAGGCTTACAGCTCTCGTCTGGGGCAGGGAACGGAGTCGCGGGGTGCACAGAACGAGGAGAGAGCTTTTACAAAAAGCACGCACGCCTGCTTCCCATTCCCGGCCACCCCGCGCCCCGTTTTGCAGGTGCTTCCCAGACTTCTCGAGACATTCAGGAGCTCCCCAGAGATTCTGCCGTTGTTTCTCTCCTAGCTGAGGGGCTCTGATTTCAAGAATAGACCAGTGGTTCCAAGCCTCAGGGTGGCCACCGCCATTTGACCAATGCTGTGCCCCCCAGCCGTTCTCTCTCGGTGAATACGGTAAAGATAGCTCCTGTGGAAACGTCTGGACCTTGGAAAGGGCTCCGGAGCTCCAGCACAGAGTATATTAGTTCTGAGTCTTCAGAAAATATTTTTATATATTTCATATATTTTTATGTCTCACGCTGCGCTCCCAGGCACAGGTGGAATTCTCATTCCCGTGACAGACCTGCAGTTTTCCTGTTGACTATTGTGAACTTAGAGTCAATCCCACGTTTTGAGGGTGGCTGCCGGGCCGCAGGCGCTGAGGCTCGGCTGGGCATCTAGAATGTGCCGCTTCTCCTCCCCGAGGTGCTCGGTGTGGTTCAGATCAGCCTTCCTCTGCTACCCAAATCTTTACTGAGAAAAAAAAAAAAGAAAGCCTGTCTATAGGAGAGTGGAGGGCACGCTAGATTTTATCTTTGGAGGTAGGCACATCTGTGGCTTCCCAGCTGACCACCTGCGTTGGCACCGTGCAAATTCCAAATGGCAGAGGAATCCACTCCCTCTAGAAATGCTGGTTTACCAGGGAAAGGATGCTGGGACATCCATGCCTGTGTCTCTTTCTCTCCTTCCACTCTTCTCTCTCCCTCTGTCCCTGTCTCTCCCTTTCTCCCTGTCTCCCCCCACTGTCTCTGTCTCTCTCTCTCACACACATACACAATGCACATACACAAACTTACAACCATTAACTCAGCGTGGAACTCCAGAATCAAGTAAATTGCATGAGCGTTGAACAATCCATTCACCTTTCACTGTATTGGAACTAAAACTTAGGCAACAAAACACACAGGACCTCAGACTTCCTCTGGTCTAATTTAGCACAGGTTCCTGACAGTGGGCCATATATTTCTCCCAGTATTTTTGTCTGCCGCAGGTAGATTTCGCTACCACTGGATTTGGGCAACTGGCCTGATCATATTTTTCATGTCTGTCACTTAAACGCGGCCATTAGTTTGGGCAGACCTTTTTTTTTTTTTTTTTTCATTTTCAGAAGTCCGTGATCTTAGAGTGATAGAGTATTGATTTTTCATATAAAAGGTAAGAGAACTAACTTTCATTAAGCAAACGACTCCACTGGATACCACAAGGCAGTTTGCAAACCTAATTACATACCTAGTCTTCGAAATGCTTTCCACGTGAAGAAACCAGTCACTGTCAACTTGTCCGTGTCTGTCTGGGTGTGAATCCTGGCTTTGGGCTCTTTCCATCCTATACCCCTGCATAAAGGTTGCATGGTCCCCGAAACGAAAGCTGTGCAACTCTTTCTACCATGTTGGTTCTAGCATGCATTGAAAGCAAAAAAAGTGTCTGTAATAATTCTTTGTCATGTTGAATCAAAATTAAGGCCTAAAGAGAAACAAAAGATAAAATGAACTTGTGGGACTTCATCAAGATAAAAAGCTTCTGCACAGCCAAGGAAACAATCAAAAAAACTAAGAGGCAGCCCATGGAATGGGAGAATATATTTACAAAGGACACTACAGATAAAGGACTGGTATCCAAGATCTACAAAGAACTTCTCAAACTCAATACACGAGAAACAAATAAACAAATCAAAAAATGGGCAGAAGATATGAACAGACACTTTTCCAATGAAGACATACAAATGGCTAACAGACACATGAAAAAATGTTCAAAATCATTAGCCATCAGGGAAATTCAAATCAAAACCACACTGAGATACCACCTTATGCCAGTTAGAATGGCAAAAATAGACAAGGCAAGAGACAACAATTGTTGGAGAGGATGTGGAGAAAGGGGATCCCTCCTACATTATTGGTGGGAATGCAAGTTGGTACAGCCACTCTGGAAAACAGTGTGGAGGTCCCTTAAAAAGTTAAAAATTGAGCTACCCTATGATCCAGCCATTGCACTACTGGGTGTTTACCCCAAAGATACAGACGTAGTGAAGAGAAGGGCCATATGCACCCCAATGTTCATAGCAGCATTGTCCACAATAGCTAAATCGTGGAAGGAGCCGAGATGCCCTTCAACAGATGACTGGATTAAGAAGCTGTGGTCCATATATACAATGGAATATTACTCAGCTATCAGAAAGAATGATTTCTCAACATTTGCTGCAACATGGACGGCACTGGAGGAGATAATGCTAAGTGCAATAAGTCAAGCAGAGAAAGACAATTATATGATTTCTCTCATCTATGGAACATAAGAACTAGGATGATCGGTAGGGGAAGAAAGGGATAAAGAAAGGGGGGGTAATCAGAAGGGGGAATGAAACATGAGAGACTATGGACTCTGAGAAACAAACTGAGGGCCTCAGAGGGGAGGGGGGTGGGGGAATGGAATAGACTGGTGATGGGTAGTAAGGAGGGCACATATTGCATGGTGCACTGGGTGTTATACGCAACTAATGAAGCATCGAACTTTACATCGGAATCCGGGGATGTACTGTATGGTGACTAACATAATAAAAAATCATTTAAAAAAAAGAAAGAAAGAAAAGAAAATGAGCAGGTTCTGATCCCCTATAATAAAAAGAGCCTGAAATAACAAAAAAACAAAAACAAAACAAAAAAACAAAACAAAACAAAAAACAAAAAAACAAAATTAAGGCCTAGCGACCAAATAGTGGTTCTGTTTGACCAAAGTTGACAGATTGAAGATAGAGGCCTAAAAGTCGCTAATTGGAGGCTCTCGCTAGACGTAAAGTTAGAACACAGACATGTGGAATTAGCAGTAAAATCCCTCGGGATTACTGAGGCTCTCATTTCCAAACTGTGGATTGGAAACATGGCTTGGGACCCTTATTATTAGCCCATGGAGCTGAAGTTGAGTTGTTTACACAGAAGGACCAACCACAGAGTTACCTTGGAGGCCCTCTTCTTGGGCTATGTTCTTGTCTCCAGATACAGTCACACCTCCCTAGTGTGATGGAATGTCTGACCAAGATCTCAGAAGTACTGAAGAATCCACCCAATAACGACAGCACGGATTTCTTTGTCACTGTATGCCCCCCCCCCCATTTTGACTTACAGGCTACATTCCATAAACTTCTTCAGCCTAGAAACACTAATTTTTGCTAGTTTCCAAATAGATGGCTTTATACACACAAAAAAACACCACTGGAGCCCCCTCAAAACAAAACAAACCACAACCGAACACCTCGCTGCAGCCAGCTCAGGAGGACTCTCGAACTTACTACCCCGTCTGTAGATGACCTGGGCCCTCTGTTTCCTTGCCTATTATATTCTCCTGCCACCTGTATCTTAATATTTTTGTGATTTATCAGCATCTGCTAGGGCGGAGGTCAGCAGACTCAGACCTGGGGGCCGAGTCTGGCCTGCCATCTGCTTTTGTAAGACCTACGAGCTAAGAATGGTTTTCTCCCCCCATCTTTAAGTAGAAAAATGTAAAATGGAGAAAAAAGAAGATGATAATCAGCTTTTGGTGAGAGCAGTTGCAAAGTGTTTGCTCTTGGCCCAGACAAGCTAGAGTATTTACTGTTCATAGAAACTTGCTCTTGGGCCTGTTACAGAAGCAGTGCGCTGACCCCTGTTGTAGAACGTCTTCCAGAGGTTGCCGCGCACAGCTCGCCACCTTGGCCGCTGCTTCCCCATGCTGGTGAGCGTGTGTTGAGAGAGGTGATTGAACCAAAGTCTTGTAATGAAGTTTAGGGTTCCACCCCCCAGCCCCCAGCTTTGGATTTCAGTGACCCACCTCACTTTCTCCTCTTTGGAAAAATCATCTAATCGGGGTGGGTGCCAGCTATGTTCATGGTTCGGCTGTCTGATATCTAACGTTATTCAGACATCATCTGAGGGGCAGTTTTGGCCTCATTAGTCATTTAATCGTAGAGGTCCCTGCAGCAAAGAGAGGTCTCCTGTGTGGACTTTGGCCTCTTGTCGCCTTATGCCATGTGCATGACCAGGAAACTCATCTGGTCAAGAGGATGGGCTTTACCACTTGGAGTATTAGCTTGTGCAAAATCGAGTGCTAGGGATGCAGGATACAGGGGACAGACTTTTGCCCTATAAATATAAACAGGCCTAATGGGGGAGACCCGGAAATCACTCCTTAGCGTGGACGCAGAGACCATCCCCTGGGCCAGACTGAGTAAAAGTGACAGACCGAGAAGGTTTTACTGTGTAGTGTCAAAATCAGGTCACTTGGTCTTAGGTTTATGAAGGTTTTGATTGAAAGATTTCATTAAAACCTTTTTCTTCTTATAAGAGTAATATATGTTTAAAGCAGAAAAATAAAGTTAAACCATTTGAAAATAAAAGGAGGAAACTTTAATAATGACTGTACTCTCGTTACTTGGAAATGTCAGTACCGTTGGTGCGTTCCTCCAGCCTTTTCTTGGTCTGGGTAAATATGAGCAAGTAGGATCCTGATATACCTTCTCATAGGTAACTTGTAGTTTGTATTTCTGATAGCTCTGTGTCATCAAGTTGCTAATTGATTTGTATGGTACTAAACATAGAGTATGTGGTACATAACATACAGAGACTAATTTTTTTTAACCAATCTGTTATTGCTGAATTTTGATTTAATTCTGCTTTAAAAAATTGTAAATCATCTTTAACAGCGAGAGGTACACCCTTATTTGTAAATCTTGGTGCATATCCCTGATTATTTCCATAGGATAAATTACCAGAAGTAAAATTTTGGGCGTCAGGGACCATACCCAGTTTTCACACTTTCGACACACAGTGCCAGATTTCTGCCCCCCAAAATGTGACCAATTTAGCATTCCACTAGCAATCCTTTTCCTTCCCCAAACTGAAGATCGCGTCTTTGCTGGATTTTGATCCCGGGAGATCTCTGTCACCTGAGCAGTCCCTGTATGTACAGTGTATATGTGTAACGTATGTATAATTCATGGATATTTGTAAAATCGTCTTAAACACTTCACACCAGCGTCCGTGATTTCTTGCAATGTAAGGTCAGTTGTAGGTAATATCAAACTCATAAATCTGACATCAAATGTATTGGGGTTTTTGTTTGCTTGTTTGTTTTGTTTTTTAGCTAGGGACCGAGCTCCTCGGAGCCCAGCTTAAAAATGAAAGCAAAATCTTTGATGAGTACGAGTGGGTGAAACAACCCTCCTCACTTCCCTCTCGGGCAGGCGACGTGGGTCCTGGGCTAATGGGCTTACTGGCCCCTCGCAGCGTGTCCTTGTCCCTCACAGGATCTGCAAGCACAGGACCGAGCTCACCGCATCGGCCAGCAGAACGAGGTCCGGGTGCTGAGGCTGTGCACGGTGAACAGCGTGGAGGAAAAGATTCTCGCCGCGGCGAAGTACAAGCTGAACGTGGATCAGAAAGTGATCCAGGCCGGCATGTTTGATCAGAAGTCTTCAAGCCACGAGCGGAGGGCGTTCCTGCAGGCCATCCTGGAGCACGAAGAGGAAAATGAGGTATTCGAGAAAGCTGGGTTGATGAAATCGGACCGTGACCTTTTGTCTTGGGGAGGATTAAGAATGACCTCTTTGTTCCTTAAAGAATTTCCTGGGCTGGCATTAATTAAAATGAATAAATTAGCTGCTATCTTCCATCCCAAGCAGAGAAAGCCTCTGAAAGTTATCTAAACCAGTGTCTTAAAAGCATTTGCTGGAGGGACCGTGAGGCTCAGCCAGGGCGTGCTTCTTCCCGCTTTCTCCCCAGAGACCCAACCTGCTGCGGAGCCCTTGATCCTGTTGTAAATACTGCCTCCTATAGGGCAGACGCGGAACTGCATCTGGGCCCAGATGAGACAAAACAGAGCCTGGAGGAGGGGCCCTCCTTGCCTTTTCTCTCTGCCATCCCCCAGGGCCCTCTGTTGTCTTTTGCCTTTCGATTGAGCACTTCAGTATGCCTGAAGGACAAGCCGTCACAGCTGTCTTAACCTATTTACTGGTACTGGGAAAGCATGACTTTTACCCTCAGTTCAAATTTTTCTGTAAAAGCCAACCAAAGGGTGAGAAAATGGTTTAAAAACAACAACAACAACAAAACAACCTTTCTTTCCTTGGCAAGATTGTTCAAAGAATGCATTGCTATGTTTCTCTAAGGGGGTTCTTCAGGCCGTCACTTGTATTTTTTTTTTTTTTTTTTTAGATTAGCAATTTTGGTCATTTTTTTTTTTTAAGATTTTATTTATTTATTTGAGAGAGAGAGCACAAGCAGGGGTGAGGGACAGAGGGAAAGGGAGAAGCAGACTCCCCACTGAGCAGGGAGCCCAAAGCGGGGCTGGATCCCAGGACCCTGGGATCATGACCTGAGCCGAAGGCAGACGCTTCACTGACAGCCACCCAGGCACCTCGCCAGTTTTGGTAATTCTGTACTAAATTTTCAACCCACGTGGATTTGAAAGAGATTGAAAGACATAGTTCCAACGTAGTCTAGAAAACCGTGCAAAATACCAGTGCCAGTCCTTACCACAAAATTGCCTTGGGATGGACACATTTGGTTTGATGTCCCCATATTTGTAAACTGAAGAGTGGGTTGACCTTACGGAGCCATATGGAGCACTCTTTTCATTGCATATATTAGATGTAGCTTGACTTTGCCTCCAGTAGGATATATGTTTTTGAAATCTTCTATAAATTATAAGCCAAATTCTTTCAAAAGGCTCACGTACTTTTTTTTTCCTGAAACGAGTCTAAATGTGAAGTAGATCTTGATATTTAAATGAACCCTGAAATGAAGCTTTCCACACACTGAAGAGCACTTTTCTGTGGCGCTTCCTCCTAACTTGTGGGTCTTCTATATTTGATGAGATTTCATTAAAATAATGAAAAATAGGTCTGCACATACATTCATACCTTGACACACATTTTAAAAATTTTGATCTCAAATAGTTCACCACTGAATTCTTAACACTGACTATGTGATACAGGTTCAGTTCTTGAAATTGAATATTTGGTACTGATTTAGAATCAGGTTTTTGGTGTTTGTTGTTGTTATTATTGTTATGCAACTGGAAATTAAAGGGGGGCATGGTGCATGATATGCATGGTCACAAAGCAGGTGTGGGCAGAGCTGATACCCAGCCCAAGGCCTCCCCTGTGTTTTTGCTTAATTTGTTTTGTGGAGGCCTTGTGGAAACAGAACCTGGCCTGGGTTAGATGGGGTGCAAAGTAGCCTAGAGCATTCCAGCCCTCCTAGGCTGCAAGGAGATGTCAGTGTCTCCCAGCCCTGGGGGCCACCAAGGCGGGCTGGAGTGGAGTCCCTTGCCAGCTGCTTGTCATTCCCAGCAGCCTTGCCGGGGCTCCACACTCCTTCCAGGCTCTGGGTGTGTGAGACATGGTACCATTTTCTGGGTGGCCTGTGTCAGGATATGAAAATATTTGGGGATGCTAGTAGACTGCACAAGGGCTCTGGTACCAAATATTGAGGCCACTGTCTATACGGTCAATAGGCCAGGAAGGACTAAGGCAGAAGGAGCCCAGGGAGAGATTTTGCCCACCTCCCAGGCATTCCGGTCTGTGGGAAGGTCAGGCCACTGCTGGCAGGCTTCTTGCCAGTTTACAAGAGAATCTTTTCATCCTAGGCACGGGGGAGTCCGAGCCCCCTGTTGTGTAGACATTGAGTGGATAATATATGGTTCTGGGTATAGAGTGGGCAAAGCAGGGCACCTTTTCACCAAAGGACCCCTTAACCAGATTCTTTGTATGGTGAAGTATCAGCCCCCTGCCAGCTAGTCTTTGTCAGGTGAAATATAATATTGAGACAAATTGACTTTAATCAGTCCAGAGATGAACTAGAATAGAAAGCTTTTTACAAGTAATTATTAGCTTGAGTCATTAAAGTTTTGCTTTATGGAAATGCATTCATTTCTAACACAGCACATCAGACGTTATCTTGGGAAGCCCCAGCATTATCTCATGTAAGCCGCTCGCTCGTACACTCATACTGTTTCTAGAACAAGGTGCCTCGTTTTGAATGTGTGATTTGGGAAATTGGATGTTTGAAGTTCTGGGTTTTCCTCCTTCCTCCTTCTGCTAATACACTGAAATTCTCCATTCGATTTTCAACACGCTTAGCCAGCATATAATAAAAATAATTTTGGAAGGTGAGTTCTTCAGCCTCTGTCCAACTTTGTAAAATCATGTTTTTCTTCAAGTGTGGAAGTCATCACATTTCTAGGAAGCTGGAGAACTTGGTTTCTGAGGAATTTGCACAGAGAGCATGTGCCTTGGTCTAACACCATATAAAGCGAAAATGTTAGCCCTTGTGTACCTGCTTTCTTTACTTCATTTAATCTTTTTTTAAATTAAGGATAGTTCATGGGGGTTTGTTTCAGATACATTCTGAGTTGTCCCATCCACAGCTTTAACTATTAGCATAACAATTCCCACTGAAAGACACCAATTAAACCTATCTTAAAGGCTCTATATTTGATGTTTCTATATGATTTTTAAGGTCTTGCTCTGTGCCTGCTCACAAATTTTCACCTATTTGTGGTTTTTCTAAGGCTTTGAAAGTAAGCCTTTATATGTGGATTGAGATTAATAGAATTAAAAGGATTTATGTTAGGCACTTTCCCCTGTGCCTTTCCCTACTTAAATCGTACAACTTCTCTGCAAAGTAAATGTCACACCCATTTTACAGATGAGGTCATTGAGGCAGGGAGTCATTAAGTGTCTTTGTTTTAAAAGTAATGGAATTAAGATGCACCCCCCAGAAAGCCCAGGATTTTTCATCACTACCATGTTTCCTTTCTAAACAGATTTTGCCCTGGGAAGATGGTTTGAATCACTTGCAAAATAATGATGGCAAATACCACACCCAGTGACCTTTCTCTTTTCCTTCTGGCTGGAGAAATGGATCCCTGTGGTCTGCAGGGGACAGATCCACTTGACTCCTTCGTCCCTCGCCCCACTTGTCCAAGCTCTCCCTTAAAGCCTGTTAAGTCATTGTGTTCTTGACCCCAGGAAGAAGATGAGGTGCCCGACGACGAGACTCTGAACCAAATGATTGCTCGACGAGAAGAGGAATTTGATCTCTTCATGGTAATACCATAGAAACTCATGCACTTTTCTGTTAACACGAGATGTGCGGAGCCTGCGTGCCCTGGCGGGATTGCATTTGTGAAGCCTGTGCCTTTCTTCAGTTCAGAGGCTGCAAACTGGCTGGATTTAGCCTGCAGACATATTTTGTTTGGCCCACGCAGTGTTTTTTTTTAAATTTCAAATTTGTTGCCAACATAAAAAGAATCCTGATTTCTGGCTTCTCTTGAAAAAGGAGAATGGGCAATACCAGGCCCACGTCTCTATGTGGAAACAGTTGGCCAGGGCTCAATAGCAGCTGTACCCTCTGGACAGGCCATGTGGTCCGCAGCTTTGCCACAGATCCCCCCTCCCCCGCCCACCACCCCCCTTCCAGCTCATTTCTAATTGCAGGCCCGTGTCATTCAGGAAACCTGCCCAGCTCCTGTAGGTAGTTGCAGCCATTCCCTCGCTGTCTCCTTACTGGATCACAGCAAGTATGCTCCCTGTGGGGTGGATGGACAGCAATCAAACAACAGGGCCATGCCCCTCCTTAAAGGTGAAGAGAGCCTGCTTAAGGGAACAGGAACCTTCCAGAAGCACATCAAGGTGTAGCCTTCACTGAAAGATAGAAATCGGTTGGATTTCACTGGTCCAGACAGATAGAAAAGAACCTTGACATTTGAGGATTTAACATCCATGGTTTCAACCTTGATGTTCCATGCTACGTAGGTAGTCACGTGTAATTTGCTGAAATCTGCATTTGATTTGTGTGCGTGGCCTGCCACAAGGTCAGGACGTGTGTAAGCAAGCCCCTTGGCAAGTGAAGGAGGCCCTCAGGAGTGATATTTTACTGCATTCTTAAGGCATGTGCGTAACTACTTATCTCTGCATCCCCGGTGCTCGGAAGAGTCTGGCACGTAGTACTTGCTTAACAAATATTGATTGAATGAATGGTGGCATTTGCAAAATTTTAGGCCTTGTGAAGATGTCAGTGTAGAAAGTTGCGAGGCTCCCTCCTGTACCATCAATCGTGTTGATCTTTCTGACATTTAGTCTGATGGCGGAATGAGTGAATAAATGCGAACTGTAACTCAGGTGGTTGAATGCTGCACAGCCCCCAAATCGGAGGCCCCCCAGTTTGAATGCCCTCGGGTGTCAGACAAGCAGTTTGCAGGAGTGAAGCGAGTAGAGGAGTGGGTGGGTAGCGGTGGTAACCTAGAGCTGCGTTGGCTAAGAGGGACAGAACCCCAAGCCCCGTGTAGCCAGGAATTCCAAATTGCCAAGAGAAGCTAGAAATCTAGATTTTTCACATGCAGTCTCTGGATTTAAGAAGGTTTGTGGCTAAATTCAATGTTTTATTCTGTAATACTGCAGGCCAAACAAAACAGGACCCTGGGCCAGATATGACCCGCAGGATCTGCATTCTCTTTTAGCACAGTCTGAGAAGGGAGCTCCGGCTCTGTGGAGGCTTTCTGTGTGTGTGTGTGTGTGTGTGTGTGTGTGTGTGTGTGAGAGAGAGAAAGAGAGAGAGAGAGATCGATCTTGTAATTTTTGTCTAGGGAACAGTGGTTGTGTCCGCACATAACAATTCAAGATGAAAAGACACTTAATTCTTTCGGAGGGAAGTTTTAGGTCGCCGTGGGAATAATTCCTAACCTGGGATGTGTGCTTTCCCCCCACCTCCCCACGTACACCACCCTCCCCGGACTGGGCCATTTTGCATCAAAATGATGCAGCGGGGTCATACAACAGCATGGCCCCTGTGGGGTGTTCCTAAAACCAAAACGTCTTAACTCAAACTGTTGGTCACCCCCCTCTATAGACTGTTCTCTATGGAGGGACATTAGAGATACACATAGGAAGCAGACATCTTTTCTCTCCTTGAGGAACTTATTAAAATGTAGATTCCTGGGGAACACGGGGACAAGAGGCCCTCAGCTTCCCCGGCTGCTCACTGATTGGCAATAATTCAGCACGGCCACAGCCTCCGATACTCTTGAGGCCCAGGAACGGATAAGCTGCCTGTCATTATACAAATTAGATTAGGCCCAGAGATGGAGATTTCCATCAGCAGCCCCGAAGTGAGGGGAAAAGAGTACTTCTCTTTTCTGACTTTTGGGCTGGGTATTTGCAGAAATTGAAAGCCTCAGGGGAAAAAAAAAAATTGAATGTCTGGCCGAGGCCCAGGCTTCTTTTAATTTGGGAGTATTTTATCATGCAAAGAACAGGCTTAAAACGAGTGAAACTGGTGGGGGAGCCCTTCTTGGTGGGCATTTTGATTGGGGCATGTTCTGCTTGTTTCTCAATGGTTGACTTCTCATTTTTGGATTATACAAATTTGGGGTTTGTTTTGGCTTTTGTTTTTTTTTTTTTAATCTAAGCAGCGGGCTGCCTTTGGCCAATTCACTATGCATTAGCACTTCCACCAGGGGGCGGGAAATCAAATTTGAGTCCTTGCCAGCTACTCTGATGAAAAAGTTCAGTGAGACACAAGAATGGAATGTGAGCTAGACTTGGATTTCATCTATTTAACCTTTTTATCCCTTATTATTAAAAAAAAGTTCTCTGTAATATTCAATATAAGCTTATGATTTGATTTATCATAGACATTGTAGTTAAATAACACACATCAAGGAGACAGTCTCTTTAAAATAAAACCTTCCTTTTGAATATTTTTCTTGTTTCCTTCTAAAAATGGGACTTCAGCAACAGTGATCATTCATGCTGATTGCCTATGAATTTGACCTAAAGAGATCTTTGACACATCGAGGTACAAATATGAAACATTTTGATAACATACAAGCATGAAACTTTCAACCGCTATGTTCCCTACAAAGGCAAGAAGTACTTTTTAAAAATAACTGTACTTGTTAGCAAAACATTTATTATCAGGTCTTAAGACAAAGATATTCATGTCATACCTGAACAGTAAATTAGACTTACTTGAATATCACCTTCAGATTTCATTCTGGTCTTCTCCAAGTAGAAATCTCTGGGGATAGATGCAACCATCAGAACTTGAAGCTTATTTTTTAAAAAAGTGCATCAACCCTTTCTAAAAGGAAAAAAAAAAAAAAAAGCAAGTGCAATTTACTTTTTCTATTAGATTTTATATCAATTTACTTTTTATTTTTTTTATATCCATTTTTTATTTTTACGTCAGGAAAGATTCACGTTCCCAATTGTGGAAATATGCATGGCATAAGTCATTTTAACAGTCCTTGCTACAGGTAATGGTGGTGGTCAAACCAAAAACCGAAGTGTCATCTCAGCGGCATACGTTAACCAAAAAATGGGTTTTTTTTCTCATTAGCGTCTAAAGAACTGTTAGGAGGTCACTTCGAGAAGCCCCTCTCTAGACTGCATTGTCAGCCAGGCATTCTCGGTGCTAACAACGCAAGTTTGGTGGATCCCATTTCTGATACCAGAGCATTAGGAGTCAGGATTAAGAGCCTCTCCGGCTAACTATAGCACATGACGGAACGGGACGGCCACATTTATCGACCAATGGGGCTCCCCCGTGCTGCAGGCCTGCCCCGTCTCGGGAACAGAATGATTTCCAAAAAAGCGTAAGCGCAGTCTGAGGGACTTTGAACTTGAATTTTTTATGTGGATCCTAGAAGTCAAGGTTGGATTTGAATAGAAATTCCATTTACATTTGGTTGCCGGTTTTAGTTCTTAGGAAAAAGTTATGTTGAATCCCTGTGTCAGTACCGTAGAACCGAAGGAAGAAAGGGCAAAGGTAAATCATTTAATGGTTAATGGTCTATTCGATTGTAGCAATAGTACATTTAGCTAGCGAGATATATATATATATATATATATATATATATATATATTTATTTATATAACTAACTTACGCAGCAATCTGGTGGAGGTTTTATTTGCTCTTTGAAGCTAGCAGATTGTTTAATTACAGGTTAAAGCCAAGTGTGTGGCACTTAACTCACTTAAAAGTGCACTGGATTTTTAAAAAGAAAGCAAGAGGTAGGGGCGTAGGCATGTTGAGGTCTATGAAAATATACGAATATACTTCTAACCTGATCAGATGAGACGGCATCTCAGCTTCTGCTCTAGCGTAACAGTATTTTCATAAGAGCTAAACTTTTTGAAAGCTGAAGAGTTGAAGGACATTCCTCTCACGGAGCCCACGGTGCACCAAAAATTCAGTACCTTCGTGGCCGAATGGCTAATCAAGCCATTAATGTGCCCCCATGTCCGAGCCCGAGGGTGGCCGCTCCACAGCGACACTTGGGTTGCTGACTTTGTTTCCTGGTTGTTTAATTAAAAGCATGAGCCCTATTAAGTAAAAGGAAGTTTTCTTAATGAAGTTTCTCTTTTATATGCTTAAAGAGCACATTTATGCCAGGGAAGCAGTGCATTCTATCTCCAGGGCTCATATTTTTTAAATACATCCCCAGTTGGACTTTCCTCTCTATGACTTAAAGGGGGAGCTTTGCACACACACAGACCAAGAGCAGGAATTTTTAAAGAGTGTATTTTAAATGCCTGAATTTCAGAGAAGGGGTACAGAGGGAGGGAGGAGATGTTACCTTACAGAATCTCTGCGGGGACAGTGTGCTTGGGGAATGAGCTAGAACACGTCAGCCGGATGGAGAGACTTTATGGGAAAAGCAGAAAGGGACCCTGAAACCCTAGCAGGTGATTCGTGAAAGTTTTGTGTGCTGTGAAGTCGATCCTGTACCCAGTCCCCTTTCCCACTGGTGAAACTCTTGTTCATGCCTCCAGCGTATGGACATGGACCGGCGGAGGGAGGATGCCCGGAACCCGAAGCGTAAGCCCCGCTTAATGGAGGAAGATGAGCTGCCCTCCTGGATTATTAAGGATGACGCCGAAGTAGAACGGCTCACGTGTGAAGAAGAGGAGGAGAAAATATTTGGTAGGGGGTCTCGCCAGCGCCGGGACGTGGACTACAGCGACGCCCTCACGGAGAAGCAGTGGCTGAGGGTAGGTGTGGCTTTCTTACCTGTCCTTGCCAGGTCGGGGCTCCTGTTGTTGGCTGGAGCAATCGGGAGCCCAGGGACAAGTGGCCAGTGAAAGCAGAGGGGCTCTGGAGCACAGGGAAGGTCATTTTGCTGTTGCGGTGGACTCTTGGTGTTCCAAGGCAGGGCCTTGAAATACAGTGAAGAATGTTGTGCCAGAGCAGAACTGGCCACTGGAAGCAATGAGGCCCGCTAAGGTTTTATGACCGATTGCCTGCTCGTGCCTCACTGTGGGAGCTAGGATCAAACTGTGGAAGGGGCCCGAGAGGCCTTTTTAATTGTTCCCCCTCCATGTCCTGGTCTGGAATCGGAGTTTGGCTTTTCCAAGGCCTGCAGAGAGAGTTCAGAGACAGTGGTGTGTTCTAACGGCATTGGTGTTCCCTAGACCCGGAGAAATTAGATCTGGAAGGTGTCTTTGTATTCTCCTGGTTCTACAGACAAGGCACTTGTGGCCCAGAGAGGTTCAGCGACTATGCAGGATCGCACAGCTGGCTAGAAATAAGAATTCATGAGTGCTGTAATATTGGCGTGCCCAATTTTGGCTGATGTGGTGTGTCCATGGCAAGCACAGACTGGGGTCACTGGCATTTGGAAATGTTGTTCTGTAGTTGGGGGTTTCCCCCCAACTTTGGAAAATGTTGATTTCTCATTTCGACCGGGGAATGAAATCTCAGAAAGTTGCCTGGGGAGCAGAGAAATATCCCAACGCCCCTGGAGTGACGTGCGTGAATGCCACGCCGGTGGGAATCTTGCATTTGAAGGTTTCGCCCCACTTTCCGTCGCTGGGAGCAGACTTAGTACCTGTGTTGACAGCAACCTGGGACCCTCGTTCCAGGCAGGACCCGTGAATGTGCGCTGGAAATAATCAGCTCCGTGGGGTTGAAAACCAAATAAAATAGAAGCTATTGTTGTGAGTTGTTCATTTTGTCGAAAGGGAATGCCGTTTCCAAGCTTCGAGAAACATGGCTTTAGGAGCCAGGACGTAAGTCGGTAGGTGGGTAGAAAGGCAATGGGAAGTATTTGGAGACTGGTGATCAAAGGCAGACAGGTCTCAGCACCACTTGAGATGTGATTTACTCAGGATGCTGTATGATGAGAGAGACGTGACCTGAATTTTGAGAAGACTGAAAAAAGAAAGAGACGAAAAAGCATTGCTCATATTTGTGGCTGAACAATGGCGTGCAGAATCTGACTTCCTGTGTGTGACTGTCTTACTCTCATATCCAAGTAGCCCCGCGGCCCGAGAGCCTGGTTTCATGGATTTCTTTTGTTTCTCTACTGTGAGGTTGTAGCTGTATAATTAAGATTCATTCTATAATGTGAAGAGTTTTGTGTTTGTTTTGTAATCATTTCTGAGCTCTGGAAAATTCTCCTCCCTCTCTCTTTTATTTAAGCAATAAACCGAGTACCTGGAGTCCTATTACAGCAGATGATACAATCATCCAGGCCAACATGGAGAGTCAGTCTTTATATGTACAATCTACAGATATTACAAGGAAAAGTACCTTGTCTTTTAGGCAAGAATGTAGCCGAACTCACCATTTTTGAAACAATCCTTGGGAAATGCTCTGAAGAAAAATAACATGGATCTTAGAAAGTTTTCAAGTGTAGAATACCTCATTTGTTCTCTTTTTCCTTCAGTGTCTGTCACTAAGGAATAGCACGGTGCCTATCACATAGTAGGGACCCAAGGAATGTTCGTGAAATGAAATTGTAACTTTTAAGGGGAAAGTGGACATCGACTCATTTACCATAATGTTAGGATAGCATTCCTCTTTCTAGGGATCCAGTAGACCTTCTTTGACCTCTAACATACACACCTAAAGACGGAAAACTAGTTTGTTTTTCAAAACGACGCTGTGAAATTCACATTTATAATATAATGTTCACGCTGAGGTGTCTCGTGAGATATGAAGTCACCCAGGAAGGACAGATGTGTTCTCAGCACAGCTCTGTTGTAATACCTCTTTTTGGGATCCGTTCTTTTGAAAATCGTCTGTCCGTATTCGGTAGGAGCTCTTAACTTGCTGTCAGCCGGGACTCGCAGTCAAGGCAGGGCGCCCCACGGCCTAAGCATTCCAGATGGATGCTTACCGTCCTGTTTTCTCGCTCACCAGCAGCCATCCTGTTGGATATCAGCCTAGCAAGCTTTGTTGATAATCACATTATATTCAAGGGGTTTTCACAAGCCTGGACACGAGGAGTCGTTCCCTACGGGCTTATGATTGCGTGCGTTGAATGGGCCCGGCCAACCCAGCCTTGAAAGGGAATATGGCAAAGACTGTCGTGTAAGAAATGCTGAGACAGGGCTAAAGTAATTCTTCTTTCTCCTGGCAATGTTGTACAACGCCTGCTTGGCAGAGGCCTCGAGACACGTACAATCCCGGCGCCGGAAGGCAGCTGAGCGGAGCAGCTCCCCGCGCCGACGCCACCGTCTCCGAGGCCCCCGCGCCAAGAGGCTGGCCAGCCCTCAAGGAAACGCTCTGCCTTCTTGTCTGCCTCGTGCCTCCAGGTTGTGGTCAGCCCGGGTGTTAGTTCCTCCCCGGCCTTGATTCCACTTTCTGGGGTGAACAGAACCCTGTTCTGGATCAAACGCAAGGACTCGGGTTCCGTCTGGAATGCACCTCCCCACCCTCCTCCTTCTGCTGAACCTTTCTCATCCTTCGAGGCCCAGCTCCATTGCCGCCACATCTGTGGCGCCTTCACGAATAAAGAGTAATCGAACTTTCTCCGAGCCCTCACATGCCCATGCTCGTTCTCCAGTCCCAGCTCAACATCCACGTTCCTAGTGTTGTTGGTAGTTGTGCACACGCCCGCTTTCCTCGTAGTGGGTAAGGGGATCTTGTAAGAACTCAGGAATCCCGTGTGCAAATAGTAAGCGCCCATTGATTGCCACATGGAATTATCACCACCATTGAATTAGCCTACAGTAATGTTCACGGCTGCAACGGCTGGACCTACACATGCCCTACTCGTGGGGCTATCAGAAAAAACGGGTAGAATTTTCTTCCTCACAGAGAAGCCAAAGGTGAGTGTTTCTGGATGGTGACGGCAGCTGCTCTCCATGTGGCCATTCAAGAGTCCAGGCTGACACAGCCTCTGCCAGCTCCTTCGTCTGCATCCCAGCGAGCTGGAAGTGGGGGGGCAGCACAGAGTGGCGGGTGTGGGGTTCGGATGGGCCAGGCCTGCCATGGTTCCGTATCACTTCTGCTCACGTTCCACGGGCTGGAGCTCAGTCATGAGGCCACACTGGCTGTAAGGGAGCCCAGGAAGTGCGGTCTGGCCGTCAGCCCAGGAAAATAAGATTCTGGTGACTAGCTAGCTGTCTCCGCCTCAGAACACTTAGGTTAAATTTAAGTGATATGGCCACTTTCTTTGAACATTGTATTATGGTTTTATCACAAACAGGTTTTATTTTATAATCATATTATGCTAAAAATTCCCACAGTGACCTTTAGACAATCTGTTTAGTTGGAAGATTTTAAAATTTTTCTGTAATCGTAATGTTGTTTTAAATGAGAAGGATCACAATTTCAAACACAGCTCAATTTAAAAAAAAAAATTTTTTTTTAAAGTTATTCTGAAATCCCTGTTTTCCATTGAGGGAAACTTGTCTTTTTGGGGTGGTCAGGTCAGCATTCATGTATCCCACGGGCTGTCTGTCTCCTCTCCTGGGGGCTGCTGTCCCATCTTCCTTCCCAAGTGGCATCTGGTTCATGGTAGAAGCCAGTGTTTCGTCGTGGCCTTGGGGGCTGGTGCCCTGGTTTGGCCGCTATCCTGTGGGTCTCTGCTGGGCTCAGCTCAGGGCTACCGGTCTGTCCCATCCCTGGAGGTCTCCATGTGCTTCCGGTCCCATCTTATTCCCTGGGAGATTTCCATGATTTGTGCTGTTGAAGTCTGGGGTTCCATTTCCACCTCCAGCTGGCAGCTTTCCTGCAGTCTGAAGTCTCATGAGGACCCCCAGCCCCTCTGGTGCGATCATCGCCCTCCTAGCTCTTCTGTGCCCTGCTTGAGAATCTGCAGTCTTGGTCGCTTTCTTCACACTGTGCTAGAACATGCAAGAGTCTAGCCCTGTTTCTCAACAATGGCAGTCACCACCAGGGGGTTGTCAAGACTGAAGTTTCTAGAATCTGAAAGCTGGGTGGGTGAGGGAGGTTTGTTTTTGCTTTGTCTTGTTTTTATAAAGATTTTATTTATTTATTAGAGAGAACACAAACACAGGGGGGAGGGGCAGAGGGAGAAGGAGAAGCAGACTCCCCCCTGAGCAGGGAGCCTGATGCAGTGCTCCCGTCCCAGGACCGATCATGACCTGAGCCCAAGGCAGCCTTTTAATGCGCTGAGCCACCCAGGCGCCCCGGTGAGGGAGCTTTTTTAGCACAAACAAGACAAAACTGTCTAGCTTTTGCACATCGTATGTGGCCATATCGTGAGGGACCCTCCCAGAGCCTGAGAAGGAGCACGTTAGGTGAGAGTCCTCAAGTTTGCACTTTATGAGCCTCACAGAAAATCTACCTCTGGGCACTTTTAGGGTCTCATTCCTCTTGCTCCTTGCACCCAACCCCCGAATGCACCCACCCCCGAACGCAGGCAAATATTCCATTTCCACCCCAACCTAATGGCACTAACTACCCAAAGTTGTCACAGACCCCACAAGTTACAGGGCTCAGGCCCCAACAAGACGGTGCTTCTTTCTCCCACCAGCCACACTCTGGGGGTCCCCAGGCCACCTGCACTTCTGACTGACTGATGACTGGCTATAAATTCAGGGGTTCTCATGGCCCCCTCAGGTTCAGTAATTTGCTGTGATGATTAATGGAAGTCAGAAAAGCACTACTTGTGGTTACAGTTTTATGACGGAGCACGCAAGTCAGGAGGACCAGCAAATGAAGAGATGCACAGGGTGAGGTCTGAGAAGCAGACAGAGACCCCCTCCTTGCCCTCTCCTCTTCGAATCACCCTCCCGACACATTAGTGCGTTTCACCAACCAGGGAGCTCCGTTGAGCTTCAGTGTCCAGAGTTTTTATCCAGGGCTCATTACTGTGTAGGCACGAATGATTAAAATTATCTGCTGGAAAAAAATAAAATAAATAAAATAAAATGTAAAATAAAGTAAAATCAAATCAAATCATCAGCTGGGTGATGAGACACCCCCTCCAGTCCCCTACTCCTCCCAGCTCCCCCTGGCTCCACAGCCCAACCATCTAATCAAGTGGTTGGTTCTTCTAGTGACAGCCCCCATCCTGAAGCCCTCCAGGGGCCCTCCCTGGTCACCTCATTAGCATAACAAAGACACCGCCACCACTCAGGAAATTCCAAGGGCTTTAGAAGCTCAGTGCCAGCAACCCAGGACAAAGACCAGACAAATTCTTGATTATACAACAGGTGGCAATATCCTCAGGCCTGACCTCTTACCTCTCTTCCTCTTTACTCCCGCCAAGAAAGAAGACTCGCTCTGCCCTGCCTTCCTGTCCCGTATATATAGCAACTTCCTGTACACACGTGACCCGGCTATAGGGTTCAACCCTATGGCTTCCAGCAGTTCAGAGGATCCCTGTCCCCCAGGCATCGCTGTCATTTGCAAAGAGCCTTTGGAATTGAGGAAACTCCTCTCCCTCCACAAATCCTGATTTAGACTGCTGTCTGATGGTGGGCTTACAAATCCCTTTTTGGAAGGCACTGGTATCATTTGGCTTTTTTCATTTTGCATACCAACTTTCTTCTAATCCTTCTAAAGGCAGTGGCTGGCTCCCCTGAACAGGGGACGGCGCCTTTAGAAAGCACAAAAGAGAATATGAATGTGGTTTTAAAAATACAATATCCATCAGCATTTCAGAGCTTTTCCCATGGTGAACCCAAGGTGGTAACAGTGCTACCCCACGTACTGTGTGTGTGTGTGTGTGTTTGTGTGTGTGTGTGTGTGTGTGTGTGTGCACGCGTGCACGTGCGCACACAATAATTGGCTCGTGTTGGTAATTTCTTGGAAAAATATCTTTGTGTCTTTATGTGTGAGACCAAGCGTTCCATCAGCCTAAATTGGCAGCTGTCTGATGAGCCCAGGGGGACGGGTTTTTCGGTTTAGCCCCAGCTATGTGTGCCCTGCGATGTCTCCAGTATTTAATCATTATTGGGGGCAGGGGCTCCCTAAAATCGGGGATTGCAACGCTAAAAGCTGGGCTGAGGGTGAATTCTGGAGTACCTGCTTTTTCCCTCTTCCGGTTCCTTCGGTCCATCTGCCAACGTCAGAATCCTTCCCTCCCTTACAACATTTAGTGACACCCCAGAATGTATTTAATTGTCGAGTGAGTGATTTGTACCCTACAGCACTGGAAGATAATTGGAATGCAAACTAAATTATGTGCTCCGTATAATATTTAATTGCCAGCCGGATAGAAGGAACAAACTTTGAAGAGTACGCTTTTGTGTCACGATGGATCTGATGTCTCGAAACTGTAATTTGGAAAGCTCCTTCTTATTCAATGGTGTCTCTGTGGTCCTGCATGTATGAGGAAGAGGATGCTTTTTTAGGTATCCTGTGGAAGCTCCTGGTGATGCAGGACATTCTCTTTGTTTTTGCAGTTGGGCCCCGAAACCAAGTTACAGAAGTGATGGTGGTAAGACTCGCGTCCTTGCATCTTCAATCTAGGGATAGATGCCGCTGGTTTGAGACGGTTTAGGATTTCGAGAGGGACCTCGAGAAGGAGCAGCCCAGAGAATACCCTCTTTTTCCTCAACCAGCCTGTCACCAAGTAAGAGCCCAGGCTCCCCATGATTTCACTGCCTGAGTGGTGACCTCCTGGTCCTGTCTCCTGACCACTCAAAGGATTTGGGGGGTTTCTCCTTTCCGCAGCTCGAAGTGGAGGCAACAGTAAGAGAGTCTTAAACCATGCAGTAGTAGGGGTAATCAGTAAGTAAAATGTGACACGTCTCAAGGGAATTTATCTGGGGGTGTCTTAAAAAGCTACGTAACACCAGGGTGCAAATAACAGGATAAGATCCCCTCGTTGGCTTTCCATCACCAGCAGGCTGCCCCAGAACCTACATGGTAAAGAGGCAGAGACAGCCATGGAGAGGTAGTGACAAAGAACTGGGGAAAGTACCGAGAAAGTTTAAAGACATTGGTATCACACACAAAGTATCTGAAATTCTGTTGAAATACACAATGAGAAATAGCAAACTATCTTGTCACCCATCTGAAGAGGATTTTTCTCTCTAGAAATCTTTGAAGCAGGACAGCGTCTCCTGTGTTTGGGCTGGATTCAGTACGATCCAGCCAGAAGTCTGAGACAGGGGCTGGAAACTCCTCGCTGTAATCCCAGCTGAGAGCATCTGTGATTCTGTGAAATGTCCTTTTCTCCTAAAATATCTCACACTGACAAGATTTTTTGTGTGTTTGTTTTTGTCTTTTGGGATTCTTTATCAAAAGTATAATGTGCAGAATGCCTTTAATATTTTGTTGCTTTTCTTTTGTCACTTTAAATAATCTTTCTTTGCTTTTTGCTATTAGACATAAACATTGATTTTTTTTTTTTTTCTTTTATCAAATGGCATTTTTCGCTTTTAAAATTGGGTCATCAGATCTACTGGGGCAAAATTTCTAGCAAGCTGCATTTCCGTTTTTATACACAAGGGAGAGCTAAGGACCTAGAAAATAGATTTGGGTTTTGCCAAATTCTGAGTTCTTCAATACTTTAGGAAGGAAGTACTGAACTGATGAGTGGCAAGTGTTTGAGTTGTTTTGGGAAATATTTGACAGTAGTAAATGAATTTTGGTAACTTTTCTGTGAATCCACGGGCTAGATTGTTTTCAGAGCGATTGGACCTTAATATGTTCCCTTTTGTCAGAATTCAGTAGTGTAAGTTCAGTAGAAGAAATAGTCCTCTGAGGGCCAACTAAAATAGATATTAAAGGTTGAGAAGCAGGAGAGACTTGTTTTGCTCAATTTTTAAAACTGCGATGCGTGGAATTTCTGGTTTCAAGTTCTGTCCTTTGAAATAGGGATTCAGCCCTGAAATGTAACTCAGGCATGGAAAGTAACCATGGGAAATTGGATCGGGCTTACCAATATTTATAAGCCCCAGTAAGTTTGCCTTATCTTTATGTGGAGCCAACTCCTGCAGAGAAATTGATGGCTTTAGAAATATGTCTGCTTCTTTGAATCAAGATTTGGTTTCTGTCCCGTACTTTTTTTTTTTTTTCTTTAATCGGTAAAGCCG
The DNA here is from genome assembly GCF_024610735.1 of Ursus americanus. Classification (NCBI taxonomy): domain Eukaryota; kingdom Metazoa; phylum Chordata; class Mammalia; order Carnivora; family Ursidae; genus Ursus; species Ursus americanus. The sequence continues at coordinate 8,392,624 of NC_142160.1, read as the reverse complement.
CAGGAAGAAAATCTTTTTAAAAGAATTTTTGTTTATCTTTGACAGGTAAAAAAGTATATATATTTAAGGTGTATGATGTGACGTTTTGATACAGGTACACATTTCGAGATGACGTCCTTTATAGTGGAGGGAGCGGTGCGGGGTGGGAAGTTGGACACGGGGCAGGACGACTCTGCCATCACTGTGTCCACATCAGGGTGGGTGTCAGAGCTACGACTTTGGTGACTGTGTACCTGGGTAGCTTAGGATCATGATCAAAAATGTAAGCCTTGGGGGCGCCTGGGTAGCGCAGTGGTTAAGCATCTGCCTTCGGCTCAGGGCGTGATCCCGGCGTTCTGGGTTTGAGCCCCACATCAGGCTCCTCCACTAAGAGCCTGCTTCTTCCTCTCCCACTCCCCCTGCTTGTGTTCCCCCTCTCTCGCTGGCTGTCTCTCTCTGTCAAATAAATAAATAAAATCTTTTAAAAAAAATGTAAGCCTTGGAATCTGATGAACTGAGGGTTCAAATCCCAGCTCTGCCTAATTATAATTAGCCTGTGACCCTGGGTGCCAAGTATAACCTCCTGTAGCTTTTGCTATAAAATGGGGGGAAATAATAGCATGTACTTGGTAGAGTTTTCTGAGGTTTAAATGTGTAACATTTAACCTGGCTCATCGAGGAAGGATTCCAAAAACAAACTGGCTATTACAAAAAAAAAAAAAAGGATTAAATTATGTCAGAGTAAACGTGAGAAGTAATAGTAAAAGAGGAAAAAAAAATATTTCCATTGTGTGTCTTGAATACAGGGTTTGGGGCGACAGGAGAAAGGGAAGCGGGGTGGATAAAGAGGTGCCTTTCCCTACTAATAATGGAATTAAGGAGGAGGAAGATGTTTGCTTGCTGAGTATGTGGTGGGACAGGCCTCTTCTCCTCAAGCTTATTCTCAGGCCCACCAGCCTGTACGCACTCAGCTCTCCGCTCTCTGTCCTACAGTTTTCTACTTAATCCTCCACGTCTGCAGGAAGAGCTCGGGCCAGCTGTCGGGAACCGGGCCCATGGGTCCTGGCCCTGCCACCAGCTGAGGATGGGATCCTGGGCCTCCCGGGTTGAGTTAGTTGTATTACCTTTGACTTGCAGGGTCCCTGCAGGGTCCCTTCCACACCCTCCAAAACCGCATGAAGCCGCTTTGACTTTTACTTTGTACTGGTTGTAAGAATGATCACCCTCCGCTTTCCTGTTAGTGGGTCCGTGCACGGAGGCTGTTGAAAAGCAAATTCAGCTCGACACCCGCGTCTCGAACGTGGAGTAGGCGGAGCTGCACTGCGCTTGGACTGGGGAAAGCGGTGTTAATTGTCAGGTTTCCGTTCCTTACCATCGGAGCGGTGCCCGCCTTATTAGTGCAATTAAGAGCCAGATTTGAGAGATGCTATTAGAGATAATAGTGCACACTTAGCCACCTTAAAGAGCTTGTCAAGAGCAGGTCTCCGAGTGTACACAGCTGGGAATTAATAGAGATTAAAATAGATTGTGAGATGCTCTAACTTGTACGGCTTGAACTGCTCAAGAAATGAGCAGAGTTTAAGCAAAGCAACGTGGGTCCTACTTTCTGCGACAGTTATAGTGTCCTGCCTCTGGGGACGGTACCTGGGATTTTCCCTCCCCCAGTCTCAAGACTCACACGGGAGGGAAGGGCAGCTACTCCTCCATGCCCTCCACTAGGGGAAGGCGATAGAGTTCACCTCCTGGCTGCCGCTGGGAGACCCCAGTCTCTCTGACAGCCGCACCTGTGCTCCTGGCATTCCTCCTGACCCTGCATGGCTCCCCGTGGAGGAGCAACACAGCACAGCACATCCTCTACCCTTGAGTAAAGAAAAGGAGACGCGGGGAGTTAGGTGCCGCAGCGTGTGACATTTGCAGATGCCCGGCCTTGCGGAGGATGGCTTTTTCTCTTTGTTCACAACAGTTCAGGTGGCTACCCAGAGAGGTCAGAGGGTGTACTTCCAACTCCCTGTCACCCCCAACCCGCTACTCCCACTCCTACTCCCCAAAATGCCTCCACCCACACCCCACCCCACCCCCCCGCATAAAACCCTCCAGTGGCCTCCTATTGCAAGTGCAGTTAAACCCAAACACTTCCGGGCGCCGGGAGGTGGGGGGGCATTCGGTTAAGCATCTGCCTTCAGCTTAGGTCATGATCTCAAGGATCCTGGGATCGAGCCCCGTGTCTAATTCCCTGCTCAGCAGGGAGTCTGCTTCTCCCGCTCCCTCTGAGCAACCCCCCCAACCCCGGCTCATGCTCTCTCTTGCTCTTGCTCCCTCTTCCAAATAAATTAAATTAAATTAAATTAAAAAACAACCCAGACACTTCAACATGGTCTGTGACACAGGGCCATCTGGCCTCAACTTCTCCCCTTGCTCTCGGGGGGGCTGTCACACGGGGCTGTCTTTTGGGGCCTCTGCAAGTCCAGGAAGGCTCCTTCCCAGGCCATCACACATGCTGTCGCCTTGCCCTAATGGTCTCTTTCCAGAAACATCCCCCCTGAGCACACTGGCTGAAATGGCCAGGCCCGGCCAGTATCTGTCATGTGACCTATGCCAGTTTCCTGCATGGCTCTTGCCATCATGCAAAGGTGAGCTCCTTGTCTCCTTCCACAAGTATGAAGCTCCAGGAAGGCCGGTGTCCTCCCCATAGGCAAGGTGCCTGCCGTAGGCCAGCATCGGAGCTCCTCTTCCAGAGGAAGCGCTCTGTAAATACCTGGGACTAAGCGAGCACACAGCCGGGACCCAGGCTCGGGGGAGGTTTGGTCGCAGTCTGTGTCTTTTCGGCAGAGTCAGTGAACCCTGCACCTTTTGACTCCTATGGGTCAAGGTAGACGTGGTCGGCATTCTTTCCCATTCGATGCCAGTGATCCGTGTCTTTATGGAAAGGTTGCTTACTTAAAAGAATCCTAAAGGCATGCAGTTCTGACAGCAGTGCTCTGGAGCTTCTCAAGAATTTGCAGGTGCTGTTCTAATGCGCACACCAAAGGACGACCTCCGCTCCCGCTGGCAACCTTGCCATTCCTCCCGGCGGCCATAGATGCCACAACAGCCTTCCAGCTCAAGCCTTTTCTTTCTTATTTGGCAAAAACTAGATGAATACATCTAATCTAACTCCAGATTCAAAAACAAAAAGCACCAAATTAACTGGGTTTTCGTGTTTAGTTTTGTACAAGAAAGGACCCAATAGACAATGTTGTTTTCAGCATAAGACCATATCCTTTTACAGGGCTTCTTGCTTATTTTCTAATCAGAATTCATGAAAAAATTGTAGATGGGACCATGAAACTTTGCTCCAGGCAAAGCTTATCCTGCCACTCCTACTGAAATTCAATATTTAAGGTCACGGTGCTCAGAGTCCTGTGTAGAAAGCATATTCCTAATGCAGGATGCTGTTTTGTAAACGATCCTTCCCTTGGACCTTGTGTATACAGAATATTTTCTAAAGATGTCCTAAAGATGATTTAAAATGATGTCTTCGAAACTGTATTGAGGTTGCCAGTGGATCTATTCCTCTCTTCCAAGTTGCCTCTGATAACTTCGTGGAAAGAAAGGGGGTCTCAGGCATCAGGATATCAGGGGTCTGGTCCCAGATCTGTCGTCATTTGGCTATGTGACATCTTGGATGACTCATTTCACCTCCCTGGGAGGGATGGTGGTGAGAAAGAGTACATGGCCCCGTCTTTCCTGCCCTGTCCCTCTTTGACTTTGCCTTTGGTGACCCTGGAGAGAACTATGTGCCTTTACCCTGGTCTGGCTCCAACTCTGAGACTCAGCTCTAAAACTCGGAGGGACACGGGTGAGAGACTTCCTCCTTGTTCTCAGGAAGGCTTTCTCTTGAAGATGCAGGTTTGACACATGTTGGTGGCCTCAGTACATGATCCAGGGTTTGGGACGATCTGATTGTTGGCAGCATTTAGAGAGTTGAACTAAGTCCGTGTGCTGATAGGACATGGTGCATTGGAAGCCAAAATGGTGGTGCCCACAATGGGAGCACCTACCTGCCATATTGGAATTACCTTCCCCATGCAGGTAGCTGGGGTCTTCTGCCATTCTGTACAGAACGAGACCAAGAATTCTCTAGCACTTTGTCATCAAGAAGAAAGTACCCACCCCTTCATTTTTTTGAATCCCCTGCATACTACCAACCAGCGTGCCTAACAGGTGCCAAAGGGATTCATTTTGTTCATTGACACATATCAAGTCCCCCCCCACCCAAATTATCAAGACCAAATCCGTTTGCATTCATATTAATTTTAAAAAATCAGTACGCTAATGTCATGGGATATTACTGGAAGGTGTAGGAAGATACTGTGGAGTCCAACAGACCACAGTGTCAGCATTGCGGGTAATTCCCTGTCATAAATACGTAGTCTGCAAGAGAAGTAATAAACACAGTTTAGGGGTTTTATTTGCCACCATTTTATCTCGTTGCACGAATCTGATGATTGTTCTATTAGTTGTATCTTTCTGCGTTTTCATAATCCACACACAAAAACCCTTGGAGCTTTGCTTTTTTTTGTTTTTTGTTTTAATGCAAAGTTGAGAACAGCTTTTTGGAAGAGGCATTTTTCCTGTCACAAAAGCATAACGAGAAGTACAGAAGAGCGAGGGAAGGAAAACAGAATCACCTGTGATCTCACTGACCTTCACGTACCCAGGTTGGAGAGGTAGCCAAGGAAAACACGGCCACGGGTTATTTCGGTGCCATTACGTTCAGAATTATTTTTAACCTGTTAGGAGTCTGAGCTCTTTTGTAGCTGTTTCAATAAATCCCAGCCCGTGACACCCATCAAGCCCCAGCCTGCTGGTAGTAATATTTGCATGTCCTTCCATTTGATTTAAAAACACGCTATTTTACAGGGCACCCTGTGCCAAACGACTTTTTTTTGGAAAGCCATTAAGGGGTATGTGGGGGCATGCCTTCTCACACTGGAATAGAGATTTGTGCTTCTCCATAAACAGAACTTTCATGTCTCCACTTCAGATTTCACAGGCTGTTCCCCCCTCTTTGCAAAATTGCTTTTACCTCTCCACATCACATAGCTGGTGCATTTTTACCACCACAAAGCGGGCTCACGTCATCCCATTCCCCTCCCCAGGACCGATGCGTTTTGTTTTCTTTGAGATATAATTGACGTAAAATAATTGTATTCCTTGGAGTTGCCAGGTCTGAATTCTTAATCCAAATTCCTTCCCGTGGAATTTTCAGGACTTTCGGTTCCTTCACAGTCCTCTCCCTTCTCCGTTCCAGACAGTGCTAGGCTGGGAGCTATCAATCTATATCATGTTTTAATCCCCTTACAGACTTGGAATAGATACTGTTTCTCCCATTTTACAGATGAGGAACTAAGCCTCCCAGGCAAGGAGTTGTTTGGGGGATTTAGCATTTACTACACGGCAGGTAGATTTGTCAGATGAATGCTGAACGTTCGGTTTCTCGCCTTGTAGATTTGGAAAACGCACATCAGGGCAGGTCTGTGGGACTGTGGGGTTTTGGCAAAAGACAGATCCTATTCCGGTTTACAGCCCCTTTGCCCACTGAGCCGACCTCCTCCTGGCTCGTGCATTCCAGCTGCTTCTCGTAAAGGTGCAGGAGCTCAGGGGCAGGTGAGCAATAGGTGAGTCTCTTGATAACCCTGGGAGGACTTGCTTCTAGAGAAATTCAAGACAGCCCTTTAGATGGAATGAGTGGAAGACGTACCTTGTGAAGGTGACTCGCCCCTCCAGTCCTCAAGAGGGCGCTCTTTGTGTGCCTCCATCTGCCCAACGGTGGGACTCTCCCTTCTGTTTGCCCTGTTCCCCTCTGTGTCCTCCGCCTCGCCTTGTTCCCTGCAGTTGCACACACTGCGCTGCCTTTTTGCTAAGTGAGGGGTGATCTTGGTGGTTCCTCCAGGTCAGAGAGTTCTTTTTACCACTGAGGCTGAATATCTTATTTAGGACATTTTACTCCCAAAGCCAGAACAAGACACAGGATTATATAATCACCAGTTAAAATAAAGGCAGTTCAGGGGCACCTGGCTGGCCCGGTCAGAAGAGTGTGCGACTCTCAATCTCGGAGTCATGAGTTTGAGCCCCACGTCAGGTACAAAAATTACTTAAATAAGATTTAAAAATAAAATACAGGCAGTTTACAGAGGTGGGTTGGAGCAGGGTGAACAGAAACCAAAAATCTGTATTTTGCCCCATGTGTGCTTATTTTAATTCACCGTATAATTATGTAGCTTCCCTCAAACAGCCTTGCAATGTGCTTCCTTGATAAGCCCTGCCATTTTGAGAAAGCAGAAGGAAAAAGGGTGAAGATTTAATTTTCTTGCAGCAAGATTTTTGGGTCCCACTGGTGAGTAAGGCATCAATCTAAATGCCTTTACATTTTGATTAAGGGGACTTTTTTTTTTTTTAAATTCCCGAAGAGATTTCAGACTGATAGGAGATTCGGGCGTATTTTGAGAGAAAAACAAAACTCCTACAAAGCAGAATTAACTCAACAGTGAACAAAAGTATGTGTGATATATGGTAAAAAAGTACAAGGGAAGGAGAGAATCCTGTAGGATTTTATGAAGGAGGTGACATTTTAGCCGTTTCTTAAGAACAGGAGCATGATTTTGTGTAGGACAGGGGCTCAGGAGAATTCCAGGCTCTGCCCCACACTGAGGCTTGGGAATGTGTGGCTCCTCCCTCTGGGACCTTGTGTGTTAGGAGCATGGTGTTTTTATAGGGTTTTTTGCAGAGATAGGAGTAGAGGAGAAAGATTAGGGTAGGACACTCCCTGGAGGCTGTGCGAGACCCGAGAACCTTTTTATTCCATAGAAAGACCGCAGGGTCTGAAGTGCGAGAACAAATGAGCGTCCGTCCTTCTAAGCAGAAAGAAGATAACCGTTCGCTTTGTAAAGGATGAATGAGGGCCCAGGAGAGAGGGCAAGAAAAACCCATAGGGAGGCCATTACAGCTGACCCTGCCTGTGCGAGAGGAGAATGAACAGAAGGCAATGAACTATTTCAGAGGTAAAAACATGCAGGGACGGACAGGCCCGCCACACTGTAAGGAGGGAAACTCATGATTTTAAAGGTCTCTCTCTCTTTTTTTTTTTTTTTTTAGCCTGGATAACTGGGGGGAAATGATGCTGCCCTTTGATAAGACAGAGAGATCCAGGGAGAAATACTTGCTCTTCTGGGAGAAGAGCGATGACTTTGAGCTGGGCCATTTGACGGGATGTTGGATATCACAACTGGTAACCCCAAAGCAAGTCCACGCTGGAGAGAGAAGGCTTGAAGCCATGTGCACTGAAGTTACAGTGAGGCCAGGGGCAGTCTGGATCTCCAAAGACCGTTTCATATCCAGACTAGGGGACCCCACTTCTTGCAGGGACCTCTCACCCATGGCAAGGGGCTGGGCTGCTCCGAAGACACCCACCACTCTGCGGGTTGAGAGTCTGAGTGTAGGTTACTCAGCAGCAGGAAGTCTGCCAGGGACCCACTCTAGAAGTGGGGAGGCCAGAGCCTTCCTGAGAAAACCTCATATATTCTCGTCCCTGCCCCCCAGGAGAGAGGTTTTGAAGTTCTCCAGCAGCCCCTCCCCCAAGGGCCATGCAGAGACATCCCAGATGCTGCTGGGCTGGGCATCAGATTATCAGTGGTGTCTACTGTGGGCTCGGGGCAGCTGGCCACACTTCACCGCGTGGTTATTATCGGGAGCGTGAACAAAGAGATGGGGGATGAAGAAAAACCTGGGGAATCTGTGTGTAAGGGGAGAAAAAGGTAGTGAGAAAAGTTGGGGAAACCCAAGACTGTAGCATTATAGGAAGGAGAGATTTTAAATAAGGAGCCGTGGAGGAGGAAGTAAATAAAATTAGGGTTTAGACCAGACTAATGGGATTTGGAAGCTTTGTGCAACTTTTGAAAAATCTCAGTGTCCTGTCCTGGGTGCTAAGGGCTTGTACTCTGTGGTCAGGAAGTGATTGATCAGACAACTCCAGAGGTTGACAGTATAGGGAGAGTGAGCAATGAGAGGATGGAGGGGAGACACAGCAAGTTTGATGCTAGAGTTTATGATTTTGTCCTTGAAGATGAACATAGAAAGTTCTAGAACAGAGATGCCTCAGTTCACAACTGGTGTTCTGTAAACAGGTGTATAGCCAAGAGCAGTTCTCCCAGGAAACCCCGTCTAAAAGTTCAGTTTGTGCACGACTGTGTTTACACTGCCTGACTTTTCTTCCCCGAGTGCTGTGTCAGCTACGGTAGGGCAGTGGAGGGAAGTAAGGCACGGTCTCGCTGAGAAAAAGATCCGAGTGATATGTGACAGCTGGGCGAGATCCTGAGTGGGGAGCGCATTGATGATTGACGCACGGCGCAAACGTGCACAGGTACGAGGGATTGGGAAAGGCGCTCCAGGTGAGAAGTGTGAGAGGCGTCACCAGGGTGGGGATAAATACGGCTTGCTAGAGCGGGGCGCTGGCGTTCTGCTCCTGCTCCGTGTGGATGGTCATGGGCCAGGAAGTAATGGCAGGCCAGAGGGGGTAGGCTCAGGCGATGGAGACCTCTGGAGTCCAGGTGGGGAGACGTGGAGTTGGCGTCTTGGGGCTCACTTTGCAACTTGAGTAGGGCAGTAACCTGATGAAAGAAATATTTAAGATCTGGCCAATGGGATGCCGTCTACAACTACTTAGGAAAAATCCAGAATCCAGCTCTTTAGATCTTACGGCGGGAGACAAAAGCCTCCATGACGAGAGCAAGCAAGGTAGTGTGACTTTCCTTTTGACTCTCACTCTGGAAAGAAAGAACAGCAGAAGCTTTCCTCACTGAAATAATCCTAATCCACAGCGGGTCGGGCAATGAAAATGTTAAGCTGAGAAAATGTCACTTAAAGTAGATGAAACCTTTAAAGGGAAACATAATGGGTATCTATTTGCCGCATTTTTACGTAAGGCTAAAGTTTCTTCTTGGAGTCCTTTGACTTGTCTTCTTTGTATAAGTAACCCTATTAGGTTTCACTTAGGATTTCCAGTTTTGGCATTCTGAGAATTTTTTTTTTTAAGTTCAGCTTTACCGAAGTATAGTAACAAAGTTAGAAGACTTCGCAAGCGTCGTTCTGAACGGACTCCCCGTCCTAGTTAGTGATCACCTCCGTCACCTGAGAATCCTGAGCCTTACAAGCACGCGGAGTAGAGACTTTTCTACACATGTTAGGAGTCTAGCCCTTGCCAAATGCGGCAGTGTCGTTCTGTGTTTTTAAGCCACTCCCCTTTCATGGAGGCTTTCACCGTCCTCACTGTTGTTAGAAATGCGAGCCCTGTGTCTTTGCACAATTGTATTTCATCTTCCGTCATCTCTGGTTGAATCATGTAGTTGTAATAACAAGTGAAACTGGCATCCAGATCTTTGGGCGCACCACCGAGGGTTGGCCTGCGTGCCAGGAGGAGCGAGCAGAGGGTCCTCACGGTGGTCGGGGCCTTAAGTGGAGGTGGATTGAAGGAGCCTTTTCAGATTTAATGACTGACAGGTGTGCATCCTCTTAATTTTTTTTTTTTCTAGGTGCTCTGTTCCTGGAATGCATTTAGGGGACATTTTCTGCGTATGGATGTCCCTGCTAGGTAGAGCCAGTCCTTGTCTGTGTCTGTACTGTGCATATCGCTTACCATGTTTCAGGTGACCCGGTCTCCTGCTGTTGCCTTTTCTGCTCCCCAGCGCTGCCCATACAGATTTCAGCCACTGCTTCCCAGGGAAACTTCTAGTCCTGGCTTAGCACCCCAGGAGGCCACGGGAGCCGTGCAAGGCCAGAGTAGTGTTAAGCATGCTCGTCAGTAAAACCTGGTCTTCCTTACCTCTGTTCTTGTTCCTTTGTGCTTTAAGATGAAGCTTGTTTGAAGGTTTATTGCATAACAAATGGTGTTAGAACACCCATAGCTTGTAGCTAATCAGGGCTCAAAGTGCTGTGTTGAATTTTTAGCTTTACTGACCTGGCATTAAAAAAGGAGGATAGTTCAACTTGATCAATAACTTTACGTGTATTTAGAAGTGCTACATAGACCCACCTTGAGCAAATCTAAATCCGTAGCTATTATCGTAGGTGTCCAAGTTGGCTTCTCAAGTTAAACTGGGGTCGAGCCCTCCCCTGCTGACACTGTAGTGGTATTTGTGCATGGATGTGCATATGTGTGTGTACGTGTTTACGTGTGTATGCCTGTGTGTACCTGCACGGGCCTACCCAGTTATGAGTATGTGTCTCTGCATACGGAGTTACAGCCTCCCTGGGACCAGCGACTCTCTTTGCTCCTTTCAGTTTCAACACCCGCACCAGTGGGACCCACTCTTCCATGCTCGCAGTCCAAATCCCTAGAAGAAGTGAGCTAATTTGGGGACTTTGCTGTTGATGCCGAGACCCTCTTGCCAGGCCCTGCACGAGCCTGGAGACAGGCCACCCTGAGAACAGGGCGCCGGTCCCAGTACCACCAGGTGAGACCAGGCCAGGGAGAGTTTGCCCGACAGAGAACACTGCAGCCAGGCAGCCAGCGCTCCGGGCAGGGCGGTTTCCCTTAGATCCTGGGACAGCATGAAAGACAATGGCTGCCATCCCTTATGTGCAGGGATGTTTAGGCTCTTGAAGGCGGTCCTCATGCAGCGTCCTTCCAATACACAGTTCCGTGATAGATACCATGATAGAGTTAAAAAACCTCAGTCCCAGTCAAATTGCAGTTACCATATGAGTTAGTCTGCTAGGGCTGCAAGAACTAGACACCACTAACTGAGTGGCTTACAGAACAAACTGACTTTCTCCCGGATCTGGAGGCTAGCAGTCCACAATCAAGGTGTCCACAGGGTTGGTATCTTCCGTGACCGCCCTCGGCTTACAGATCCCATCTGCTGCTTCCCGTGTCTTCACGTGGTTTTCGCACTATGTTCCAGTCTCCTCTTCTTACAAGGATGCCATGTGCTGAATTCAGGCTCACCCTAATCCTAATGACCTCTTTCTACCTTAATTACCTCTTGAAAGGCCCTGTCTCCAAATAGAGTCCCATTCTGAGGCACGCCAGGCGTTAGGACCTCACTGTATGAGTCCAGGAAGGGACCCATAAAAGCATGGTATACTGTGTCATCGAATAAAGTACAGACTTTGCTACTAGACCTCTAGTCCACACTGTGTCAGTAACAGGTGCACGTCATGATCCAAGACCATTCCCATCACTTCTTGCAAAATATGTTGGTGACTGGTCACTGAGTAGTAGTGACTCAGTCCAGGGACAGACTGTGAAGCGTGGGGTTGTGGTGCCTCCTTGTCTCCTGGTGATACACTCACACGACATTCTAGCCAAAGTAGATCATCAAGAGTGGGAATTGGCCACCAAAGGCGAGAAAGTGAGGCAGAAAACAACACAGAAAGTGAAATTGGATGTGACTAGAAGGTTTGAAAACGTGGTACCAGGTGTGAAGACAGCAGTCCAGCAGGAAACTGGTTAAGCGTCTGACTCTTGATTTCGGCTCAGGTCATGATCTTGGGGTTGTGAGATCGAGCGCCGCGTCAGGCTCCGCACTGGGTGTAGAGCCTGCTGGAGAGTCTCTCTCTCCCTCTACCCCTCCCACCCCACCCACCGCTCATGCTCTCTTAGGGAAACAGTCTGATGGATATAAAAATATAAAAAAAATCAAGCTCAAGTCGTCTCAGTGTATTTTAGTTGAAATTGAATTGGAGCATTTACTTTGAATTGAAGACTTGTGTATATATGTAAATCCCGATCTCCTTGGCTGGTGTTCAGGCCAAAGCGTTGAAGTGCACGTATGTGTTGAAAGAGCACGGTGATCACAAGGAGACAGGAGAAGAACCTTTTCTTGCAGAAGAGGCTGGTTGCATGGTTTCAGAAGCCGAAATCAGAATGAACTGGGTGGGTTGGTTGTGCGTCCAGGGCAGACGAGGGCACTGTTGTGACGTGTGCCCCCAGGTTCCAGGGATGAGTTCGGGCAGCAGCTTCCCATGATTATCCGGTGCTGACTGCTGGGGAGCCGGGTCTTTTCTGGAAGACCCATCTGTGGAGAACTGAAGAAAGCCGGAAGGTCGTAGAGGGACCATAAAGGAAGGACCCGGATACTCAGCCAGAGGAATTTTGTTGAATTTAGCCAGGTGAATGAGGAAAACTGCTTAAAGGAGATGATGAAGAGACAAACCAGCTCCTCCACATCAGAGGGTTCATCTGAGCTACTTTACGACCTTAAAAGGGCAGAGGGTAAAATGTTGGGCTGATCTTTGGCAATTTGCCAAGGCCTAGGAAAGCGGCATGTTTTATGTCCTAGGTTATCTAATGAGAAGAGGAAGGCAAATGCTGTCCAAAACGTATAAGGTTTTCTTTTTTTTGTTGTTGTTACCCCAAAAATAAAAAACTTCTTAATGGTTGTTTCTAATGTTTTAAGTCCGTGTACTAAATAGATATTCATGTTACTATGTTTTACATTTTCTTCTGCACATATTACCGACAGTAATAAGAGTTTTTAATTTTTCTACGTACGTTTGTAAGGGGCATGAAACAATCCTCGTGTTCTGATTGTTGGACTGGCTTTTTTGCAGTTTGGACTTGCACGGTCACGTGTGTGGTCCTGCACTTCCGTGCAAAGCAAGCACGGCACGTGTGTGAGAGTCTTGTTAAGATGTACCCGGTTGTGTTCAGATGTATTACTCACCTAAGCCTCGCCAGCATAATCAGCCTCTTCCTGATGGTTCGGAGTCTTCCTTTGTGCTGTAAAGTAGAAAATACGGTGATGAAGGGTGTGGCTTATGCAGCCAAACTTCCAGAGCTGAAATGCTGGCTCTGCTACTTACCTGTGTAGGATCTGGAGAAAGATTCTCCACCTCTCAGAGCCTCCGGTTCCTCACGGGTAGCCTGATGAGAATAATACCTGCCTCCTGGTGTTGTTGCAAGGATTAAATGAGCGCATGTGTGCATAGCGCCAAATGCCTGGCCACGGTGGAAACAATTCGTGGTTAGGGGCTGCTGCTGCTGCTGGTGATGATAGTAGGGACATTGGAAGTATTCACGATGCCAGGTATCTTCAGATGGGTTGAAACTGAGACCCTTTCCTCTATCGGCCGGCCTCGGGCTGCAGTGCTTTTGATTTCTTGCATCGTGTTACTTACATGTTCTCCTCCCTTAATTTGTCTATTACTGGTCGTCTTTGCCTCTGCCTCCCACAGAACAAACACCCTGCTCTGAACCACCCTCTCGCTGGGTTTTGATGCTTTTCACCCACGGGGGGGGGGGGTGATAGCTCCGAGAATTTGTCTTGGGGCAGTGTAGAAGCCCTCAGGAGGGCTCCGTGTCCCCAGCAAGCCCCGATGAAGACCATTTCTTTGGCTCGAGGGCCTCAGATGAGGTGATACTCCGTCATTGTCCTTTACCTGTCTATCTCGAGACATCATGTTAGTCTTTGTAAGCGTTGAAATTACGCCACCATCTGTTACCTTCTTTGGGCTTTTCATTTTTTTTAATATACAGAGAACCCCGAAGTACGAGGTGACCCAGGCCTGCCTGAGAAGCCTCGCTTGTGGGGTGGGGGGGCGAGTGCGTTGTGAGTTATAGTAACTGATAAATGGTCTTAGGATAAGAAAGCAGAACTGTGTTTCTTTTCACTCTCCATCGTTTGTCTAAGCGTCTTGCTAGCTCACAAATTCTGTCCGGTTCTTTATTCCACCCAAGGGAGCTGGAGCGTCTCGCGTGCCTAAGTTGTGGGAACAAGGGTGTCTGTGCATCGTGCTTGTAATGTGGTAGGGTCTACGGGGCTGGATGTTGCTGGGGCCACCCTCTACTCAATCTAAAAGTCATGCTCTGAACAGAGTCCTGGCCTCAGTACTCCCCCAAAAGGTACCCTATGGGTTCTTAGTTGATCCTGTGGCTGAAATAAGTTTATACTTCCTGTTCATATTTTTTTTTCCTCTCTTCCCGCCCCATAATTGCTTTTACCTGAAATACGGTTCTAATTTGCCTTTTCTCAGTTGTATAAGCTCACCTTTTCCCATGCTTCCCCTAGGTTTTCTTAGATAACTTCCTTATGCCATTAGGGGGAAAGAGAGCACCTTGGTTCGTTTTTGCAAAAGTAATCTCAAGTGGTTGAACAAGAAACCGAAAAGCTCACTGTACGAGAATTTGGTTAATGGTGGCTCCAGGCACTTGCCCTTAATGGCCAGCACTGCCCATTTCAATGGCCAACTCCCAGGTGCTTGCCGAATGAGTGAAGAAAAGAGGGTCCCCTGAATGAATGGGTCATCAGTTGATTGCCCCACAGTGAAGAAAAAAAAAAAAACTATGCTAAAAAAAAAAAAAAACACAAAACAAAACCCCTTTTAGATCAACTCCTCTCTTTCCTTGACTATCTGAGGCATTTGTTAACAAAACTGTAAGGTTTGTGAATCGACATGCCATCATATACAGGTATTTTCATACATCCTGAGTATTACCTTAATAACCTTTGAATGGATGAGGATTTTTGGAAAAGGCTCCTAGTCCCTGGTGGGGGCAAGATGGAACATGCTACCTGTTGAAAATGCTGTAAGGTCTGAGGCGGGAAGGAAAGCTAGCAAGATTTCACTGGTATTGTGCGGTGTGTGTTTAGGTGGTAGGAACACGTAGGAACCTGCCATTGGGTTTGTTTGTTTCTTAAATATTTACAGAGTTGGATTCCCCCACCCCCACCCCAACCCCGTGACTTTTCTTTTTTCATTTGTGGTAAGAAGCACATCATGCGAAATTGACTCTCTTCACCATTCCGAGTGTACGTACGTTTTAGCAGATGGCTGTGCGGCCATCCTATATACAGCAGAATTCGTTCACTATCCCAGCCCGAAAGTCTACACTCCTTGAACACTAACTCCCCACTCCCCCATCCACTCCATGCCTGGCAACCTCTGTTCTTCTTTCTCATGTAAGTGGAATCCTACAGTATTTGTCCCTTCTTGGTCTGGCTTATTCTACCTTGGGAATTGGGTTTTATGCCGATTTATCTAACAGGTTGCTTTTGGGGGTAGTAATGATCAAAAACCTAAAATTTGTCCCAAGCCCAGAGTCTGAAATTCTGTATCCAGAATTGCTACGGTCTTTATTAAACCAAGCAACTAAAATGAGATGGCATTTTGGGCAAGAACTCCACATTCAATTTGTTGCTGTCATTGAAAAGAAATCCCTATTGTAAGAAAATTTCCCATATGTGAAGTCTTAAAAGTTTCTTTAAAAGTCCACTTTTTTGCCACTGCTGCTGGTAGTCTGGTTGTCTTGGGGATCATTGCCTGTCTTACGGGCTTCCAGGGTCTCAGCAGGGCTTGAGAGAGGTTTAGCCTCCCCTAATATGAGAATCAAGTTTCACGACGTGTGAGTGGTCTTCAGGAAGCAGTGTAGTATTGAGTTGGAATTGTCTTAACCCACATGTTTTAATGTTTAGCCCTCCATCTGTAGCCCTACCCCCACCCCAGCAGTATTTAGGATACTCTTCTGGAATCTAATGCAAGTTCCTATGGGAGAACGACCCCCACCCCCCCAAAGAGAGCAAGAAGACCTGGTCGGTGGGCAGAAACAGTGATATTTAAACATCAGAGTTAGATATTAGAATACGGAATCTCCCATTTCCTCTCCAAGAAATTTCCCATGCATTGTCTAGATGTCTTTAGAATTGCTCCTTTTGATTTTTCTTAAGATGGTCTGTTCCACCCTTGGGGTGGGGGGGTGCTGTGCCACTCTGAGAGGTGGGCTTGGAGATCCCTAGTGGAAAAGGCAGCCACAGCGAAACAATGCCCCGGAGTTGCCCATGGCTTTTGTTTGCTTGTCCCTGTTTACCTATTCACAGCCATGGATCCCTTCTGTTCTGCCCTGTAGTATTGTGAAGTCAGGTATAATAGCGCCCCATTACAGCACGGGTTAAGAACAAGGATAATGCCACCTTCCTGCACTGTCTGTCTTTCCCTAAAAGACCTAGCGTGTGTCAGGATGACAGAGAGGGGCACGGACCAGACCCACGTGTGGACGATTTCCCGGTCGGGTCTGCCATGTGCTTTTTGCAAGCTGCAAAAAGTGTTTGCTCTCAAACAGCTTGCCCTGCACAACGGTCTCCTGCGTTCTGTTATCAGAACCCGCACGCTGCTTTCTTAAGAGCTAATTGAAGAAGGAGCCAGTCTGCATCTCGTTCTTGCACATCCTGTGTCGTGAAAATGTATTCTTAAAAAACAGAGAAAGGAAAAGAAAGAAAGCGAAAGAAGGGGGGGAAGAAAAGGTTGCCATCCAGTGGAGGAAGGAGTAATTCCCAGCTTCATTCAGGAAAAACGCAGGCTGGAATATGCTTAACTATTTTAACTTGGCTGGGGATTTTTATCACCAGAAGGGTTTTTTAAGTGACATCCAGAGCCAAATGGGTGCAGTGTGCCTTTAAGGAAAGAAGTCCCTCACCAAACTTCCCTGTAGTTGTATCTCGCCGTTTGGATAGGGGAGGAAAGTGTTAATTTCTTATTTGTACACTTTTTTTCCCCCGACTTCCTTCCTATTCACTTCATTAAATCTAGAGGCAGTTCGGCATGGGAGCCGTCTGTATGTTGAATTAGGGCTCGCACTCTTGCGCAACACATCACCAGTCGGAAACTGGGGGTTTGCTTCTGTGATTTATTTCATTATTGTGCTGGTAAAAGGTTTGGAAGGGCATTCTTTTCGGGGTAGTACTTTAGCATTGTGTAGCAAGTTTTTTTTTTTTTTTTTTGGTGTGCCCCCCCCCACCCCGCCTAGCACTGAGTTGAGTCAGTTTAATAAATAATTTAAAAAAAAAATAATAAAAGAACAGTTTTAAATTTCTGCGAATAATTTTTACTTCCATGCAGGAGTATATCTTACTCTACTTCTTTAAGTGCGAAAAGCACTGGGAAATATTTAGTGAATTGATTTCCATTAGAAAAAGACCCTTAGAAATCCTTGAACGTAAAGTACTGCATATGGATGTGTTTGGGGTCTTTGGGGGAGGAGGGAAGAGGTTTGGTAGCTGACTGCATTCCTGCATAAAACCTTGATTTAAGGGGAATAATGGTCAGTACTTTGTGTGTTTCCTTGTGATTCCCAAACCTAAATTTAATACGAATCTGCACGTATTAGCAATTGTCATAAACATTGTCTCCACTAGTTCTTTTTGCAATTTAATTTGTTTTCGCTTCTTAGCTACTCCCAGATTTAGAGATTGATAAGTCCAAATATCACGAGCTTATGCTTTGTTCCGTGGGGGGTTTTTTTGTTTTTATTTTTCCAAAATTAAGGGGAAGGGGTGAGCGTAGAGCTGTCCCTTTCACTGCTTCCCCCTCTTCATGTACCCCACTGAAAAGAAAAACAATGAAAAATATTACAGCAGGAAACTGAAAGGAAAGTGTCACAGTTGTTTGGGATTTTCTTTAAGGAGAAAGAATGACATTGTATTAAAATGTTTGAACTTGAGAACATGCACATTGCTTTTACTGACATGGATTTAATGAAAAAAAAATTTTAATACCAAAAAAAAATCTTTGATTGCTCCAAAAACATGCAGCCTTTTTTTTTTGTTGTTGTTGTTGTTTAAAGCACTAAAATGAGTTTTTAAAAAATCCCCCCAAAACATAAATTGTTTTCAATTTTGAAAAATAAATTTGAATATTAATTTGTTTTCTTATTGGCTTAATTGTGAAAATGAGAGCAAGAATCAGAAACCATCTGAGCTAAAAAATCTCTAATTCTGCTGCCTGGAATAATAAGGGGGAAAAAATATGATAAGTAGTTGTCAATATTAAAACAGGCTGAAGGAGGAAGGCTTCGGGCCTTGTAGTAGGTAGAATGAAACAGCAGATTTGAGTATCCACAATCCTTTCAGTATTAAATTTTCAGTAAAATAAAATTACTTGTATATGAAAACATAGCCTTTCCCCAGCTCTCTTTTTTTTCCTGATCAGCTGATGAAGAGACTAGCAGCTCGCTGCTTTGCTGGCTTGTTAATTTTATCCCCACTAACTGTGATTTCCGATAGCCGGCCTGCTGATAGTGGTAAGGTAAATATCCTTTTTCGTTGCCGTCTTGAAGATTCAGTAGAACTACATCCCAGGCATGTGTAGGTGTGTAACACATCAAAAGCCGGTGTTCTCCGTATTTCTGTGTGCAACTGGGTGCCTGAGGAGAGCAGTACCATTAACTGTTGACAGCCTTGCATGCTGTATTTATTATTAGCATGTTCAGTCTCCAAGATTTGCGGGACAATTTCCTTTTCTTCATCTTCGCTTAGCTGCAGTGTGTTTAGCTGTATAGTGGGTGTCCTGCTTTTAGGCAAATGAATATTAATGAAATAATGTGGAGCTTTTTCTTTTTTTCCTTTTTTTTTTTTTCCTTTTTTCCTCATAACTCATCAGATCTCGCCTCCTTCATAGTGGTTATCTGAACACTGTAGGATCGTGATGGAAATTGTCTTTTGATTATTAAGGCCTAGCCTCAGACTGTCCCTTAGGATTCTTGTCTGTGTGCATGTTGCTTCTTTGGGTTTGCACATTGGAAAGATGCATAGAAAACATTCTTTTAATCCCACTAGCATTTTTCACATGCCAGGTTGTTTTGTGTTCTGCACCAGGTTTTTTCATAAAACCTTTCTTTTTCAGGAGGCATTGTACACAAGTGAAAGAAATTATGTCTGAGCTGTAATCACTCTTTATATTGATTGTTATACTCACATGATCATAAATATTAGCCATGTTTGGTGCTGTGGAGAAATGAAGGTAATTGCTTTATGATTAGGGCTCTTTCAGCTACGAGAAAGGATTGATTAGCATTTGCATACTGGAAGCAATATTGAGAGGCAGGAGGAGCAAATAACAACATCAGTTATTTTGTGTGAGAAAGCAATCTTGAAATGTAATTTAAAGGATTTTTTTAAAAAATTTCTTTTTCATGGTCAAATTTCCTTTTTATCTATTTTTTTTTTTTCATTGCAGTTTTCTTTTATTTTTCCTAAGTTGTGAGATTTACCAGGTGGGGGGGAAAAAGAAAGTTTAAACTTCTGGGTCTGTCACATGGATCTTTTAGCCATTTACGAACAGGTTTCTTTTATACCTGGTTGTTTTTATAGCTATTTTATTATCTCTCTGCATTAGTGCTGCTGGCTCTGGTTTAAAGCAAGCGTTTGCAGGTAATTGGAAAAAAAGTGTTTGTTGTTTGTGAGTGTGTGTGTTCTTTATCAGATGATTTAAGTGCGTTTACCAAGGAATGTGGCTTTGTACTTCCTGTTTCCTTGTTTACTAATTGCTACGTTAGAACAAAATCTGGATGGAATTCTGATTTATGTTGTGAATCATGAGTAAATTGATGTAAAACCTCAAAGAAGGGTCGGAGCTTGTACGATTGTAAGGATGTATTCTTAGAGGGATTTTTTTTTCTTCACCCACCCCTCGTTTTGTTTTACCGTCCTCCCCCCCCCCCCCTCTTTACAGTAATGAGACAATTAAGGTCTTTTTCTTACATAGAGCTAAAATTTCATTTGGATTCAGTTATCTTTCAGATACTTAAATGTATAGCTCTTTTTGTATTCGTCATTTCTTCTCACGGTTAGTGTTTCCGGCTTTCAACATATTTTGTTCACGGATTAGACTTGGTTTAAAGATGCATTGATTCAATATGGCGGTCTTTGCTCTTCTTACTTGACTGGTCTACTGTTAACTTCTATTTTTTTTTATTATTATTTTATTTTTGCTAGTTTCATTTTATTCTTATTACTCAGGTTGGCTTTTAAAAATTTCCTTGGTGATTCTCCTGTCTTGAATTTTCCTCCTTCGTTCCCTGCTACACCAGGCCATTGAAGACGGCAATTTGGAAGAAATGGAAGAGGAAGTACGGCTCAAGAAGCGAAAAAGACGAAGAAATGTGGATAAAGATCCTGCAAAGGAAGACGTGGAGAAGGCCAAGAAGAGAAGAGGCCGCCCTCCGGCTGAGAAACTCTCCCCAAATCCCCCCAAACTGACGAAGCAGATGAACGCCATCATCGATACTGTGATAAACTACAAAGACAGGTGAGTGTTTCACTCCTACACCTTGATCACCTTCGCCAAGGATATGGTTGATACTCAGCACAGAGCAAGATTTAGGAAGGTGGGCGCTGGGGCGTTAAGGTTCTTTCTAGTTTACGTTTCACGGCTTTTGCCCCAAAGGTGTCAGGAGCCTTGTACCATGTTCACAATGGCTGCTCTTGCAATGTGAATGCTGTTTTGTCAGCTGTTACTTGAGGTATTTGGAAACAGGGGCTTAGATTACAAAATTAAAGTCTAAGCTGGAGGATGAATCTTCGGGATCTCTGGAATACCATCCTTTACAGGAAGGATTTGGAGTGGTAGTGTGAAATTATACTTTGGGGCTGAGTCGTTAGGGAGAGAAGAATCCTAGCATACTTAAGGTAAATATTTCGTGTCAAGACACTGTTGAAAACCAAACAGATGCTTCGTCAAAAATGCCGTTCCTTCTTTCCTTCCAACACACTTGAATGTCTGAGCACTCGTTTCCAACCATCTCCTTCTTCGTAATTGGACAGCATGGCATTTCAGCAGATGTCACTCGTGTTCATGGAACTTTTCAGTGTAATGTTGAGAAATCTGTGCCGGACACTGGTATCCCCAGACCTGTGTCTGTCAGCCCGATGCAGTGGATAAACTAGTTGGGCTGCATTTTGGGCAGTTGTTTTGGTTTCTGCTTGATAATCACGTGATGCAGTTTTCATAGGAAGACCACATCTCATTCCAATCGAAGAATCGATAGGAAACAGAAGAATTACACATTGTATTTCTCTCGATGGCATAGCGGCATTGATCAGTTTTTGGTTACCAGTTTTGTTTTTGTTTTTTTTTTTAACATGAACTAGCGTTGCTCTGTACACCTGGGAGTGTTTAACATGAATAACTAAGTTGTGGTATTAGTTTTTCACTGTGACTTGAGTACTTGTTCTATACCAGGAAGAAAACCTCATTATAAAGGTAAAGTAGTGTAAAAAGGAAGACCCTTTCTACCCAGAGGTTTTATTGTAGGTCTTCGTGATATTATCTGTAAGGAGTTTCCAGAAGTGGTGGAAAGTAGCAGGAGGAGGTGTGTGGGAAAGAGTCAGAATTTCATGCCTCTCTTCGGGTCCCAGATTTTTTGGGTTCTCTGCTTACTCTTTTTACTTGTTGTTGTTGTTGTTTGTTGTTATTTTTTACAAGTGCATCCCCTTGCTTATTTCGGAAGTGGCGACAAAGAGCAGCCCCCATTATATTGGGATTGGATAAGCTGCTCATTGACACAGGGGAATGACAGCCGTCCAAGGAAGGAAAATTTGGCCACAAGTCCGTTTCTTTGACCGGAGCGAACATGCAGACTTCTTTGTAAACCAAGAGTCCGTAACTCTGTCAAGTTCCTCTCCGTCCCCAGCCCTTCCAATAGATGTGCCACAGGCAGGAACGGTCTCCAGGAAACCCGCTTGGACGTTGTTGCCTTATTAGACCAGCCCCCGGTGCAAGGAAAAATAAGTAGAGAGCATCACTCTTGCATACGCCACCAACGCTTTTGCCTTGGTCTCAGGAGAGCGTGACATCTGTCAGTTTGCCCAGGTGTGCCTTGTTCGCAACCTGCTGAGTGAGTCTAGGGCTGCGGGAACACTGGGACGAGCCAGGAAGAGGTTCTTGGCTTCTAAAGCGAAGCCTTTTATTCCAGGTGACAGCTCGCTCCTTTAACGGTGTAAAAGAGGTCACCAGCTGGCGGACCACATATTGCCAACAGATTGATTTATTTCATGGTTCATGTTGGGGTGGGGGAAGGGAGGACAAAAAGAAAGCAAACACGTAAAACTGGCGAGATTTCTTAGAAACTTCAGGGATTTCCCGTTCTTTTCGAAAAACCTAAAGATCATGCTACATTCCACCCAAGTTTCCCTAGGGTCAGAGTTGGTGGGAGTGGAGACGTGGCCACCCCCCTCCCCGTGGGCCTCCTGCTCTGGGGCACGCCCCCACTCCCCATCACCTGCTGTCACCCGTCCAGTGTGGCATGCCGGTGGCCATTTGTCATCATGCCTTTCCCACATGGCCCACTCGACTCCTTTATATTACCTGCTGGCTCCATGGCCTTTTGGGTTTATGACTTCCTGAAACACATAGCTGTGGGCTGACCACTTTCCTCAAAACCCCCACCAGACGTGAGGTTCCATCCCACACCCTCCACTAAGCACAGCCCGGTAGCTGACGGGACAAGCCTCGCCGGGGTTCAGCTACCCGCGTTTGAGTCTTAACCCCAGCGTTTACTCCCTGGGGGCCACCGGGGGCAGCTTCCTCACCCCCTCTGCACCTGTTTTCCTCATCCACAAAATGGAAGGAGGACGGTAGCTGCCTCCAGAGGCCGTCTGTGAGTTTGAGGAGCTAATACAGGCCAAGCTGGTGGATAATCAGCCTCTCAGACTACTTTACCTCCTCAGGTGGGTAAATGGAGCTCTGAGCGCTTGAAAGGAAGTGTCCTTGCCCATAGGATTTCCATCCCTTTTTTTCCCCCTGAAAACAGAAAACACGGTTTCCCTGGGACTGATTATTGAGCATATATCTCTGCTTGTAGCGGAAAGAATATTTAAATATTTTAGCATGCAGACATTAAGTCCTTTTTTTTTCCCCCTCCCCTTTCTCTGCTTTCAATTACTTATTTAACCCTTCCTTGACAAGTACCCTCCTACGGCCCGTTCTGTTAGCTTTCACCTTTGGGTGCGTTCTAGGGAGAAGGTAGGTACTCAGTCGTTGCTGCGTGTTTCATGGATTGTCCGTGTTCGTAATCGAGAAAAAGCACTTATTCCGAGTATTTCTGTGTTTTATTTCTCTTACCCAACTTGGTTCTCAAGTAGGAGGCTCTCAAATTAGGAGGGCCTTAATTGGATACATTGTTGCATTTTTGTTGGATTTAGAAAATACTGCTGGGAAATGTACCTACCCTTCCATGTGTTGAGATTTCTGTACCATTAAAGTCAGCTACTAATATAGTAACTCAGCCTACCTGTGCAAGAAATACCACCAGTCCTCCCCTCCCTCCTATCGCCCCAGCCAAATGTTAGGGCTCTGACAGTCACACAGATTAGCGGAGTATTAAATAAGAACTGCATCTATATTTAACTGATATATAAGAATTAATTAGCTCTCATGAGACAGTTTTTTCAAAGTTCTTGCATGATTCTGGGACAGATGTATCTTTCTTTTTTATAAAGAACTAGGATAATTTAAGCGTCCATTTATTCCCTTTGTTTCCAGTGCCAGGCTTTTTTTTTTTTTTTTTTTTTTAGGAGGATACTTTTTAAAATGTGACCCCAAAGAGCCAGTAATTTTGTGTGATTCACAAGTGTAAAAATCCTTCTACAGGAATTGCTATCTAAAGGTAGCACTGGTCAGCTACAACTCGTTCCTGTCGTTTTCTTTTCCCCCAAATCAAGCAGTGTTTGTTTTGACTTACTATATTATGCATTGTTTTCTGTTTCCATAGAAGGTTTTTAAAAATCCTGCTCTAAGACTATGTAATATTTAACCTAAGACTCAGTTTCTTTGAAAAGGGATTCATCCTAATCTGCATTTGTAACCCTTTAAAATTGCGCCTGGGATGAGATCTAGAGCGAGGTGGTGAGGTGTGGAGTCTGCGGAGAGCTGTCCCAAGTCTAGAGACGTGCCTTAGAGTTGCTTGGATAAGGGAAAGATTCTAGAGGGATTCAGGGCTCTAGCTCTCCCTGGTCCAACTTCCCACAACCCAGGCGTGTCCCCCACACCACCTTGGACAGACTGCCATCCAAGCTCTGTGTGGACGGACACTCCCAAGGGTTAGTTCACTGTGTTAGGGGGCAGCTCATGACCCTGAAGGACACCTCTAAGCACAAGAGTCATTTCCTATATTAAAATCGATGCAGCCTCTGTCTTCTAGCTATTTGTTCTCCTTGGACCTTCAGAGAGTAAACCTTTTCCTCATGTCAAGAAGTGTCCTTTGTGAATAGCGTACCCACCTCAGGATGTTCTCCTTGAGGTTGAAACCCCTCCCTTTGCTCTCTGATATCTAGACGTGCATCGTTCTGGTCCCCTTCTTTGGGCATATCCTGCCTTCTTAGTGTCCCATGGAACATACGGCCCCCGGAATGCCGAAGGTATTCTGACAGCTAAGTGCAGGGTGGTTAGCTTGCTTGGGCTGGATACCAATATTCTGTTACCGTGACTCAAGAGCGCGTTAACGTTTTCCAGCAACTCTGACACAGACTTAACCTTTATGAACACGGGCTTGTTGAAAAGCTTCCATTCCCCAAAACATGCAGAAAGCTCTTTTCTCACTTGATGCTGCCAAGGTTAGCCTTCAACTAAGCATTTGATTTTTTTTTTTTTTTTTTTTGAACCTCTATCTACTGACTTCATTCTTTCCTCTGCCGGTTCCATTTAACTGATTCATGTCCCATCTTTCTAGTCTACTGTTATAACTTGATTTTTAGGCTTTTAAAAAAAATGTTTCCTTGTCTAAGTCTTTGGGGGGGGGGTTCATCAGAAGCTTTATTATAAGCTGTTGCTGAGAAACTTGTAAAGGGCAAAGGGCAGGTCTCTATCCTGTGCCCCCTGAAAATCACCTCAGGTTGAGAGGAACGTAGTAACCAGTAGTCCCTAAAGTCGATTAACCGTCTGCAGACTCACATGACCATGCCATCATGTCACGCACAGTCATCTATCCTTCGTCAAGGCGATCAAGAAAGGCTAAAACCAAGAGCTACCAGATTCACGGCCCCTCCAATCTATCTACCTAGAAACTCCGCCGAAAGAATGAAATGAGGTTAGCCTGCCATGGCTTTTTCTAGGAGACCCCCTACTGGTACTCAAATGATGTTATTTATCTTCCCTAAATAGCCCCATGGCATCTGAATAATTTCTTCTAAATTTTTTTTTTTAAACCAAGGGTCCGCATCAAGCGTAGCAGCCTCGCGTGTCCTTTTTCACGGTGACATGGGGACACTGGCACTCTTCTCATCTTCTGACTCCATTTCTAGTCTTTGTGATTTCTTAGACATGATTAGAAGCAATCCGCACACGCCTTCAGGATGTAATTAGTTTGCAGTTGGAACTTGGAGTGCCTTCCTATGCTCCGTCGACTCTCCCATTGGTAGCTTTTGTTCAACATTTATTGTGCCTTACTTTTCAAATCTGAGCATTGTTCTCATCCCTGAAGAATCTGGAAACAGAAGATGAGGTCGTGTCATCTCCTTGCTCCCTGACCGTTGTTGGAGGACTATAGCATTCCAGGAGGACTGGCCCTGCCATCTGCCAACAGTTGGGACTTCAGGTCCAGCTTTGAGGACGGACACAGGGAAGCAGTCGGGGAGGCAGGAGAGACCTGTCCGGCCGGTCTGATGGGTGGATGAAACCCTGGCCCGGGGTGGGGGCAGGGCTGGTGCCAGATGCGCTCCTTCCTCCCTGACACTCTTGAGGCCCTGCTGCTCTTCCTGAGTAGGGACTGTCCTCTTCTTGCCCTGAATTTTAAGAAGCCTTGGCGACATGTCTGAGAATGGTGGAAAGCCTTAGCTTGTTCCGAATACTAGCTGTCCTCACATTGTAGAAAATCATTCCTTCATCCTGGAAACATTTGTGGCATCCCTCCCTTATTTCCAGTCCCGTGCTGCGGAATAGGGCCAGAGGGTAAAACAAACAGAAAAAAGCCTCAAAATACTTAACCCTACTCGCTCACCGTACATTGGAGGAGATAGTCTTCCTGCCACATGGTCTTGCTTCCAACAGGTGGCTGGACAGGGGAATTCAGGGAAGGGGTCACATGAGCTCGTAATAGGAGGGCACAATAGACATTATCTTGTGTTTAGGGTCACTTTTGGAAAAAAAAAATACTATCCTTATGAAGACATTTATCCTGGGAAAGGAGAGCCGACATTTCATTTCCTTCTGTTGTATTTAGCACCTTTCCAATACACTTTAGCACCTTTGCACGGACGGACTCGGTAGACTGCCAACCTTAGGACCTAAGCGTCCTTGCTTACGTCCTGTACACCCTGAAGTCGCTTGTGTCCTTTCCCTCCATTGAGGAAGAGCCGCTGTCTTTGCAGGTCCACATCTCATCGATCCATTCTCCAGAATGGATGGGCTCCTGTTAAAATGTCTTGTTCCAAGGTTTCCTCTCAAGTGCTTGACCTGAAGTGCATTATTTACTGGGGGGGGGGGGGGGGGCTCTCCTGCATTGATCCCCATCCAGAGGCTTCGGTCCAGGGCGGACTGTTCATACCACTGTTCCTCCTGCTTCTCCAAAATAGATTTGTAGTAACAGATGTTTTAAACCAAATCCACATCACTCTGTTCTTCTTTGAACCCTTTTTTGTTGTGGTTTTGGTATTTTGTACCGTTTTACTTCCCCCGCCTAAGGTGACCAGATCGCTGACCTGGGTAGGTCGGTCCCCGTGTACTCCTTACCCAAATCATTCGAAATTATTCTGCCGGGACCTCTTTTGTTCTGAGCCTCGCATCCCCTGTGATCTCCAGTCTTCATTAGTTTCAACTCACAGAACCTTGCCCATCGTTGTCCAAATTATTTATATCCTGCTCTATAAATTGTCTAAGATAGTATTTCTTGTTGCCACGTTCCTCTTCCTCCATTTCTGCAGGTCCTGAGACAACGTGGTCTGTTTTTCCTCTGTATCCCCGTGGTTTCACATAATCACCAACCCAGCGTCCCAAAGGCGCAGCAGAAAAAGTGCTCCCAACCCCATGCCTTATTCCTGATACGCACTCAGAGACCAGGTTCCCTCACCACACGCACGAGCATCTGTCCTGGCCACCCCGGCTTCCGTGGGCCCACACGCTTCAGCAGGAGACCCTCCCTGTGGCTGGCCTGGCCTGCCGCCTCTGTCCCCTGCCTCCCTTCTGGTCCTCGTCCTGCCTTTCTGGGAGGTGTGTCTGATCCTGTCTCCCTGGTAACGTTGCGTGGCTTCCCACTGAGCACCCCATGATGGCCCAGCTTCTCAGCGTGGGAAAGGTTGTCTTCTGCAGGCCCGCCTCGATGACCTTCCCAGCTTCGTTTTTCCATCATGTTCCTTCCTGTTCCTCCCTCTTCTTTCAGACATTCCAGCTCATTCTTCTTTTTTCCCCACCCACCTCTCCGTTCTCCCTGGTTGATGCTTTTCCCCCCTTTGCTGTGCCTCGAGCCCTGCTAAGAGCTGGCAGTGGCTCCGAGAAGGGATTTTTCTAGGTGGCCCCACATAGGCTGTGTATGCCAGAGGGTGCCAGCCTCCCCTGGAGTGAGGTCTGGATGGGAGGGCGGTTTCTCCTGCGATGTTTGCCGCCGCACAAAGGGACACCAGTGTAGCAGGCTCAGGATGGCTCACTTGAAGTGGCTTCCTTTGAGGCCCGTGGAAGGGCCCAAGGCCTCAGGTGCTGGTTCCTTGTCCTTCCCAGTCGAAGTGACTTACTTGCAAAGATGAGAGGTCTGGTTGGCAGAGCCAGCTACCTGGCTGGTGTCCTCTGGCGTGCCGTGCGTATGCGGGCTGCTGTCACATCGTGCCCTCCAGCTCTCTGAGGTAAGTAGTAGGCCCCGCTGATGCAGGAGGAGCTCGGCCCGCACAGGGACAGGCCACAGCTACTTCAGCAAGGTCACCCTCCCCGGCCCCTCCCCAGCCAGCGCTGCCTGACTGGCACCCCTTCCGGGGCAGTGGTTGGAACCTGTGTCCTAAAGCTCCCCTAGGACATGCGCAGAGCAGAAGTGAGCAGCAGGCATTTGTGTAAGAGAAGCAGGAAAAGTCTCAGGCCTTAGGAAGTGGTTTTTGGGGGGTTTTCCCCCCATTTCTGGAGAACTGTGTGTTTTCTCAGAGTGTGGTTCCACTCATAACCTCGTGTGGTCTTCCCCCAAATCCCCTGAGTAGGCAAGGCAGGTGGGCGCGCGGTCTGAGGCTTGGAAAAGTGAAACGCGTTCCCCCAAGGCCACCCAACATAGGAGCAAGAGCTGGGCTGGGCCACGAACCCAGGTCTTCTGACTCCGGTGTTCTTTCTACTCTACCACAGGTGTAACGTGGAGAAGGTGCCCGGTAATTCTCAGGTGGAAATAGAAGGAAACAGGTCAGGATCTGTCTTGTATGCCCTTGTCTCTGAATACAGGTATCCCTTGGCACAGCGCGCAGACCGACTCCGAAGGAGCCGCAAGCACATTTCTCCACGTGCCCCCTCCTCCGACGGCCCCCACTCGGGGTGGGGGATGGAGGCGCACGGATACTCTAACACACCTGCCAGGGCTTTTCGAGGGTGTCTGTGCCGCGCTTCAGTGTGGGTGTGTCCGCGCTGTAAACGCCCTTCTTCCAACCGCACGGGGGGCCCCCCCGCAGGCCTGCCTCCCTGCCGCGCCTCGGACTCGGGTTCTGTTGCTTCCCTCCCTCCTGGCGCAGCTTCTGTCTTACATGCGCGGGCCTCCTAACTCGGGGCTGCCTTGGTGTCGAAGCTTCCTGAAAAGCGCCTGCGGTGCGTGGCTCTCCCGCGGGGCGCGGAGAAAGGTGCGCGTGCCCGGCGTGTCTGGTGTTCTGGAGTTCACCGCCGCGCGCAGAGGGTTGGCGCCCTGGGGGTGGCTTCTGGGCTCACCTGCCCGTGGTCCTGAGCGTGCTAGGCCGGTCCCTCTGACCTTCGTGTGCTTTTGCTTCTGTGGGTGGAAGACAAATGCTTTTCTCCTAGAGATTCTGGGAGAATGAGGTGATGTTGGGTGTGTGTGTGTGTGTGTGTGTGTGCAGGATTTCCCAGGGTGAGGGGCTACTAGTCCTACACCGAAGAGTTTTTGTCTCCCTTTAAGTCAGCCTGAACTTAAAAAAAAAATTTTTTTTTTTTGGTATGATACTTGACCATCCATATTCCCGTTTTGTCGGTTGACCCAGTAACATCCTTTACAGCATTTTCCCCCCTCACTAGTGTAGGATCCAGTCTAGGGTCAGGAGGAAGAGGCGTTGAAGCTTCTTCTCTAATGCATTCCAGTACGAATACCCATCCCCAATTGTGCATTTAGGGTGATTAAACCTGGGAATGATTTGTACCTACCCATGTCTGTGTGGGGATGGGATTATTGTGAGGATGGTTGATTTTTTTGATAATTCCTATTGGTATTGAGGAAGCAGTGTTCAGTTCTGGAAGCCAGACACCAACTATGGTGTGTCCTGCCGGACATCAAGAAGGATGGTCCGTTTTGCCATCATGAGACAGAACTCAGTCTGGATATGCCTTTTGGGATTGAAACAACAAATAACTTTGACTTTATTAGTTTGGCCACTTTAAATAAGGAAGCAACTTGGATAAAAGCTTCCGCCACCCGCACCCCCAATATGGAAAGGAGGCTTTATGATTTAAATGGTGTGATGTGGCTAAATGCCCAACCCAGTAAACAAGGACAGACATAAGCTCCTTCCCCCCCTTCCATCAGAATGGTCATGTGACCATGAAAAGTGGATTAATCACCACTTTAAAAGGTATTGCAAGCCTCCCATGTCAGGCCTGGGCTTTTTGTGGAGGTGATAGTGCTGTATGTAGTTGGGACCTAGATAAATCCATTTTTACAAGACACATTTAAACTGTGATTTCCAGAGCCATTGCAAGGGGCTTGACATTTCCTCCCTCCAGGCTCTGGAGTCTTTCTCATCCCTTGCTGTCACGTTTGCTTCTTTTTTCCATACGCCCAAGTTTATGATGTGTGTCGTTCAGAGCTTAGGATGAACAGAATTTGAGAGTCCTTTTCATGTGTTCAGAAGCACTGAGCATTTTCCGTGCCAGTCTCTGTGCGAGTACTGAGAATGGGGTAGAGATGAATCCACTGGAATGCTCTGAAGCCTAGTTGGCAAGAGCTACGAAGGAAGAACACGTACCGGTGTGAGGACGGTGTGTGGACGGTGTGTATGGGGAGGGAGGGGCGGGTCAGCGCAGGAGCGGTGAAGGCATTGGGTGTGCCCATGCGCAGAGTGGGGGACCCCCAAGTAGACCGCAGGGGTGGTAGACAAGGCAGAGGCACTCGGTCCCCTGTGCGGGGGCCGCTGCGGTGGTAGGGAAGAGCAGGACCCTCTAGAGACCGTGCGGACTCCAGTAGGACCGGACCCTGCCATGGAAGGGGAAGGGGGCAAAGCGTGGGACAGGGTGGTGGGTGTGAGGACAGAGGTGACTTCTCAGAAGCGTGACGGACAAGACTCCAGAGCAGACCGGACGTGACACAGGAGAACCTACAGACCGCTGGGGGTGTCTGGTAAGTGAACGTGGTGCCGCTCACAGGAACGTGCGTGGACGGACGGGGGGCGTGTGTGGGTGCCGCGTGCGTGCGCTCGTGCGTGCGTGCGCTCGTGCGTGCGTGCGCTCGTGCGTGCGTGCGCTCGTGCGTGCGTGCGCTCGTGCGTGCGTGCGCTCGTGCGTGCGTGCGCTCGTGCGTGCGTGCGCTCGTGCGTGCGTGCGCTCGTGCGTGCGTGCGCTCGTGCGTGCGTGCGCTCGTGCGTGCGTGCGCTCGTGCGTGCGTGCGCTCGTGCGTGCGTGCGCTCGTGCGTGCGTGCGCTCGTGCGTGCGTGCGCTCGTGCGTGCGTGCGCTCGTGCGTGCGCGCGCTCGTGCGTGCGCGCGCTCGTGCGTGCGCGCGCTCGTGCGTGCGCTCGTGCGTGCGCGCGCTCGTGCGTGCGCTCGTGCGTGCGCTCGTGCGTGCGTGCGCGTGCTCGTGCGTGCGCGTGCTCGTGCGTGCGCGTGCTCGTGCGTGCGCGTGCTCGTGCGTGCGCGCACGGCTACCCCGCTCGGCGTCCTCCCTCCCAGGAAATCCGATTTCTCCCTATGGCTATAAACTGCCCTTGACGTTGTGATTATGTTGCTAGTATTGACTATCCCTTCAGGACTAGCCAAGAAGCTCTTTTAGACGAAATTTATTTTTAGCATTGTTGGCTGGCACCAGACTTTGTGTCTTTCCTTAAATAGGGGCAGGAGGCTAGGACTGTGGATCTCGGGCCCAGGCACTTTTGCATCTAGTATCTCTGATTAGACCAGAGAGAAATTGTCATGAAATAGTGGTGTGACCAAGCGGACACACTTGCAGAAAATCTTCATTGGAGGCAAAGAGCCTTTTTTCCTGTATTGGATGCTCGGGTCTCAGCTCAGGGCCCACAGTTTATCTCCTGTAGCTGCAGGTCGTAGCCTCATGCATCGTCTGGGATGGTGTTCCCTAGACTGGGGTCCCCAAACTCCAGTCCTGTAGCTTCTCGAAGATCCCCTGGTGGTGCAGTTAGAGGCTCTGAGAAGTCTGACCAAAAGTAACCTATGGAGCTTCATTCTACCCAGTGTAGCCCCAACTCCTTCAACCAATGAAACCCCATTTTCTAGGGAAACCCTTTAAAAATCCATTAATTTTGTGTTCCGTGGAGCACACTTTGGGAAGTGCTGACCTGGAGCTCAGGACTTGCATTTCGTCCAGGGAGACTTTGCTCAGGGAAATGTGGATTTCAGTGCTTGATTTTTCCCTCATAACAAACACGGGTACTTCTCACGTTTAGTTGAACAAGCTCCTTCGAATCCTGGCGACTTGACACTTATTTATGGTGCTTGGCCAATTATACCCACATACAGCAAGTGGGCAGCCCACAAATAAACTTAGCCTGTCTGCTTTCCAAGGCGCAGAAGGCCTCCTGGGGCTTCCAGGGTCAGTGCGGCCCGGAAGAGCAGGGTCTCTGCCTCTCAGAGCTGCAGACCAATACCAGCCTCTGACCTCTCTCTGAGGGAGGAGGAGGAGTCCCAGCTGGATTAACAAAATGGAGTTTCTTAGAGGCCCATAAACCTGTCCTTAAAGTCACTCTACAAGCATTTTCATAAAAACCGGATTGCTCTGGAAGATGGCAGCTATTGGGCTTCTATGTTCTTGCATATTCACAGGGAAAAAATCTGCCTCCTTAGAATCACACATCCTCCATCTTCCTTAGGAATTTGCTAAAACAGCAGTTTAGGACCGAGCAGCCCTCCAGTGCCCCCTTTAACCCACCCTTCTAACGAAGTGACGCTTGGGACTCGAGGCTCAGGTGGGGAGGCATTTGATTTTATTTGCCTGCAAAAGTTTTGTGCTTTTGAGTGTGGTCACATTTCAGCCAAAAGCTTTGAAGAGTTTTCACTATTGCGAAGTAGAGACACAGGGTGGGATCAAAGGATGAAATTCTCAGGGGAAGGGAGAGGTGCAAGGTGAGGCCTTGCAAGGAAGGCATTCTTTGAGTCCTGTCCAGGTCTTCAGGAATGACATGACCTAAACAGGTGAGGTGGCTGAGCAACGTGGACAGGTGCGCAGTTAGGATTCAGTACTTGTACCTGCTCTCAGGAAAGGTCAAGTGAGAAAAAGGGGGTAAGCAACCAGACATCCTGGGTCAGTATTTCTAAAAGAGTCAAGTGATAGGTGACAGCTCTCCAAGTGGCCTCCCCAAAATGCTTGTCTAGGCAAAGAAATCATATCCTGGGAATCCCACGTCCTGACAAGCACCTTTGCTTTGTAGTAGTAAGTTCAAGGAGAGAAACCCCAAGAAAAAACAGGAACGTCTTTACAGTAGTTTCTGATGGTTGTGATACATGATAAATTTTATGGAATTATTCTCTTCTATTTATTTGGCTTTATTGTGGTAGAATTAAAAGGTGCCAGTTGGTGAAATGTGCTATTTATGGTGATATAAATAAAAGTTGGCCATATACCCCTTAGATATCATTTCCCTGGAAAAAAATTAGATTAGATTTTTGACTTACAGCATGTTTTCAAAGAAGGTAACCCAGTAAAAGTGTTTGAGACCTACTTTATTTATGGATAATGATATGGTTCCAAATTGCATTAGAGTGTAAATCCTCATTCTGTTGAATCAGGGTATGTTGTTGTGAATATTTATGCTCTGGCGTCGCTCCTGGTGGTCCTTCGTTTATGACTTTTTAAAAACCTAGTTGCGGTGGTACTGCATCTCCAATTTGATATCCTGTGTTAGTTAGTTAGTAATTAATTACCGAAGGTCCTAACAAGGATTTTCAGACTCTCTAACATTCTATTGTCCTTTCCCCAACAAACATTCCGGGTGGTTTACAGGAGTTATTCTAAATAATGCAGTGGTGACAAGCATCATTCATGTACGTATGTGTCTGTTATATGGATAGACTTCTATTACACATGCGTGTTACCGGCTTAGAGTAGATCACCAAAAATAGAAGCGTGTAGCGCGGTATAACTGTATTTAAGACTCTTGATAAAGCCTTGCTGCGTTCCTTACTGAGCTGCGTGAGCCATTCATCGACTGCTAACTCAGGGCACTTACACCTTGCGTTAACCTGATGTAACCTTATTTTTGTTGCTACCTCGGGCTCATCCTGTATCTACAGTCCTAACGCAACCCTGGGGGTGATTTTTACCCGCTTACCGATTCCACTGCCAAAAGCAAGTCTACCCCCATCACGTTCTGCTTCGGCGTAACTTCCTGTATTCTTCAGATTTCCAAGCTTGTTAGGAATTACCGATCAATACTCAGTAAGACTCAGGGGAGAGATCCCGGTAGTGAACACGGAGCGCAGGTGCTTTTCGCACCTGGTTCGTGCCTGGCTTGGGTCTCTGGGGGGCTCTCTGGGGAAGTGGGGTGCTACTGGGCTTGAGGTGCATTTTTAAGTGGTTTGTATTAAACCTCACAGGAATCTGACCCTGAAAAGCAACAGCCTGCTTTCACCTACTGCCTTCCAATGTTGACCCAATTTTTTAAAGTTTTCATCCCAATCTGTGTTTGATTCCTTTAGGATTGTAGTAACTTTTTTTTTTCTTCCCATAAAATCCTTCCAACTCCAAGTGGGTATTCTAAATCATGACATCTTTTTTTTTTTTTTTTAATGGAGGCAAGATAGGTTTTGTTTAGTTATTAAGTGTAAACATGTGGCTATGTCAATGTTAGCTAAATTCTCTTTCAGAAGTATCCACTATCCATGCATGTCATCAGATCAGCCTGGGCAGGTTAAAAAAAAAAAAAAGAAAAAAAAACCAGAAAAAAAAACCAAAAACCTGTCACCCAATACCTTATCTTCTAGGTTTGGGTTTGTAGGGAAGGTGGAAGAGCCAGCATTTTCAAGGAGCAGGTCTCTTAGCTAGCATTTCCACCCTCTGCCATGCCTAAAATGTAATCCGAGGGAAAGCTGATGTTTATGTAACATTCATCATGTATGCGGTCACCATTTTAGAATCCCAGGAGTGCGGACGTGAAAGTCGCATCCTTTGGTTTGCGAAAGTAATGGGAGAGAAGTGGGTTTCCAGATGAAGCCCAGCAAAGTTAGCCTCACTTGTGTGCCTGCTTATCCGTGTGTATACACACACACACACGAGCAGTACCTGCGGGGTTTGCAAACCACCGTTCCCACAGTGGCACGGGGGGCCCTTCTGTCTCACCCTGACATCGGGGCCATGGGTCCCTGTGCCCACTCACCTCTGTGGGGAGGAGCCCTTGGGCTGCTGGTCTTCCAGCACCTGGAAACTGTCTGAAGAGCACAGTGTTATTTTATATTTTAGGTTACGCTCCTCCCCCACCCAGGCTCTTCCTTATCAGGGTCACGTTTCCTATTCTGGGATAGATCACTGTACGAAATCTATCTGAAGTCATGGAGCGTCAGT
The DNA here is from genome assembly GCF_024610735.1 of Ursus americanus. Lineage (NCBI taxonomy): Eukaryota > Metazoa > Chordata > Mammalia > Carnivora > Ursidae > Ursus > Ursus americanus. The sequence continues at coordinate 8,357,996 of NC_142160.1, read as the reverse complement.
GGAATCCTTTTTGGAGGAGGGGAGCGGGTATCCTTTCTGTCATGGGAAGCAGCACTCTTCCAGTGAACAATTTCTCCTTGTAGGCCTTAAACTGTACAAAATGACATAATGGAAAATACCTGGGGGGGGGTAGGTTAAGCATTTCAACAGAAACAGAACACCTTCTGCAAACCATTGTACAATTAGTCCATTGTTCTGGACTTAAAAAAACTTTCCAGCACCGGGGGAAAAAAAAAACATTTGAAAGGTATATTGAGAAAGCCTTTGCTCAGCTTAAGTTTGAGAAACAAATGCCAAGAATTCAGAAGTCCGTCAGGCTGTTTCACTTCCTTTTTAATTTTTTTTTTAAACCTTTAATTTAGGAAAAAAATAAGTTACTGTAGTGATCTGTCAGCAAGTGGTTCTCCTACCTGGAAGCATTTTTTTTTAGATTTTATTTATTTATTTATTTGAGAGAGAGTGTGTGCTCAAGTGGGGGGCCAGGGGTGGGGAGAAGGAAAGGGAAAAGCAGACTCTCTGCTGAACAGGGGGACGGGGACGGGGAGGACCCTGGGATCATGACCCGAGCCAAAGGCAGCCACTTAACTGACTGAACCACCCAGGCGCCCCTACCTTGTTGCATTCTATAACCTAAAGATGGATGTCCTGACATTCCTGCTCAAGCTGTCATCAGAACCCCCACAGGGAGGGGGAAGGCTTTTGGCCACATGTAAGGTGTTCCCCCGCCTCTTTGGAAAAGGGCGGGGGAACCACCTACCCGTACATAGAAGAATGAAGTTCCAGGCAGGGAGGTACTAAGGGTTAGTTTGATAGTAAGAATTTCTTCCCATTTTTATGGAGAATGGGTTCTTGAAGTATGGTTGTTGGCATGGAGACTGGGAATTCGTAACCAAGTGGGGGTTGACCACAGTCTTCATCAGCATATGGGAAAGGAGCGATCCTGATCAGAAGAGTCAGGTCATCAGGACAGATTGGGTTTGCCGAAAATGAGCAGAGAGGAGGGCTTTGAAAGCCAGACTGAGACGTCTGTATTATGACCGCACCAACCTACCACAAGAGGTCTTTTCCAGTAGCTTCCAGGTCTTCTGTTTGCCCCTGTCCTCTGTCCTGGGAGATGGGAGAAAGGAAGTAGGACAGGAATACTGAGTCAAGGGAGCCCTAACTTTTGAAACAGTATCAACAAAATAAATTTGTTTTATTTTCTGAGTCTCAGAACGTTCAGCTCTCTTCTTTACGAGCACAGGTAATTCTGGACTTGTCTCGTCACAGGGTCTAGAATTCCCACAACCCGACTGAGGGCAGAGACATCACACCGAGATTGCTTTGGCCATTTTGCCCCCGTCCAAAAATGCTATATCACATTCTTGGTGCAAACGGCTTATTTCTTAATTCACCAGTAGCACAGTTGAAATTGAGAGTCTGTCCGTCACAGGTGTACAAAGCACAGATGTCCTTGTAATCCATCAATAGAAAAATGACACCATCTGTTGGCAATGTACAAAATGACAGCATGAAGATGTCACTGAGGGTCAGGTGTTCAATCCACGCTTACAAAGAGGTCTGACTTCCTGATTGTTGAGAAGACACGGATAGAAATAGAAAAAGTGATAGCTATAAATTGCCTTCCAGGTACTCCTTTTCCAACAGGTAAAATCTTTGTGTATATAAATCTCAGAATGGTAGGAAAAGAAACAAACCAGAAATTGTGGCCTGATGGTGAAGGCGATAGTAAATAAGCTAGTCGTTGTCACATACTCGGTGGTATAATTTATGGAGGTACAAATACATCTTTCAGCCTGGAAAGGGGGGTAGGGGTGACCATAGGGTGGGAGACGCTCCTTGGTTCTCCCCACGATAACCTAAAAAATCCAATTCCCCAGTACACTGCAGTGTTCTTAAACCCCTTGTGCGTGCCCCTGATTTTCATATTCATGAGGCTCCTGTCTGTATTAAAAAAAAATAATAAAACCAAGACCCAGCATAACAGAAAAACTCACCCATTCCTTTGACAGAGGATTTTCGGTTAATTTATGCAGGCCCCTATGCTCTTCAGCATTTTCCCCACTGGTTGCTAAGCAACCGTTTGAGTTACTGCGCATGCCTTTTTTTATGATAACTGTCATTATGAATATTTTTTAATTATACAGCTGGGACTGTGGATTAAAACAGCATATTGTCCCTCATTCTCAGCCACAGCTTCTAGCGTGCTTGCACACTCCCGGCTCACCGTCCGAAATTTACATGGCAGTGATTTCTGTTTATTTATTTATTTTTTTGGCACGTCTGCCTTCACAAAGGAAGTAGAGACTGCATCGTAAGGGAAGAGAGATTTTTGTGAAAAAAATGACTCTACCATTCCTCATGAGCCGCCATTGATCTGAATAGGCCAAGTCAGATGTTAGCATCTTGAACCTAAATCACGAATATCTTTGTTCCCGTAGCCGCCTGCTCCTAATACTATAAGTGATGTTAAAAGCCTATAACGCTTTAGAGATTGTCTCTCAAAGTTATGAATTGCTAAGCATTTGCTGCTATTAAACGTGCTTTCAAATAAAGCTACCGCGGATTTGAGGGAGGGTCCCGCACTAATCCCAGACACAGGAGGCATCCGCACTTGCTAAATAGGTTAGTTTTTCTGCTGCCCAAGTGGCTCCGTGCGCACACGAGTGCAGTTAGGCGATCGGAAGGGGTTCCTCTGGCAAATAATAATAAAGGTACGTGTGGTTCGCAGTGTGTAAGGTGCCCTAAAAGGAATCAGAAAAGAAAGACACAAAGGCTTTTCATTTTGAGTTTCCAGAGTATATTGTAACACACTATTTTCCAAATAGGGAGTTTGAAGACAAAGGCGTATGGAAATAAAGCCATTGTGTTGCTTTTTTTTCCCCTACCAACTCAATTATTATTCATTTAAAAATGGAATTGTTGGTTGAATAGGACATTTTAAAGATTTCTATCAAAAAGCAGAGCCACGTTCCCTCTGAAGGAGGAACTCGCAGTGGACTTGCCGTATCCTGTGTGTGACAGAAGTGGGGATCCAATGGCATTTTCATGTGAGTTTGGAGTTAGCGCAAGGAGCATTCATCTCGAGTGCAGTCGTGGGACTTTTCTTGATTTAAAGGGCCCCGCGTCTGTAGGCACAGGATGCCGTTGGCTTTTTGGACATTTTCTGAAAGAAACACTTTCCTCGGTAGCGTTTGATCGGATCTCTTTGTCTCTTCCACCCTACAGTTCAGGGCGGCAGCTCAGTGAAGTCTTCATTCAGTTACCTTCAAGGAAAGAATTGCCAGAATATTATGAATTAATTAGGAAGCCGGTGGATTTCAAAAAAATAAAGGTAGATATTTTGTTTACACACTTTGTAAAAAGGGTGAAGCCATTGAAATGACCACAGTCAGGACTGGGCAGGGGCATCCTGTCTGATGGCAGTGGACACCCCCTTCCCCCCCATCTAGGGCTTGTCACCAGAGTGGCGGGGAGATCCTCCGGCCTTTCCGTGTATTATGTGGAGAGCTCATACTGTATTATATTGCATTTTATTTAAGAAGTTTCAGATTTCTCCCCCCATCCTTTTGTGGTTCTTGTGTCCCATCCTGTGCTGTTCCTTCCCTCTTACAAGAAGGGACACCCCTGGGAGGGTGGTCTCTCTGAATGGCGCCCCCTGGAGTAGTTCACTCCCACCCCCCCACCTCCCCCACCCACCCCCCCCCCCCCGCAGGGCCCCCTGCTGTGAAGACAAAGGGAAAATCAAATAGGGCTTTTTTTGATCAAGTAATGATTGTTTGCCTTTTTTTTTTTTTCTTCTTTCCTCTCTTTTATCCAAAATTTGCATTAGGAAAGGATTCGTAATCACAAGTACCGGAGCCTGGGTGACCTGGAGAAAGATGTCATGCTTCTCTGTCACAATGCTCAGACGTTCAACTTGGAGGGATCCCAGGTGTGTCTTCAGTTGTCTGAAAAACGTGGGACCTTACCTGTGCTTCTGCGCTTTTAAGTGATAGGTTTCATTTCTCTGCTGTTTGAATCATTGCTACTCCCCTGGCAGAATCAAAAATGCGAAATAAAAGCCTACATCGTATGCTAGGATGTAAGTAAATTGAGGCTTTGGCGCTTTCAGGTTACGGCCAGCCTCTCCGTACCATAGCTATGCAAGCTCCTCCATGTGCTTCCCGGCAACGCTTGGTTCTAACTAGAGGAGGAATTCCGGGAAAACACTTAGCGTAATGCTTTAAAGGCCAGAAGTACAGGTTTTGCTTTTGTCGAGACTGTGTATTTGATTATATTCACCTTCGTTTTTCTGACCATAACCTTGCATCAGGAAGTGAAACTACTGTGATTAAAAAAAAAAAAAATACATCTAGAGAAAAAAGAATCACTGCCTCTAATTGCTTGCAGAAAATGCTTATCAAGCCAGCTGCAATAAAGAACTCCCTTTGTCTACTGTAAGTGACACTCAGTTGATGAGAATAACCAGGGGGAGGATACTCTCACTTTAATTTCACCTCCGTTCCACTCCTTTTGTAGGCACCTTCCCCCCACCCCACCACCGTCTTTATTTCCGGCCCAATGCTCTTGTATCATGAAGAAGGAAGGAGAGGTCCCTGTGTCTGCTACCCAGTGTCAGTGTCAAGCCACCAATAAGTTCCTTAAGCTTCTATCTGGATCCTGCTTGTTTTCCACCCTCCTGTCCATTCCAGTCATGAAACTGGAGAGCATGAGAATCCTTGCACGGGCCTTTTCTGAAAAGACGGTACATTTCGAGGTTCAGAGTGGTGGTCTTTTAACCGAAACACTAGTTCCTGAGAGCACGCCTTCTGTGTTCGAGACGCTCTTGGATGAATGCTAAAGGGAAGAACCAGGACCCAGAGGGTAAACAGGGGTCAATAAGGATGTCTTCTGTGCATGACTACTTGCAGGCCCCGGGTAGGGTTTTGGGATCTTCATACCCCGCTGTGGCAGCTTGGTGCTGCCCCCGCAGGCCCCTTCCCGTGCCCCAGCCTCCCTGTCTGCCCGCGCCCCGTCTCGCACGTGAAGTAGAGTCACAAATGGCTTCCTTCTCAGTCCATCCTGGGGGCTAGCTGCACCCCTTCCCGGTCCCTGGGAACCTATGAATTTGACTGCTTGAGATGCCTCCTAGACAGGGCTCAGAGGGCACCTGTCGTCTTGTGACCGGCTTATGTTACTCAGCATCATGTCCTTGGCTTCATCCTCGTTGCAGCGGGCCAAAGAATCGGGTTTCTCCTTTTTAAGGCTGACGAATTCATTTTCCATAGATACTGCATTTTGTTCCCCCGTCGGTGGACCCTGGCTTGGTACCCCTCGGCGATCCAGAATCACTAGCGGTGCTGTGAACTGGGGTGCAGATCTCCCCGCGAGGCCTCGCTCTCCGCTCCCGCTATATACCGAGAGGCGGGGTGCTGGATCAGACAGTACTTCCTAGTTTTCAGGTGTTTGAGAAAAGGGACCATTTTTGAACTTCAGACCTTAGCGACTCCACGGGGCTGTGCTCAGGTCTGTGCAGACACTAAACGGGAAGTACTGATAGAGCAGTAGCAGCGGGTGCTGATAAGCCCCGAATCCAGAAGAGCCTCCGTTTTGTTGGGGGACGTGCACTTTATAGGAGGTCCCTTTTCCACAGTATCTGAGAGAACAATCCAAGCAAGAAATGCAGTTGGTGAAATACTCCTTTTGTTGTCAAAAATGAGAGGCTAGCTTACGGAAGCCCATGCTTCCCTAAGTCTATAGGCCCGTGCACGCGGACACACATGCACACGTGTGCGCACGCACACACACACACACACACACAATTTCAACCACGAATGGACTTTTTTTTTTCCAGAGGAATCCGTGGGCCTGTGCTTGAGCTTAGGGTTTCCCTGTTGGGTTTCCTGCAGGCACAGAAGCTAGGGCTGTTTCTAACAGGATTCACGGATAACAAAGCACGTGTGTTCCTCAAGGAGGAGAAGAGCGCGTTCTGGTTGAGGACCTCGGGTCCCCAGCTTGCGGTTTTTAACCAGCGCCTCTGTGACCCTTTAGATCTACGAAGACTCGATCGTCTTGCAGTCCGTGTTTAAGAGTGCCCGGCAGAAAATCGCCAAAGAGGAAGAGAGTGAGGACGACAGTAATGAGGAGGAGGAGGAGGAAGAGGAGGAGGAGTCTGAGTCGGAGGGTAAGCCCACGCCTGTGCTTCCTACACTGCCTTGCCCTTGGCCAGCTGCATAGACGGTTCCACAGAGGCTAACATCACAGACGCTCGAGGCCAACAGGTCTGGTTTCTATTCCGTGGTCTCCCGTGTCCTTGCTGGGCCACCTTAGGCAGTGGACGTAAGTAACCCTGCTCAAGGTCACTCTTCTTCTAAGACCCAGGAACCACAAACGCCTGCCGGGCACGCCGGGAGCTTAGCATAGGGCCAGCCTCCTAGCAAACGCTCACTAAATGCTGTCTTTGAAAAGTTGGCGTGAAATCCGTTTTCTGTCAACATTGCTCTTCATACCCCCTATCCGCGGTGTAACACAGTGGTCTTCTCCCCTGGGGGGACTGATGGAGCATTGATTCCTGGGCGCCACCCCCGGAGTTTCTGATTCTGTAACCTGTGTTGGGGCTTGCGAGCATTTCTAACTGGGCTGCCGGGCCCAGGACCAAGCACACTGTGAGAATCCGTGTCTTAGAAAGTAATTGTCAACGTAAGCTGGAAACGTGGTCCATCTTATCCGTCGTGGATCAAACACAGGCCCCGTCGGTATTTAAAATTCTGGTATTTTACACATCACGGATTTTTTTTTTTTTTTTTGCATTTGGAGCTTTTCAAATACTGCATTAGGATATTTACCTGGATTACTGAGTTTTGGTGCCTTCAGAAATTTTTTAAATTAAGTTTTTAGTTACCTTAGAGTGTTATGTTAGTTTCAGGGGTACAATAGTGATTCACCAAATCTGTACCTTTCTCCATGCCCTTCAGATGGGTACATCCCTCCATCCCCACCGCCTGTTTCCCCCATCCCGCCATCCCCGCTCTGGTAACTATAGAGAACAAACTGATGGTTAAGAGTCTGTTTCTTGGTTTGTTTTTTTTTCCTTGGCTCGTTTTTTTGGTGTCTTAAATTCCACATATGAGTGGGATCATATGGTCCCACTCGGGACCATTTGTCTTTCTCGGACTTATTCAGCGTAATATTCTAGCTCCATCCATGTTGTTGCAAATGGCAAAATTTCTTTTTTTGTGTGTGTGGTTGCCTACTATTACTCTGTGTGCGCGCGCTGCTTTATCCATTCAGAAATTTTGCACCCAAGACCTCTTCTGTCTTAGCTTCATTGCAGCCGTGGTTGATGACCCTTATATTTAGACAGGGTTAAGGCTGCCTTCAAAAGTCTGAACTTTCTTACCTAATTATGTCCTCACCCCATACCTCCTAAGTAATTAATCCCAGTAGCTTATGGTCTGCTATATGAAACAGTACAGGTAGACTTCAAATTCTTTTTTATTAGATTTGTTCTTGATTACATACTTAGTGCAGACAACTTGGAAAATATATATTTTTTTAAGAAAGGACAATTTGTAATGCCATTACCCGGTATACATTTAGCATTTTGAGAATTTGCCTTCCAGTTGTTTCTCTACCTGTTTTCTTTATAAAGCACAGCACACTGTTTTCGCAGCCTAATTTTCTATATTATGAACATTTTCCCGTAGCAATGAGTGCCTTCAGACATCAATATGTTACTATTCATTAATGAGTCTAACAAAACGTTATCAATCTCACTCTAAATACTGTCCTGAAAACGTCTACCCTGAAATCAGTGCAGACGTTTTTCAAACATCGGACGCATGCGTCCTGCCCCCCACCCTGGAGTTGCGATCTCTGTCAGCAGCGTGACGAGTGTCTGTGTCTCCACACCTACATCTGTTCTCAGTGTCTAACCTTTTCCAGTTCCATTCGGTTGCTCCCCGGTTCCGAGGTCCCAGCATTTGATGCCTTAGGTCTACATAACAGACCTTAACAAGATCGCCCCTTATTTTAGAGCCATGTCTCTAATCCGCTTTCAGAGACCTGCCCTCTCACCCCTCGTGGTTTAGTTTCTCTGAGCTCTCCTGAGATGCAGTGTGTTAGCTTTCTGGGGCCGCTGTCATGAACCAACACAAACCAGTGGCTTAAACAACCCAAATGTATTACCCACAATTCCACAGGTTGCAGCGAGCGGTGGGTCTGCCAGGCGAGACCCGTATCCCGCGCACCCTCCTCACGCTGCCTCTCTTTGACGCTCTCTTCTGCCTCCTCTTCTTTTTAAAACTGAGGGTGTAATTGACATCTTAGTTGCAGGTGTACAGCATACAGGTTTGATAGCTGAGTAGAGTGTAAAATGCTCACAGTAAACCTGGGCAATAGCCATCACCGCAAGGAGTTAGGAATGTTTCCTTTTGCTGGGAACGTAGAAGATCTACTTTCTCAGCAACGGTCACATGCACAGAAGTAACTATAGTTACCACGCTCGACCGCGCCCCGGACTTACCGACGTAGTCCCTTTTGACCCCTTCCCTCACCACACCCCGCAACTTGCCTCAGGGGTTTTTGGTTTTATTTTTAAGAAACCACATTTAAGTAAGATCATACGGTTATTTTGCTCATTTCACTTAGTGTAATGCCCTCTGGATCCATCAATGTTGCCACAAATAGCAGGATTTCATTATTTTTATGGCCGAATAATATTCCACTACACACACACACACACACACTTTCTTTATTCAGCCGTCTGTGGGCACTTAGTTGTTTTCAGATCTTGACTCTAAGTGACGCTGCAGTGAACATGGGGGTTCACACATCTTTCTAACTTAGTGTTATGTTCTTCATGTAAATACCCACACGTGGAATTGCTGGATAATGTCCTTTTTTAAAAAATTGTTGAGGACCCTCTACTGTTTTCCGTGGTGGCTGCACAAATTTGCATCCCCACCAACAGGGTACAAGGGTCCCCTTTTCTCCACATCCTCACCCACACTCTTCTGGTCCTTTTGATACTAGCCATTTTGACGGGCGTGAGGTGATACCTCGTGGTTTCGAGCTCCCATTTCCCCGATGAAGAGAGACGTTGAGCGCCGTGTCGTGTACTTGTTGGCCATCTGTGTATGTCTTTGGGAACGTGTCTATTCAAATTCTTGGCCCGTTTTGAACTGGCTTGCTTTGCTAATGAAGGTAGAAGGTCTTTACAGATGTTGAACGTCAGCTCCTTAACAGAGATGATGGGCAGTTTTCTCCCATGCGGTCAGTTGCTTTTCCATTTCGTGGATGGTTTCCGTGGCCGTGCAGAGGCTTCTTCATCTGATACAGTCACACTTGTGTATTTTTGCTTTTGCCAGCAGTGATTTTTCGGAGCAGACACCGTAAGTCAAGATTAACGTCAAGGAGCGTCCTGCCTGTTTTCTTCTAGGAGTTTTACGGTTTTGGATCGTGTGCTCGTCTTTAATCCGTGTTGAAATAATTCTTGTCATGTGTAAGCTAGTGATCCAGTTTCATTTTCTGGCATGTGGCTGTCCTGTCCTGTTTTCCCAGTACCATTTCCTGAAGAGCCTGTCCCTTCACCATGGTATGATCTTGGCTCTGCTGTAAAGCGACCGTGTGTGTGCTTTATTTCTGGGTGCTCTGTTCTGTTGCACTGATCTCGTGTCTGGTTTTCATGCCAATACCATACTGTTTTGATTGCTCCAGCTTTGTAATATAGTTTGAAATCGCTGAGCGTGGTACCTCCAGCTTTGTTCTTTCTCAAGCTTGTTTGGCTACTCTGGACCTTTTATGGCTTGATTCAAGTTTTAGGGGATTGTTCCTTCAATTTCTGTGAAAAATGCCATTGGAATTTTGATAGATGGCATGGAATCTGCAGGTTGCTTTGTCTAGTATGGACTTGTTAACAATGCTGTTTCTTCCAGTTGGTAGCACTAATATTTTTTTCCATTTCTCTGTGGATGCTTCCCTTTGTTTCATTCACGTCTGATAGCTTTCAGCTTACAGGTCTTTCACCTCCTCAAGTTAAATTTATTCTTAGGTATTTTATTCTTTGCGAGGCAACTGTAAATAGAGTAGTTTTCTTGATATTTTCTGAGAGCTTGTTACTAGTGTGTATAAACACAAAAGATTTTAGCATATTGATTTTGTATCATTCCACTGAATTCTTCGATTGGCTCTAACATATTTTGAGTCATTGGGGGAATCTTTAGGGTGTTCTTTATATAAGATCTGCAAATGGTGACAGTTTTTCTTCTTCCTTTCCAACTTGGGTGCCTTTTCTTTTTCTTGCCTAACTGCTCACAGTAGGACTTCCAATACTGTGTTGAGTAAAAGTAGCAAGAGTGGGCATCCTTCTTTTTGTCCTGATCGTAGGGGAAAGGCTTTCAGATTTTCTCCATCGAGTATACTATTATTAGCTGTGGGCTTGTCCTCTATGGCCTTGAGTATGTTGACGTCTTGTCCCTCTATATGCACTTTGTTGAGAGTTTCTATCATCAATGAATGTTGAATTTTGTCAAATGCTTTTTCTACATCTATTGAGATGATCATGGTTTTTATCCTTTGTTTTGTTAATGTGACACATCATGTTGATTGATTGACTTATGGATGTAAACCATCCTTGCACGGAATACATCTCTCCTTTTTTTTTTTTTTTTTTTTTTTTTTTTTTAAAGATTTTAAGTAATCTGTACACCTAACGTGGGACAACCACTTACCATCCCGGGATCAAGAGTTGCGTGCTCTCCCGACTGAGCCCGCCAGGAGCCCTGGAGTAAATCCCTCTTGATTGTGGTATATGATCCTTTTAATGTGTAGTTCAGTTTGTATTGCTAATACGTTGAGGACTTTGTGCATCTGTGCTCATCAGGGATAGTGGCCTATAATAGTCTTCCCTTGTAGCACCCTTGTCTGGTTTGCTACCAGGGTGATGCCGGCCTCAGAAAATGAGCTTGGAAGTGTTTCTTCTTCATTGTTCGAGTTCGAGAAGATTCTTCGTCATTCTCCCTTGAACGTCTGGGAGAGTTCCCCAGCGGAGCTGTCTGGTCGTGGACTTCCGTCGGTTGGGAGGTGTTTGATCACTGATTGATCTTCTAACCTAGTAACTGATCTGTTCGTATTTTCTATCTTTTTATGATTCAGTCTTGGTAGGTTGTATATCCTAGGAATTTATGTCCTCTAAGTCGTCAACAGTGTTGGCATATAGTTGTTCGTAGTGGTCTCTTCAGATCCTTTGTGTTTCAGTTGTAACTTCTCTTTCATTTCGGAGGTGAGACCTTTTTCTCTTGGTGAGTGTAGCTAAAGGTTTGTCAATTTTGTTTTAAAGAAACAGCTTTTAGTCTCGTAGATCTTTTCTATTGTCTTTTTACTCTGTTTCACTTTTTTCTGCTCTGATCTTTATTAGCTCCTTCTTTTTACTAACTTTGGACTTGTTTTGTTCTTTTAGTCCCTTGAGGTGTTAAAGGTAGGTTGAGATTTTTCTTCTTTCTTGATGTAGCCTCTTAGAAGTGCTTTTGCTAAGTTTTGGTATTGTTTTCATTTTCATTTGTCTCAAAGTAATTTTTTTATTTCTCCTTTGATTTTTTTGTTGTTGACCCATTTGTGGTTCAGTAACATTTTTTAATCTCCACATGTTTTAATTTACCAGTTTTTTTTTTAAGATTTTATTTATTTATTTGACAGAGAAAGAGACAGCCAGCGAGAGAGGGAACACAAGCAGGGGGAGTGGGAGAGGAAGAAGCAGGCTCATAGCGGAGGAGCCCGATGCGGGGCTCGATCCCAGAACGCTGGGATCACGCCCTGAGCCGAAGGCAGACGCTTAACGACTGTGCCACCCAGGCGCCCCTTTACCAGTTTTCTTCTTATACTCAATTTCTGTTTTCATTCCATTGTGGTCAGAAAAGATGCTTTATATTTCAGTCTTTTTAAGTTTGTTAAGATTTGGTTTGCGGCCTCATGTCTGACTTATCCTGGAGATTATCCCACGTGCACTTAAGAATGTGTATTCTGGTTTTGGATGAAATGTTCGGTATGTATCTGTTAAGTCCCTCTGATCCAACATGTCACCTAAGACCTATGTTTCCTTCTTGCTTTTCTTCCGGGTTGATCTCTCCACTGATGTAACTGGAGTACTGAAGTCGTGTACTATTACTGTATTGCTGTCTCTTTATGTCCATTAGTATTTGCTTTATGTATATGTGTGCCTATGATGGTGCGTAAATAATCACAGATGTTTTATCCTCTTGGTGGATGGACCCATTCCTCATTACGTCATTCCTCATGACGTCATTCCTCATTACGTCATGCTCTTTTTCTTATTCCAGTCTTCTGTAAAAGTTTATTTTGTCTGATATAACTATAGCTGCCCCAGCTTTGTTCTGGTTTTGATTGGCATGGGATATCTTTCTCTATCCCTTCACTTTCAGTCTGTTTCTTTAGAGCTGAATGATTTTGTGGGCAGCATATAGATGGATGGTTTTATTGAAGTATTATTGACATACTGTATCCTGTTAGTTTCAGGTGTACATCATAGTGATTTGATATTTTTATATATTACAAACTGGTCCCCACACTAAGTCTAGTTGCCATCTGAATCCATAAAAAGTTATAACAGTATTATTGGCTATATTCCCTATGCTGTCCATTTTATCTCTATCTAAGACTTTATAAATTGGAGTTTGTGAAGTCCCCTTCACCACTCCTCCCCACTCTGGTAACCAGTCATTTGTCTCCTGTATCTGGAGTCTGTTTTGTTCATTTGTTTTTTTAGATTCCATATGTAAGTGAAATTACATGGCATTTGTCTTCTCCGCCTGACTTATTTCATTATATCCTCTCAATCTGTCCATGTGGCAGCAAATGGCAAGATTTCATTCTTTTTTGTGGCTGAGTACTATTTCATTGTGTGTATAGATCACGTCTATCACTGGATGCTTGGGTCGCTTCTGTATCGTGGCTGTTGTAAATGATACGGAAATGAACAGAGGGGCACATCTATCGCTTTGAATTCGTGTTTTCCTTTTTCAGATCAATACCCAGAACTGGCATCGCTGGATCATGTGGTAGTACTACTTTTAATTTTTTACAGAATCTCCATTGTGTTTTCTCTAAGGGCTGCACAAACTGCCATTTCCACCAGCGGTGCAGGAGGCTTCCTTTGTCTTCTGCACCCTCGCCAGCACTTCTTTTCGATAATAGCCAATCTGACAGGTGTGCGGTGCTTTCTCATTGTGGTTTTGATTTCTATTTCCCTGACGACGAGTGATGTTGAGCCTCTTTTCATGTGCCTGTTGGCTGGCATCTTTGGGAAATGTCTATTCAAGTCCTCTACCCTTTTTTTTTTTTTTTTAAATTGGGTTGTGTTTGTTATTAAGTTTTATGAGTTCTTTATATATTTTGGATATTAACCCCTCATTGGATGTATGACTTGCAAGTATCTGTAACATTCAGTAGGTTGTCTTTTCCTTTTGTTGATGGTTTCCTTCACTGTACAGAAGCTTTTTAGTATGATGTAGTCCATTTATTTTAGCTTTTGTTGCCATCGCCTGAAGCAACTAGTACCAAAAAAAATACTAAAACTGATGTCCGCTTACTGTGTGTTTTCTTGTAGGAGTTTTATGGTTTCAGGTCTCACCTTTAACCTTTTATTGCATTTTGAATTTATTTTGTATTTGATATAAGATAGTGGTCCAGTTTCACGTTTTTGCATGTAGCTGCCCCGTTTTCTCAGCACCATTTATTGGAGAGACTGTCTTTTCCCCGATTATATAGTCTTGCTTCCTTTGACCATATAAGCGTGGGTTTATTTCTGAGCCCTCTGTTCGGTTCCATTGCTCTGTGTGTCTGTTTCCACGCCGGTCCATGCTGTTTTCATTACTGTAGATCTGTAGTGTAGTTGGAAATGAGGGAGCTTAATACCTCTGGCTTTGTTCTTTCTCAAGATTGCTCTGGCTATTTGATGTCCTTGGTGGTTCTGTACAAATTTTAGCATTATTTGTTCCAGTTCTGTGGGAAAACGCCATTCACGTCATCGTGGGGATTGTACTGAATCTTTAGATTGCTGTGGATAGTATGGACATTTTAATAATCCTAAGCTTTCTAACCCACAAGCATGGTGTAGCTTTCCACTATTCGTGTCCTCTTCAGTTTCTTTCATCGGTGTCTTAAAATGTTCAGAGTACAGGTCTTACATCTCCTTGGTTAAATTCATCCCTAGGTATTTTATTATTTCGGTGCAGTTGTAAGCAGGATTATTTTCTTCATTTCTCTGATAGCTCATTAGTCGTATATGGAAACAAAACATTTCTGTGTTAAGTTTGTATCCTCCTGGGGCGCCTGGGTGGCACAGCGGTTAAGCGTCTGCCTTCGGCTCAGGGCGTGATCCCGGCGTTATGGGATCGAGCCCCACATCAGGCTCCTCCGCTATGAGCCTGCTTCTTCCTCTCTCACTCCCCCTGCTTGTGTTCCCTCTCTCGCTGGCTGTCTCTATCTCTGTCAAATAAATAAATAAAATCTTAAAAAAAAAAGAAAAAAAAAAGTTTGTATCCTCCTACTTTGCCAAATTCATTGAATTCGTTCTAATAGTGTTTTGGTGCAGTGTTTAGGCTTTGCTAAATATGTCCTCTGTCAAAAGGGAATTTTACTACTTTTCCAATGTGGACACCTTTTACTTCGTTTTCTTCAGTGACTGCTCAGGTTAGGACTTCCAATACTATGTTGAACAGAAGTGGCAAAAGTAGGCATCCTGACCTTGTTCCTGATCTTCGAGGAAGAGCTCTCGGTTTTTCACCATTTGAATATGCGGTTCACTGTGGGGTTTTGTATAAGATCTTCATTATGTTGCAGTATGTTCCCTCTATGCCTACTTTGTTGAGAATATCATAAAGGGCTGTTGATTTTATCACGTGTGTTTTTGGCATCTATTGAGAGATGATGTTTAGCCTTCGTTTTGTTACTGTGGTGCAGTACGTTGCTCTGTGGATTTGAACCATCCTGCATCCGTGAAATCCACTCGATTATGGCTGTGATCTTTTCACGCATTGTTGAATTCAGTTTGCTAACGTTTCGTTGTGAACTTCTGCATCTGTGTCCTTCATGTGCATTGGCCTGTATTTTCTTTTCTTGCGGTGTCTCTGTGTAATACTGGCCCCGTAAAATGAATTTGAAAACATTCCTCCTTCAATTTTTTGAATAACTTAAGGATGGGTTATAACTGTTCTTTAAGTGGTTGGTAGAATTCACCTGTAGAGTTTTCTGGTCCTGGACTTTGGTGGGTTTTGTTTTTTTTTTTTAAAGATTTCATTTATTTATTTAACAGAGATAGAGACAGCGAGAGAGGGAACACAGCAGGGGGAGTGGGAGAGGAAGAAGCAGGCTCATAGCAGAAGAGCCTGATGTGGGGCTCGATCCCGTAACGCCGGGATCACGCCCTGAGCCGAAGGCAGACGCTCAACCGCTGTGCCACCCAGGCGCCCCAGTTTTGTGGGTTTTTAAAATTACTGATTCAATTTAATTACTTGGATTTGCTCTATTCAGCTTTTCTATTTCTTCCTAACAGAGGCTTGGAAGATAGTTTCTAGGAATGGATCCGTTTTTTTTCTGTTTTCCAATTTGTTGGCATATAAAAGTTTATAGTAGTTGCTTATGATCCTTTGCATTTCTGATTTTATTTAAGCCCTCGTTTGAGGAATCTGGCTAGAGGTTTATCAGTTTTATCATTTCAAACAATGCCCTTTTAGTTACATTGATGCATTCTATTTTTTTAGTCATAATTTCACTAATGTCCTCTCTGACTTCAGGCTACCTTTTTCTAGTTCTTTGTTTATTGGGGATTTTTCTTGTTTCTAGAGGTAGGCTTGGATTGGCGTGAACCTTCCGTCTTAGAACTGCTTGTGTTGCATCCACAGATTTCGAAACCTTGCGTTTCCGTTTTCATTTGTGCCGGAGATTTTATTTCCTTTTTGATTTCTTTGTGACTCATGGGTTGTTTAGAATGTTTAGTATCCACATCTTTGTGTTTTTTTCCAGTGTCCTCCTTGTAAGCAATTTCTAGTTTCATACTGTTGTAGTCAAAAATAAAAGGTGCTTTCCATGATTTCATTCTTAGATGTTTGGAGAACTGTTCTGTGGCCCAACATATCAGTCCTGGACAATGTTGCCTGCGCCCTTGAGAAGAATGTATCGTCTCCCGTGTTTGGATGGAATGTTCTCTAAACATGTGTTGACTTTATGTGATCTCATATGTCATTTAAGGCCATTCACTGATGTAAGTGAGGTAATAAGGTCCCCCCCCTTTCTGCTATTGCTGTCCTTTTCTTCCCTTACATCCCTCATATTTGCTTCGTATCATTTAGCTGTTTCGTGTTGGGTACGTACATATTTATGAATGTTATTTCATCATCATAGCATGGTCTTTGTTTTAAAGTCTGTTTGGTCTAACTGTTGCTGCTCCAGATTTTAATTTGCTTGGACTGTTTTTCCATCCCTTCTCCTTCGGGGGGGTCTGTAGATCTGGAGGGAATCTTGTTTAATCCATTCAGTCAACTGTCCTTTGATTGTCCTCTTTAGCCAATTTATATTTAAATGAACTATTGATAGCTATGTGCTCCCTGCCATTTTGTTCATTGCTTTTGGGAGTTTTTATGGTTTCTCTCCGCACCTTTGTTCGCTTACATCTCTTCATCTGTGGTTACATGACTCAGTTTAGTGGTATCCATAGTTCTTTTGATCTTTTGTGTATTTATCCTAGGCTTCCGCTTTGTGTTGCCAGGAGACTTTTATAATACAGTCTATTTCAAGTTGTTAAAACTTAACATTTTCTAAGGCTCTACATTTTTAATCTCCCCTTTCCACCTTTTAGGATTTTTGTAAAGATTTTATTTGAGAGAGGGGGAGGGGCAGAGGGCGAAGCCTGATGTGAGACTTGATCCCAGGACCCCAAGGCAGATACTTAACCAACTGAGCCCCCGCTCCAGGTTTTATATTTTTAAAGTTACATCTTACATCTCTGTATATACTTGTGTATCTCAACTAGTTATTGTAGTTATGGTTACTTTCACCACTTTTGTCTTTTAACCTTCATACTAACTTCACAAGTGATCAGGTCACTACCTTCACTGTATATTTACCACTGTGATTTATTATTTGCACCTTTTTTTTTTTTGCCGAAAAAGTCCCTGTAACACTTCTCATAGGGCCAGTTTGTGTCGATGAACTTTAGCTGTTGCTTGTCTGGAAAACATTTTTCTCCAATGCTGAATGACAGATGTGCCAGGTTCAGTGTTCCTGGTTGGCCCTCTTTTTTCCTTCGAGCATTCTGCATGTATCTGCCACTCCCTCCTAGTGTTTCTGCTGAGAAATCTGCTGCTACCCTTAGGGGGTTTCCGGTGTACTTTTCACGCTGCTCCAGTCGGGTTTCTGTCCGTCTTCTGTGGAACTCCCCTCCTGCAGCTTCCAGTTCGGCCTCTGCTTTCTTCAGCTGTGTGACTTTCATGGGCTACTTGTCAGTATTCTCTCCCTCTTGGTGGCAGTTCTCCGTGTTCCTCCAACCTCCTACCCAATTCACTGAGCACTTTTAGGGCCCTTATTTTCTATTCCTCGTCTGATAAAGTCCTTAAGAAAATGGAAGTGAAGGGTATACCTAACTAAGGTTTTCTCGTCCTCTTTCATTTGGTACACAGTCCTGTGTCTCTGTTCTCCTTGACTCTGCGTTGGTTTCATGCCTTAGTGAACCCACCACGTCTCTGACTCTTGAAGGAGTAGCCTCTTGGTGGAGATGACACTGCTTTACCCTGGCCCTCTCTCTTGGTTGTCTGTCTCACCGCTGTGATGGTCCAAGCAGCCTGTTTTGGGGGCCCCTGTAGTTAAGGTTGTGTCAAGGAGCAGTCATGGTCTCAAGGGGGCGGGTCTCCAGGAGCATCCCAGTTCAGGCTGCTTCGACTCCAGACCCTCAGGCAGCGGCTTGTCAAGTGTGCAAACACGCACAGGGCTGCTGGGGCCCAAGCAGAAGCCTGCTGGCCCCCGAGCCGGGCGACCTCAAGAGGGCCACGGGCTGGCAGTCATAACAACCCAGCGTGCCAGTGTGTGTAAGTACCGCCCTTTGGGAGACACCGACTCTCTGGAGTGTGGCAGAGGAAGAACTCAACACCCACCCTGTAAGGTCGCACGAAAGGGTTACCGTCTGTCCTTAGATGTGTGTTTCGTTAGAAGCTAGCCCCTCAGCCCGTCTGCGTGAAGATCAGTTGACACGTCTCTTTCACCACAGCGCTGGGGATCTTGGACTCTTGTCTTTAGCTGTACCCCGAGGGAGCGGGAGAGGCTAAACGGGGCACCAGAGGAGGGTACAACTCCTTTCCAGGAGTTAAACTGCTGTGAGGTAGAGGGAAAGTGCAAAGACGCCTCTATCCCTAGAGAGCACCCCAGCAGGCCCTCACATGTGTGTCCAATTTGGTGCCTGCCCCTTGGGGTGATGCTTTAACAAAACAAAGAAGCCTCGTTCACCGAAAGCCTAGGTGCTGCTTGGTCATTGTCTCTGTCCTGGGGCAAGAGACCCAGTTCTTAGCTATTAGAGCCCTGTGGGATTTGCGCATGGGAGACCTGTTGGTTCTCAAAGGTAGATGTTTTAGGGACTCCTCTATCAGGTTCAGGTCTTAAAAGTTGTTGGGGTACCCACTGTGGGGTTCAAACCCTTCACTCCTTGGGGAGAGTCTTCACATTTTGAGTTCCCTCCTAATCTTGGGTCGCCAGCCCCAGGGTGGGATTATAGTGAGTGTGTGTCTCAGCCTCTCCTACCTGGTGGATGGGTTTTCCTTATTTACCTGCTCTGTAGGAGTCACTCAGCTCCATTTTGGGTTTTTTTCCAAAGGAAATTGTTCTACAGGTAGCTGTAGATTGGGTGGGTCTTTGGGAGGTGAGTTCAGAATGTTCCTTTGTTGCCATCTTGAACCAGGAGCTCTGCTGCTTTTTGTAAGGACTCAGGGCTCACCTGGTTCATCCAGGATTATCATCATCCCTTTGGCCATGTCATGTCACATTTGGGGGATTAGGACAGGGACATCTCCAAGGGGCTGTTATTCTGCCTGCCACCCTTGATAATTAATTAGCCCTTAAGGGTGGGGTCATAAAGCCTTAGGATGCTGTTTGCAGTGCTCCTCTGCTGGTCCAGTGTTTCAGCCAAGGTAGGCCTGGCAGGTAGGTTTTTTGGAGGCCCATGTCCATGGACACACAGAGCCTAGTAGCTTAAGAGCATCCCACCCTCCAAGGTGTGGCTAAATCTCTACTTGGAGAGAAATTTTCTTACCTTTTCTGCCGGTCTTCTGCCCTCTCACACCTTGAGTGGATTTTTCTGTACTCCAAATGTCAGGAAGTTCTCCACCTGTACAGATAGATACTTTGTTTTTTTTCATTGAGACTTTTTTTTTAAAGAGGCCTTTACATCTTTATGCCTTTCTATTAATAGGTCAACCTTTCCACCCCCCATAGTTTCTTCTTTTCTCCAGTTACTCCACCCAAACAGCAGGCCCCTACCTTGCAAGTCCGCTCTGCAGCAGACACTTGGGTACAAGGGACGGAAGCCAGACCAGGAGTACTATTTTGCATATTCAGATTTGCCCGCCTCTGCCGTGTTCGGGCGACGCAGAGGGCGTAGGCCAGTACTACAGGTCAGAACAGCTCTGAGCTCAACAGTGTTGTCAGCCTCTGCCTCCACGGAAGATTTCATTTTTGTAAATATTGTGGTGGGTTCCCCCACTTCACAAATGAAGTCTGAGAAACACTGGTCTCCGAGCTTCCTTCTGGAGCTATAATTCCCTCCAGACCAGTATCTAGGTGTCTCGAGGCCCGACCAACCTGAAATTCCAGTAGGACTGGTGTGAAGGAGAGCCCCGCATCCTCGCTGACTTCATCATCAAGTCCTAAAAAACGATTTGCTGTGGACACCTATCCCAGAACAGTGCCGCAGAACAGATGTTCCTTGTACGCTGGGTTGCACGCCTACCTCTGTGGCCTTGGCACGATGAACTCTCCCACGTGTTTTTATTCTTTTGCTCAGAATAGCCCTGTGAAGGTGGACAGGGGTGCTGTCTTACTGACGGCTAATTTAACAGAACGCTGAGAAATTTGCCATATGGATATATAGTCACCAAACCTCCCCCAAATTCTGACAAATCTGTCAACAAAGAGGTTTACAGCAGCTTTGCTTATTATACTGGCAAAAAAAAGCTGGGAACTTCAGCACCCGTCACTAGAGGACTGGTTAAATCATTTAGCGTAGACCCTTGAGGCAGAACATTTTCAGGCCTTGGAAAGAATTAGGCAGGTAGACACTCATGGACAGAAGTGTCCCCCATAGGTGAGGAGGAAGGTAAGGTGGCTCATTGGGGCATGCCTAAAGCAAGTGAGTGAGTGTGCGCGCCGGAATTCTTTATATAATTATAGACCATCAGTTGTTTGTTCTTCAAATAATTGTGATTATTTCCAGAAACAATCAGGAGCTAGTAGAGATGGGGGAAAGAAAGTGTCCACAATCATTTCACTTTCCATTTTGTACCGTTCTGTGCTGTTAATAGTATCCCATTCAAGTCAGCTAGAGTTATCCACACGGTAACACTGGCCTCTAAAAAAAAAAAAAAAAAAAGCTTTATACTTACATGTACTTTGTCCTGACAAAGTTCTATTGAATAAACACCCACAACCCTCCCCAAGTGAGAAAGGCAGCTCTGTGTCCTGCTGAGGAAGGTCCCCGTCCGACCACTCAGAGACCACAGAAAGGGACTCCGCCCGCTGCCTGGCAGGGGATATCACCCCCTGGTGTAGCCTGGTTGGGGTAACGATGTAATATACCTTCCTAACCAGGGTGGGTCTGTGAGGGAAGGCAGGTGCTAACGGGACAATGGAGAACAGGCATAAATTGAGAAGGTACTGGGCACTCCCGGTGACCTTTTCACTCCCTGGGGAAGGCCTTCCCCACGATTCCTCACTGCTGGTTTGTTTTTTTGTTGTAGCAAAATCTGTTAAGGTGAAAATCAAGCTCAATAAAAAAGACGAGAAGGGCCGGGACAAAGGCAAAGGCAAGAAAAGGCCGAATCGGGGAAAAGCCAAGCCTGTAGTGAGTGATTTCGACAGCGATGAGGAACAGGATGAAAATGTAAGTGGGACGGGCTTTGGGTTGCTGCCTCTTTAACTGTCTCCACAAATGAGAAACGACTCAGTCGAGTTTCCTCTTCTCCTTTCTTACCTTCCCAGCACTTAGTTTTCTCGATGGCTGCTGCTTTTTAATTTTGAAAAATTCAGGAGCAGGGATGGAGCCAGGCCCTGAAATACTTCCCTTCCCCTGTGAGGTCATCTTTAGTGCTCGTGGGAGCCTCCGAGGAGAGCTGTCACTTGCCCTGTCACAGAAACCCAGGCCCAGGTTAGGTGTGTTTGGCTCCAGGTCGTAGAAGCAAATGGCAGAGGTTGGACTGAGACCCAAACAGTGTAACTGGGTTTAGCACGCAGTGCCCGGATGTGGACAAGGGCCAGTGGTCTCCATTTTATCCACTTTCCAGGAGACCTCAGGTTCCCTAGCATGACCCCCTCCCCCCCACGACTGAAAGAATTTACCATTTGAGTCTGTATGCTAGTCGGGTTTTCCTGCAGTGCACTGCCATTTGGGTCTGATGGAAAACACTTGAGAATCCTTCATGCCACCCCACCCAGCCTTCACCCTTGGCCCAGACTTTTTCAAATACATTTAAAATACTGTGTTTTCTTTAGACCTACCCGTGAGTAGACAGCGACTGCATTGTCCTTTTGACCTCTGGTGAATTTTCTAAACCCACAGTGCTAAAAATAAAAGTTACTAGCCTTGACCTTCTCGTGCCAGACAGTGGTACAGATGGTGGGTAGCGCTTTGGGACTCCCCGCCAGAAGCTCCCCTTTTTGAGCTGGGATTCCTCTCAAGTGTCCCGCCACCTTGCCACAGAATGTGGAGATGTGGGTTAGCCCTTTCCAAAATGTCATCTTTTTTCTACTTTGGCTCTGGAGGGTTTATTAGGTCTTTTTCCTATGTGTGATTTCATGCATTTTTATCCTATGTTTATTTTTAGGAACAGTCAGAAGCAAGTGGGACTGATGATGAGTGATCAGTATGGACCTTTTTTCCCCTCGGTAGAACTGAACTCCTTCCTCTCCTCTCTCATTTCTGCCCAGTGAGTTCATTTGTCCTATGGGCCCTGGGTTGTCTTTGTATCATCATCATCTATAAACTAGCTTTAGGATAGTGCCAGACAAACATATGATATCATGGTGTAAAAACACACGACACGCACATACACAAATATTTGTAACATATTGTGACCAAATGGGCCTCAAAGATTCAAAGATTAAAACAGACAAAGCTTTTGATGGAAAATATGTGGGTGGATAGTATATTTCTATGGGTGGGTCTAATTTGGTAACGGTTTGATTGTGCCTGGTTTTACCACCTGTTCAGATGAGAAGATTTTTTTGTCTTTTTGTAGCACTGATAACCAGGAGAAGCCATTAAAAGCCACTGGTTATTTTATTTTTCATCAGGCAATTTTCAAGGTTTTAATTTGTTCGGTATTTTTTTTTTTTACACTGTGGTACATATAAGCAACTTTAATAGGTAATAAATGTACAGTAGTTAGACTTCACCTGCATAGACATTTTTCCATTTTATGCTCTATGATCTGAAAAAAAAATGCTTTTTGAACTGTATAAGATTTATGTCTACTGTAAACATTGCTTAATTTTTTTTTGCTCTTGAGTTAAACAAAACAAAGTTCTGTTGAAAACGCTATTGAATATTGCAATCTAATCTATATAGTGTACTGGATGGCTTCTTTTATCCACCTGATCTCCTATGTTACCGGTGTGTATCGTCTCCTTCTCCCTAAAGTGTACTTAATCTTTGCTTTCTTTGCACAATGTCTTTGGTTGCAAGTCATAAGCCTGAGGCAAATAAAATTCCAGTAATTTCCAAGAATGTGGTGTTGGTGCTTTCCTAATAAAGAGATAATTTAGCTCAGCAAACACTGCCTCTTGTGTTTTGAGTTCTAGGGAATTGCATCCCTGGCGCCTGAGTGAAGGTCTCCTGCAGAGGGCTGGATAGGCTCTGGCTACGGCATGCTTGGTAGGAAAAAAAAGAAAAAAGACGGAGAGCACCAGTCTCCTGGAACGAATCAGGTTTGCCACAAAGGAGAGGAGTCCAGAACTTTTACGATTTTAATCTCAAGCACCAGGAGACATGTGGCCAGGGACCCAGCCACCCTAAGCCCCTGCTCCACCTTTTCTAGTGCTTTAAATTGTTTACGCGCCAGCTCATCTCTATGGTAACACAGATTTATAGTGTGCTATAATATGGTACATAACAAATCTGTATTAATACCTTTTTGATTTTGAAAGATTTCACAAGTGCTCAAGAGAAAGATGGGTTCCATGCACGCCTGTGCTCTCCTACCAAGGCCCAACAACGATTAATACTTTGTCCTCCTGCTCTTTACATTAAACCATTTTGAAATTAAGTCCCAGACATCATGACACTTCACCCCGAAATACTTCAGCACGAACCTCCCTACAATTCAAGCCATCTCTCTGGCTCCCACAATCCTACTTTCACACCGAAGGGAATTAACAGTAGTTTCCTAGTATCACCTGTGTCATCACAGTCATGTTCCCCAACTGTCCCACATCTGTCTTGCATTTATTTGTTTTGAAAATTTTCAAAGGCGGATAGCACCCTCTTCCTTATGGAACTCGTGACTGCAGGGACCAAAGTGGAAAAGTTTTCTCTCCTCTCTAATGGGTGGATGAAAACATCCTTCCCTAGAATCGCCCAGGGAGAATGCCACAATTCTGGCTTTCCTAACATGAAGAATCCCCGCGGCATCCTACTTCAAATCTTGTAGGAAATTGGACCCACGCCAAACGCAGCCTCCTGAGACCCTCCCTAAGTGTCCACTCTCCTGTCCGCATTTCCAGTTAGCCTAGGCATCACAGAGTGTGTTGAGTTTCCTCTTACCCTTTGTCGAGTTTGCTGACCACAATAGGCTTGGGGCTCCCCAGTGAGGGGGAACTGGATTAGAGTTTGTGATTGAATGGTTTGGTTTCAGCTCAAAGAGGAGAGTCCTGTTGCACTGCTACCCTCCGTTTCCTCTACTTCATGTACACGTGGGACTCTCTTCTCAGCCTTGGAGGCACTGCTGTCATAAAGCCATCCAAGCCACTGCCTTTGTGACTCAGGCTTTCCACCGTGGAAGAATGTTCTCGCAGTCTGATCGCGCGGTCTGCGGTGTGGCGTTCTCCCTGGCCCTAGCAGACAGGAGAGGCGGCAGGGAGAGGGAGCGCCCGTGAGCGAGACGCAGGCCAACCTGCACGGGGCTGCCGCCTATTTGTATCCTCCTCGGCCCGGCCTTTTCGTTGAGCTCGAGTAGCCGAGCCCACGAGGCAGCCATAGTTCTTACCAAGGTCCCGGTTTACTAGGAATGTAGGAAGGAAGCTGAGAGTCTAGGCCCATCTACTGGATCCCTTCATGGGTGTATTTAATTATAGGAACGCTGTGAAGAAGGCACAGTTCTCGTTCCCTTTTTGCAAGGAAGGATCATGCAACCAAGAGACCAAATAGCTGTGGCCAGTGCACCAAAGCTGAATCTGGAAGCGAGACTTGCGGCTCCGGGGCCCACGTTCCGTGCGGCGGGGGAGGCGCGGCTCTGGTCTCGTGGATAAACCCAGGCGTGCATTTGCTCTGCGCTTGCAGCCACAACCCTGCTTCCCCGTCAGTCCTGGCTCAGGACTTTCCTCCCAGACCCAAGGTCCTGGGCTGGGCTCCTCTGCTACCCTGGCTCTCCCTGCTCAGTGACAAGCCACTCCCCGAGGACCAGAACCTCGTCCGGGAGACCCCAGCTGCGGCGGGAGACCCGGCGGCCGTGGACCGCGCTTCCGCCCCCCGGGAGACCCGGATGCGGGCTCCGGGTGGAAGAGCACCGCTGGGTCCGCCATATTGTTCAACTCTACCGTTTCGCTCCTGGGGAGCGACAGGCGGCCACATGGAACGCGGTCTTGATTTCTGTCATTGGTACCGGTGTACACATCCGTCACGCAACTGTCACTGTAGTCCAATCAACCTAAACCGGAGTAAGGGGAAAGGCCGAACGCTTCCTCCCTCTCTCCGGGACAGAGCTCTTCTGTCATCCGCATCTACAAGGAAGCAACCTTCATTCGTCCTTGACCTGCACCTCATCAGGACTGAGCAGGTGTAATACTTGCGGAAATGGTTTTGGTCTGCTGAGCGAAAGACAGAGACCTAGTCTCCCCTCCTGAATAAAGGTGGTCCCCGTGAGACATATCAACAGTCTTACTCTACAGATATCCCGGAAGCGTAGCTCATTCTATCCGTCTTCTCAAATGTACTAAAGAGCTACATCAAGCCCGATAAAACACAACTGCTGTCCGTGCTCAGATACACTGTCACCGCGTGTGAATCACAGGGTTTCAATCTCTGCTGTGCTCAGCGAGAGCTGATCAAAGACGATGGGAGCGCAGCGTGAGAGACGACACGGACAGGTCTGGAACTGCTAGAGGGATGTCCGGGTGAGTGGCAGCCATCACTGCTGTGGTTTGGGACGGCAGACTTAATGGAAAGTCGAAGGGACATGTTCTGAATGACTGAGCCTTTTAGGTAAGAAGGCATCCGTATTCTGCATCACTTTCAGTAAGGATTTTCTAAAGGGATTTTCTAAATTGCACAAGGCAAAACAACCAAGAGTATGGGGAAACCAGCTTCCTGTTTATAAACACTGGGAGGTTTATTGTGCACAAGAAAGAGGCCTTTGTGAACCCAAGTACCGTTATGAAGCAAGGCTCACTGTGGGATTCTAAGCTTCAAAGAGAATGGATGCATAGTCCCTCCAGCAAACAGATGTGTTTTCTAAATTCTCTTGCAAACGCTTTAATTAAAGTCCATTACAAAATGGACATGGGCCCACCACAACTAGTGAAATAATACCAAAAAAAAAAAAAAAAAAATTAGAAATCACCCCTCACCAGGCAGTCAGCTTTAATAGCCTGCTGTGGTTATTTCTGTCCCTTTCTTCTTGGTCACACAAACACACAGAATCATGTCTGTCATCAGAGGCCAGGTCCCCGGCTATCACCAACATCACCTGCCAGTAGGACGAGCTGACTGTACTGCTTGCTGAAGTAAGGGAGAGTACCCCCTTGATGGGGCTTTGGTTGGTTGAGAAGAAAGGTCAAGGTTGGACTTAATTGAAATTTGATTTAAGGTTATGGCTTTCAATGTGGGAATTTGTTTAGAATTGCATAAAGAGCATGATAGGATAATTTAGGATTGGGGGAATAGTAAAGCAAGGATTTTGGGTGGAGAGTCAAAAGGGTCTTAAAGCATTAAGTATCAGTTTTGGTGCTTTTTCAAAGAGTTCATGTGTCCTTCAGGAAGTTCATGTAATGAACAATAGTAATTTGGGCAAGAGTGTCCTTGAATACTAAAATTGTTCTAATGACACAATGGAATTATAAAGTCATTTTAATGTAGATAGTAAGCTGTGGGGGAGTGGTAAATGTTCCTGTTTTTCATTCTTCTTTTTTAAGTACCATACTGCTCCCTGCACCTTGCCTTATTTTCTTCCAAGTCAACATTTTTAATTTTTTTCTATGTTAAAAGAACATTTCTTTTTCCTGTTCATTTTAAAAGCAATATATGCACATGGTAGAAAATGTGGCAAGTAAGGGAGGTTCAAAGGAGGAAATCACCGATAGCCTATCAACCAGAGAGAAGCCCTTGAACTTCCGTGTTCCTTGGCTGGCATTTCAGGAGCTGAGGAGTCCTCTCTCCCATTCACACAACAAGAAAGAAGCTGGACACACGGAAAATCAACCGCTCCTCTTAGATGTACCAGAGAACTGAAGTCACAGGGCAAACCACTGCCCCCGAAAGTGAGGACCTAGGCCGACAGAGAGACTCACCGCTGGGTTCTCTGGAGCAGAAGGCCAAAGGCTGCCTCGCAAAAACTAATCCGTAACTAACAAATTACCGGAGGCTCGGTGTGGACAAGTTTGAGAGTTAGAATCATCAGGGGATCCAATGTCAGGAGGGGCCCCACACTCTCATGGCTTTTACCTCCAGGAGCCTATCACATTTTCACAGTGACGACAGGAGATGGGAATAAAATCCCCATCAGTCTTGGAGCACGAAGAGAGGGAAAGTAGCTGTTTTTAAATATACCCAGAATATTCGGTTCTTTTTAACAAGGCCTGTCCTCCCTGGAGCTGTTTTACCAGAGCCTAACCAATGTGGAAGAAGGGAAATACCCACCTCTAGTATCCTCTAGCCTTTGCAACTCTCCTAAGGGGGAAAAGCAATCTGGGAAGCCCCTTGAAGGTCAGAGCCCCAGGGGCACAGGTGCTCTACGAGACTGGGACCCGACCAGGGGCTGGAGAACAAGGCTCCTCCCCCAACACCTCCCCGCACCGTTACGGCTGATGGCTGCCGTACAGAAGTGGAGCAGTGCGGCCGCAAACACTATGCATCTCAGCTGGTATTGTTAACATCGCTGGGAAACCCAAAGATAACACAGGAGACCGAAACACAAGGACACCAGAGGGAAGTTCAGCCCTGACACCTACAGCTCCAGCAAACAACGAACACAGCCTCACCCCCGGCCAGATAAACCTACAGTGTCACGCTAAGGCCTGTCTACCTAGTATATGAATATTTAAAATCTCACACTGAGGCCTATTTACCTAGTACATTTTTTTCCCACCTAGTACATTGTATCCCACTCACAACAAGAAATGACAAGGCACACTAAAACACACACACATACACACACACAAAAACGCATTTTGAAAAGACAGAATCAGAAGGACACCAGATGGCGAAGAGGTTGGAATTATCAGATGGAATTTAAAACAACTAATTAATATGGTAAGGGTGCTCCTGGAAAAAGTGGAAAACATGCAAGAATATGGGTAATGTAAGCAGAGAGATGGAAATTCAAAGAATCAAAAGGAAACACTAGAAATTAATTAATTTTAAAAAACACTATCAGAAATGAAGACTACCTTAGACAGACTCATTCATAGACCGGTCACAGCCATGGAAAAGATCACTGAGCTTGAAGAAGTGTCAATAGCAACTTTCAAAATTGAAATACAAAGAGGAAACAAGAATAAAACAGCATCCAAGAGCTATGAGACAATTACAAAAGATGTACCATACGCATAATGGGAATGCCAGAAGGAAAAGAGAAAAAGGAACGGAAGAGATATTCAAAGCAATAATGACTGAGAATGTCCCAAAACATGACAGACACCAAATGACAGATCCAGGAAACTTAAAGAAAATGGTGGGAATGCAAACTGGGGCTGTCACTCTGGAAAACAGAACAGAGTTTCCTCAATAAGCTAAAAATAGAGCTACCCTACAATCCAGCAATTGCACTACTAGGTATTTATCCAAAGGATACAAACATAGTGATTCGAAGGGGCACACGTAGCCCGATGTTTAGAGCGACAATGTCCACAATAGCCAAACTATGGGAAGAGCCCAGATGTCCCTCAACAGATGATTGGATAAAGAGGATGTGGTATACATATGCAGTGGAATATTAAACATCAAAAAGAATGAAATCTTGCCATTTGCAACTCCACGGGGGGAACTAGAGAGTATTGTACTAAGCAAAACAAGTCAGAGAGACAAATACCATATGATTTCATGTATATGTGGAATTTAAGAAACAAAACAGATGAACATAGGGGAAGAGAAGGAAAAATAAGATAAAAAACAGGGAGGCAAACCATAAGAGACTCTTAACTATAAGAAACAAACTGAGGGTTGCTGGAGCGGAGGTGGATGGGGGGATGGGGTAACTGGGTGATGGGCAGTAAGGAGGGTGCTTAATGTGATGAGCACTGGGTGTTATATATGCAATTGATGAATCACTATATTCTACTCCTGAAACTAACAACACACTATATGTTAACTAAATTGAATTTAGATTAAAAATCTAAAAAGAAGGGGCGCCTGGGTGGCACAGCGGTTGAGCGTCTGCCTTCGGCTCAGGGCGTGATCCCGGCGTTATGGGAAGAAGCCTGCTTCTTCCTCTCCTACTCCCCCTGCTTGTATTCCCTCTCTTGCTGGCTGTCTCTATCTCTGTCAAATAAATAAATAAAATCTTTTAAAAAAAAATCTAAAAAGAAGAAAACCAAGCAGGTTAAATTAAAAACAAAAAATCTACACTTAGGCATATCCTATTCAAACTGCAGAAAATTAAAGAGAAGAAAATCTTGAAAAAGCCAGCATGTGTGTGGTGGTATAGTGTTATCTGAAAGGGGATTTGCCTTAGTTGTAAATGTAAACTGTAGGGCAACCAATGGGAAAAAAGGAAAATATATATATTTTACATATATATACACACCATATAAATATGCTGAGAGGGGAAAAAAATGGAATCATACAAAATACTCAATTAAAACCAAAGTAGGTAAAGAAAGACAAAAACCAAAACAAACAAAACCAAAAAAAAAAAAAAAAAACAGGCACCAAAAACCCAAAATAGAACAAAGGCAACAAATAGAAAATGGTAACAAATACTGTAGCTATTAATCCAAATATATCATTAATCACTTAAAATGTCAATAGTGTAAATACACCAATTAAAAGACAGATACTGTTACAGTGAATCACAAAACAAGACCCAACTCAATGCTGGCATTGAAAAAGGGTTTCTTGTAGACAAAGCACATGAAGACTGAAATTAAAGAGATAGAAAAAGATACCTCAAGCTCACACTAATGAAGAGAAAGATGGAGCAACTATAATATCGTACGAAGTAGACTTCAGAGCAAGGAAAATTATCAGAGATACAGGGTCATTACATGATTAGGGTGTCTGTTCTCCAGAGACAATCACTTTGGGGGGGGAGAACATGAATGGGGGAAGGGGAAAAAGGAGAGGGGGAGAGAGAATCTTAAGTAGGCTCCACACTCAGCAAAGAACCAGACTTGGGGCTTGATCTCATAACCTTGAGTTCACGACTGGAGTTGAAATCAAGAGCTGGATGCTTAACCGACTGCACCACCCAGGCGTCCCCCCCAGAGAGAATCACTCTTAAAATTTTATTTCCTTTACATGTTCTCCCATGTACTTCACCTAGACTTAAGATGCAATTTACACACAATAAAATTGGACCATTTTAAAAGTAGAGTTTTGGCAATTATATGCAATAATGTAGACATCTCCACAATCAAGATATAAAACATTTTTATTAGCTTAAAATTTTTCTCACCCCTTTGTGGTCAATTTCTTCCCCTGACCCTCAGACTTAGGAAACCACTGATCTCCCTTCTGTCACTATAGTATTGCCTTTTTTACAATCTCATATAAACAGGACGTACGTTATGTGGTCCTTTGTGTTTCTTTCAGTTACCATAATATTTTTGAGATTCATTTATGTTAAATATGTGTTTTTTGCCTTTTTATTACTGAGTGCTATTCCATTATATGACTGTCTCACGATTTGTTTAGCCATTCACTACGCGGTAGACATTTTGGGTTATTTCCAGCTCTTGGCTATTACAAATAAGGCTGCTGTAAACACTGAGGTACAAATATTTGTGTTGACATGTTTTTAAGCCTCTTAGGTGAATACTGACGAATAAGATTGTTGGATTCTATGTAAGGATTTAACTTTATAAGGTAATAGCAACTGGCTATCTGTATGAGGAAAAATAAATGTATAAACTCTTATGCCTCATACCATACACAAAAATTAACTGAAAATGAATCAAAATGCATGTTAAATATCTGAGCTAAAATATTATATTTTTAACAGAAAACACAGGAGAAAATCTTCATGATTTTGGTTTAGACAAAGATTTCTTAAACGGGACACACAAAAAAAGCATGAACCACAAAAGAAAATATTGAGAAAACAGAGTTCTTCAAAATTAAAAAAATTTTCTCTTTGAAAAACACAGTATAATGACAAGGTGTGGTACCTGGTGGCTGTCGGTTGAGTGTCCGACTCTTGATTTTGGCTCAGGTCATGATCTCAGGGTCCCGAGATCAAGCCCTGCGTCAGGCTCTGCACTAACCTGGGAGCCTGCTTGAGATTTTCTCTCCCTCCTTTTCCCTCTGCCCCTCCCATTGCCCCCCCCAACTCACTTGCTCTCTCTCAAAAAAAAAAAAAAAAGACAAGCTAAGCCATAAAGTAAGAGAAAATATTTGCAAGCAGATATCTGAAAAAGAACTCATTCAAGGAATAGGTATAAAGATCTCTTACCAGTCATTAAAAAGACAAACTATCCAATAGAAAAGTGGGCAAAATATTTGAACAGACACTTCACAAGATATATGAATGCTCAATAAGAACATGAAAGAATGAAACAAGATGCTCAATATCTCGCATCATTAAAGAAAAGCAAAATAAAACTACAATGAAATACCACGACACACCCACTAGAGTGGCTGAAATTAAAGACTGACAATGGGAAGTGCTGACACAATGTGGAGCACCTGGAACTCACGCATTGCTGGTACGAAGGCAAAATGCTATCACCACTTTGATTTTTTTTTTTTTTTAAGATTTATTAATGGAGAGAGAGCAAAGAGGGTGGGTGGGGGTCAGAGGCAGAGAGGGAGAAGGAGAAACTTAAGCAGACTCTGCATGGAACACAGAGCCTGACTCGGGGCTGGATCTCAAGATCTTGAGATCATGACCTGAGATGAAACCAAGAGTTGAGCGCTCAATCGACTGTACCACCCAGGCGCCCCAACACTCATGCTTTTCAATAGCCGTAGGATCTCCCAATGACTGTCATCATTTAGGTGACATTTACTCTCTGACAGACATTTGAGTTGCTACCAGTTGGAGGTTTTTTTGCTTTGCGTTTTGTATTGTTTTGTTTTAGCCATTATCAATAATTCTAGAAAATCATTAAACACACTCTATAATTATTTTCTCTCTTTTCAAAAACAAATTAGCAAAACTACATTTAAGTCACTGCTGAAAACATTTCCCTTCCAATTACACGGGACTTTAATAACAAACAAACAAACAAAAAACCTAAAGTTGATTGCTTTCTTTCTCAGTCATGTTTATGCTTGATCTGTTAAACCAAACCTACTAGGCACTTATTTTCATAACAACAATACTTCCACCTTCTTTTTAAGAGATGCTTATGCTCCATAATTTAGTTGCATTTGGAAAGGGCTTTTTTTTGAAAGGTCTTCGGAAAGCAAAGTGCCCACATTTGCCCCTGTCACTAAATTTTGTAAAACAGGGCTTTTCTGGACGCTGTAAGACAAAGTTCGGGAACTACAGGGGTGTGAGGTCTAGCTCTTTGCCAGACCCCTGTGCTGACAGGAATCTCAACACAAGATCATTCTCCACTGTTGGGCTACTGAAGAAATATTCTCAGCCTGGTAAGCCCTCGGGGAAGCTGGTTCATAAGGGTGATAACTAGCTGTAAATCACCTCTCTGTAGTGAGGCTATGGGTTTAATGTTTGCTGAGGTTTAACAGAAATACCACGTTTTTCTCTAAGTAGGTTTGGCATGTGGGATATTTGGAGTGTGACCCCAAGGGTAAAATTCACCAAAGAAGGGCAGCCTGATAGTAATAATTCACATTCCAATAAGTCCAGAGAATTCATATTTATTCTAGCATTTTTTTAGGCTGGTTGATTTGGAGAAGTGATACAACTTCATTTAAGAGCCTTTTAATATCAAAATGTGTATGGAATCAAAAATGACCCTGAATCGCCAACACAATCTTGAGAAAGAAGAACAAAGCTGAAAGTATCACAATCCCAGATTTCAAGTGATCCTACGAAGCTATTATAATCACTACAAGTATGGGACTTGCACTAAAAAAAAAAAACTATATACATCAACAGAACAGAATACAGAGCTCAGAAATAAACCCACACTTTTTTTGCCAATTAATCTATTACAAAGGAGGCAAGATTATACAGTGGGGAAAAGACAGTCTCTTCAATAAATGATGTTGGGAAAACTGGACAGCTATATGTAAAGAATGAAACTGGACCACTGTCTCACACTGTACACAAAAATTGAAGATAATAAATAAAAAAACTCAAAATGGGTAAAACACCTAAATATGAGACCTAAAACCAGAAAACTCCTAGAAGAAAACATAGGCAGTAATCTCTTGGACATGGGCCTTAGCAACATTTTTCTAGATATGTCTCCTCAGGCAAGGGAAGCAAAAGCAAACATGAACTATTGGCACTACAGCAAAATAAAAACCTTTTGCACAGCAAAGGAAACCATCAACAAAACAAAAAGGTAACCTACCGAATGAGAGAAGATATTTGCCAACCACATATACGATAAGGGGTTAATATCCAACATATATGAAGAACTTATACAGCTCAATACCAAAAAACACTCAGATTAAAAAATGGGCAGGAGACATGAACAGACATTTCTCCAAAGAAGACATCCAGGTGGCCAAGAGACCCAGGAAGAGATGCTCAGCATCACTCATCAGGGAAATGCAGATAAAACCGCAATGAGATACCAGACCTATCAGAGAGACTAGAGTCAAAAAGACAAGAAATAACAAGTGTTGGTGAGGATGCGGAGAAAAAGGAACACTTATGCAATGGTGGTGGGAACGCAAACTGGGGAAGCCACTGTGGAAAACAGTATGGAGGTTCCTCAAAAAGTTAAAAACAGGTCTCATAGAAGCCAGCAATCCCACTACTGTATATTTACCCAAAGAATTTGAAAACAGGAATTCAAAAAGATACATGCACCCTATGTTTACTGCAGCATTATTTCCAATAGCCGAGATATGGAAGCAACCCAAGTGCCCTTCCATAGAAGATGTGGGGGGTGTGTGTGTATATAAAATATACATATGGACTATTACTCAGCCATAAAAAGAATGAGAGCTTGCCATCAGCAACAACACAGACGGACCTAGAAAATATCATGCTAAGTGAAGTAAGTCAGAAAGACAAATACCATATGATTTCACTTATATGTGGAATGTGAAAAATAAAACAAATGAACAAACAAAAGCAGAACGAGACCCACAGATACACTGAATTCATGGTAGCCAGAGGGGCAGGGGGTAGGAAGATGGGCCAAATGGGTGAAGGGCCATGGGAGGTACAGGCTTCCAGCTAGGGAGTAAGCCAAGTCATGGGAATAAAAGGCACAGCATAGGGAACAGTCAAGGTAACGGTGATAGCGTTACGTGGTGACAGATGGCAGCTCTACCTGTGTGAGCACAGCCTAATGTATAGACTTGTCACCTTGCTATGTTGTACAGCTGAAACTGGTGTAACAAGTGTCAACTATATTTCAATAAGAATAAATTTTAAAAGAGATTTCAATATTATACTGACTCAAGCACGGGCCCCCTATATAAATACTACTTCTAGAAAAGAACCAGCCTAACGATGTCAAAAGTCACCACATACGGTTTCTTTGTCCTACGGCAGTGTGAAGGGACTGTCCTATATTTGCAGGGCATGACGTACTCGAGGTGTCTAATTCTGAGCACACTTTCCTTCAATATAAATCAGCCCATATGACCTCGTAGAATTTCTACGGACTCACTAGCAACATTTCTGAGAGTGTGAGTCCTCAATAAACAGCCAAAGTAGGAAAAATTTCCCTCAAGTTGGACACGGTTTCCACTGCTTTCAACGTGCATTCCCACTTTTCAGCTGTAACTTTGCTTTGATGACCTTCCTTTATAAAACACACGGGGGTATCCCATGCCAGGTCCTATGCTCAGTGAGGGCGAGAATATCAGGAAGAGTAAAACCCTAGTACCTGTTTGTGTCTCCCCTACAACCAGGACCCCTCCCTGGCCACTCTGCTACCTTCACTCCTTGCTCCATGGCCAATGATCTTACTAAAAGACCACCCAGTGTAACGGCTAGCCAGTGGGGCCTCATCACGTACTGAGCGCCAGGCTCAGTGGCCGCTTTCTAAGGCTGAGCAAGAGCCAACCACGGCCTCTCTTCTGTTGCACGATGGATAAGAATCACAACTTGGACCTGGTTCTAAGTTGTTTTACTGTTTATTCCCAAACCAGCAAGCAAACAGCACAAAGGTTATACACCACATAAAGATACCAACACATGAACGCACCCCCCTTTGGCCTCCTTTAGCGGCTCAGGGAGGCGTATCCAAAGTTCTGTGCTCAATGCAGCCAATGCAAAGTGAGGAGCCCACCGAGCAGAACACGTCTAGTCCCCACCGGTCCTAGAGGATTTGCTATTAACTAGAGATATCCCACGTGCTTAACAAGCAGATAGCATTATGTATTTTTGTCAAAGCTAAAATTTATATGTTTTTACACCTGTAAAAGACACATCAATGTTTTTTCATCTATGATGTCATAATCTTGTTTGGCAGCAATTTTCCCTTTTTAGAGAGAAAATCATAATGCATCTACAATTGATGATGTCTTAGCATCAATAAAATATTCTGTATTTTTTCCTTTCCTTCACACACATCATACGTAGCAAAGCTACGTACACTCTTCTTCATTTTTTCCACTTCATTTATTTTGGAGAGCATTCATATCAGTGCATAAAGAATTGCCTTATTCTTTCTAACCACTGCATGTACATTCCATTATGTTGTTATTAGAACTTATCTAAGCAGTTCCGTATTGATGGGACATTCTGGTTGTTTCTAGACTGTGTTTATTTATTGTTGCCAAGAGTGATGAATGCTATGAGAAGGGTGGGAGCCAGATGCTGTGGATGGAACTTGAAGGTTTTGTGGAGGACATGAAATTAGGTGTGAGACCCAAGAGACATAGAGATGAGACAAGTCAAACTGCTCTTGGAATTTTCGTCTGGGTAGGCCATGAGCAAGCCACCCGCCGCCATCTTCCATTGGTAGGGTGTGCTTAGAATATGCAGATTTCAAATACTTCACAAGGAATGTCTGCCCTTAAGCTTCTTTTACTCGCCGAACCCCCCCCCCCCCTTTAGTGATCCTGGAAAATTAACGTCCATCTCCCTGTCCTGAAAGGGTCTTGGAAATAGTCGTTAGAGTTGACCCTTAAACAACGTGGGTTTGAACTGCCTGGGTCCACTTATACATGGATTTTTTTTCCCAATAAATACAGTCCTGTAAATGTATTTTCTCTTCCTTATGATTTTCTTAACATTTTCTTTTCTCTAGTTTACCTTACTGTAAGAATACAGTGTGTAATACATATAACATACAAAATATGTGTTGACTTTATGTTATCAGTAAGGCTTCTGGTCAACAGGCTTTCAGTAGTTAAGTTTGGGGGGAATCCACAGTTATACATGGATTTTGGACTGTGCAGTGGGTCGGTGCCCCTAACCCCCCCACATTGTTCAAGGGCCAACTGTACTCCCTTCTTCAGGCTGACATATGGCACATGGGAAGACATACACAAGAGGAGATATTGGAGGTCTTTAACTATTTGATGATGATGATTTAGGTAAGACTGAGAAATCTGCACTAGGATCCTGGAGAGAAGGGAAGGCATGAATGCTAAAGATGCAGACCGAGGTAAAAGGAACTAACAGAATGGAGGGAGTGAAGTCAAGATGGTCCTAAGCTTAAGAAACCATCCATCCTATTTTCTGGGAATACCAGGATTTTTAAACAGAACATTACACCAGCATTTCAGTTCAGAGTGGAGGCTAATTCCTTAACTCGTCTCCTTCTCCTCTGTAGTCCCCCTTGAGTTGTAAGAATAATTCCAATGTTGCTTACCATGTGTACTGCTCCAAGCTCTTAGAGAGACAGACATACAGATAAAAGGATTAAGATACAGGTTCACTTAAAGTCTTCGCAACAACTTTGAGGTAGGCACTATTATTCTTATCTCACAAAGGTTCAGAGAGGGGACCTGCCCACGGTCACCAGCCCACTAGGTAGTAGAGCTGGGACCCAATCTTCAAGCAGACCTGCTCCGGAGTCCTTTCTCTTAACTAGGACTCCAGCTAGAACCGAAGGCTGCCTCTCCGGTGTCTCTTTTCTGTACTGGCCTATATGCTCCTTAGAGGACACAGCTTATATTATTCATCTTTGGGTGAGCTCTTCTCCTCCACCCCCAGCTGAGTAACACACACCAAAAACTATTTTAAATAGAACGTCCCGAATGTCAGTGGCAGCCAGCATTCCCACACTGGATTACTCCATGCGGTCTGTGTGCAGAGCGCCTGGCACCTCTCTACTGCACGAGCCCCCCTCTGGTCAGCGTTTGTCTAAAATACCAGTCTGATCATGCTTCCCATCAGCTCAGATCATTTCAAAGTTTCCTAGGAACAAAGTGTAGGTCTTTTTTTTTTTTTAAGATTTTATTTATCTATTTGAGAGAGAGAAGTGAGAGAGAGTATGAGTGGGGGAGAGGCAGATGGAGAGGGAGAGGCAGACTTCCCCAATGAGCAGGGAGCCCGATGCAGGGCTCGAACCCAGGACCCTAGGATCATGACCTGAGCTGAAGGCAGACACTTCACTGACTGAGCCATGCAGGCGCCCACCGTCTTTAGCACAGCTTACAAAGTCCTATAAGGCTTGTTTTCGGCTTACCTGCTTCAGCTTCACTAACCTACACTCCCTGCCCCACAAACTACACCCTGGACTAGCACTGAGCAGTGGAAATCTAACATATATAATTTTAAATTTCCTACTAGCCACATTTTAAAACAGGAAAAGAAACAGAAGTTAATTTTAATGATATGTTATATTTAACCCAATATATTCCTCAAATGTTATTTCAACATGTAATCAATATACAAAATTAGAGATATTTTACTTTTCTTTAAAAAATTTTTGAAAACCAGGATGTATCTTATACGTGGGGTATGTCTCAGTGTGGACTAGCCACATTTCAAGTGCTTACTGACCACATGTGGCCGCCATATTTGACAGCAGGGCTCTACACCGAAGGTTCTCAAACTTGAGCTGTGTCAGAATCATCTGGAGAGCGGGTTAAATAACAGATTGCTGGCTTTACCCCAGGGGTTTTGATTAAGTAAAGGTGGGCCTGAGAATTTGCATTTCTGACACGGTCACAGGTGGTGATGATGGTGGTCTCTGGACCATACTTTCTGAACCACTGTTCTAGATCAGAGATTATAAACTGATGCCCTCAGAATGGATCTAGCAGGCAGACCAATTTACTTGGACCACACAGTATTTTAAAACTTTTTTGGAGTAATTACCAATGTTAAAAATTGCTAGATTTCTCATAGAAGTCTAGACTCCAAACTTCAGTTGAAAATTTATAAATCTACTTTTATAGGGTTTTATTTCTGCTTGGCAGTCAGCACCAGGACCCAAATCACAAGCACCCTTTCCTGAAAGGTCACGAAGGCCCACTGCACTATTTGACAATATTGAGGTCCCTGCTGTGATTGAGTCATCGTCCTCAAACCTAGACCTTCTGGACTTCTCCCAGTACCTACATACACTGAGCTGTCCCTTGCCTCTGTTACTTCATGCATGTGGTTCTCTCTGTCGGGAACATTCTTACCAACACCACCATGTCAACCTGGCTAACTCCCGCTTGCCCTTCAAGGCTCAGCTGAGATGTCATTTTCTCCAGAAAGTCTGCTCTGCTCTCCCATGACGGAGTATATGGGCTTCTTCTGGGTGCTTCTCCTGTCAGAGCTATCACACGTAACTTCCTGCTAGCTTACTTGTCCTGCTCATCATTGTGTGAGTTTCCTGAGGGAAGGGAATAGCTTCTTTCTTATTCACCACTGTATCCACAGTGCCTGGTCCACGATCAGAATGGTACACGGGTGGTACTTAATAAATATTTATTGACCATATGATTGGAGGAAGACATAAAGAGGCTAGAACAGGTCTTTAAAATAATATTGCCCAACTTTCGACTTTCCTGTAAGTGGCTACATTGGCTTCTTAGCTTTATTCCTAATTCTGGAGGGGACAACCACAAAAAAGCAAATCGTGAATTTTAATTTCTCTTAAAACTACAGTGCAAAAGTAAATTTAAACTTAATTCTTTAAAATATTCCACCAGCTTGAGCTTTACTTCACCCTGCCCAATTTACCAAAAGCGCCAAGCACTGAAATTAAGTACAGTACCGTTGCATCGTCAAGTTAGAGACCTCCTGCTCAATTTCCTGCATATTCTGCAGGGCATTTGCACTGGGTCATCATTTTATTGGTTTAAAACAAAAATCTTCCCTCAAGTTAAAAGAGTCAACATTATTTTAGAGATTCTTGGAATACGGTACTGTAAGTTTACAGGAGGGAGAAGGGAGAGAAGACAGAGAGAGAGATTGATATTCCATACCTACACCAGCCAGTGTATTGGGTACTTTGGAAATCACCAAGATATAAAGGTAGAAATTCAGCATTTCATCATCTAGTAGAGAAGATAAGTCAGAGGACACAGATAAATGTAACCTAAGACAGGAAGAGGCAAGGGTCCTATGACAGGCGAAGAACGTCACATGAGAACTGAGACAGAAAAAAGTTCTGCCATCTTGGGGTGAGATCTGCCAGTCTTGCGTGGTACAGGCAGCATTTGACCCGATCTTGTACAAAGATTGAAAAGATCTATGTCCTTCAGCAAATTACATTTCTTCTTGAGCACATTAAGAAATACACTGCGATCTCTCTTTCAAAATTCATAACATATGAGAAAGTTTGTTAGTTTAAGAGAAAAAAGCTGGAAGACTCTGGAAAGGAGGATTTTAGACCCAGCTTTGCCAGGAGCTAGTTTGTGACCTTCAGAAGTTTCTTCATCTTTCTGGACATGTAAACTACACCGATAATAAATGATCTCTCGAGTCCTCTCTGGCACTAGCATTCACTGACTGTCTATATTCTAATTTTTTATGTTGATTAGGCTTTTGTGGTTAAATGCAATTAGTTTTGCTATGTGCCTCACAATAAATTCAGACTTTGCAATTCTTCATTATGCACAGAGGCAGTCCTGTCTTATTGCTTAGGAGACAAATGAACCGTCAACTTTATATGAGGAAAATGATTAGAGATTATGTGTCTGGAGGGGAATAGTAACTCTTACATTCAAAAGTGGAATAATAAGAAGGTCTTGAAAAGACTATTGAAATGTTCTTCGAGTCAGATAATTAAAGAAGAAAAACTGCATGACTAGGTTCTCAAATGCAATGCAAACAGGCAAGGCATATCATTAAATAAATGGTATTTCATTGGTCCTGACCAGGTAAAGGGGGAAGAGGAAGGAAGACCATGCTGATATGTTTTGTCTAATTGATTAAATCTTAGAAATAGCATTCAATCTATTTTAAGGAAAGGCTTTGCTAATGAACATGGCCAGATTTTGTATCCTTCCTTGTTGGCTTAATACCTATCTGTCCCTGGTAAGGATATGTGCTTCGAAGCAATGCTCAAACAAGTGAAATTGGATAGCCTAGGAGCAGACAGATGGAAAGTCCGTCGGAAAGCCTCCATGTAACATCACTTAGCAGTGATATCTCACCTAACCTGGGCTATATACCGCACACCGTTTGGTGACGCTTCATGGATGAAGATGGAGTTACTCCCAGACCTAGCAAAATGACTCTCCTGGAGGCAAGCTTGTGGACGCAAGAAACTTCAAATTGATCTGTTATTTTTAAAAGTCAGTTGCTTTGCTGAAATTTGAGAACACAGCAACAGTTCCCAAACAGTGGGATGCTTAAAGCAGCACTGTTATTTCGGTGTCTTTCCTTCGGAGCTACAATAAAAATACAGTCTTCTGATCCATGGAATGAAAACAAGTCAAAAGCAAGAGGAATTGTACCGCTCGGGGGAACACCCAGGGGCTTGGCTCCTTGTTCCTCCAAGCTCAGGCACTGGTTTGGCTGCCTCATGGCGGGTCTGGAAGTTAAAGCAGCCATGACCAAGAGGGTTGAGCCCTAGCAGCGAACATGGTCTGGGGATCTGGAGAAACAGGACCAGGACACGAAAGGGTTTGGGTCATCTAGAGCTGACCTTAGGGGAATTTGGCCAAAAAGAATGTACAGAAAGCTCAGGGAAAAAGCAGGAGGAGACAGAGCATGAGAGAGGTCACCCAAGGTCATAGAACTAGTGAGGGACTGAAGGTGAATTAAAATCCACAGTCCTGCCTTCTTAGTTCACTGGATTAAGACGGGCGGGGATTTTATTTTACTTGGAAGGGAGAGTAGCATGGCGAGAGCTGGAGCCACATGGACCTGGACTGAATCCCAATGAACCGTGTGAGAAAATGAGGTAATACACATCAAATGTGTATTTGACACATACTTGACACCCACTGAGTGTTCATTTTCTTCTCTGTCATCACCCGCCCAATCCCAGAATCCAATGATAAACCCCACTCATAACTGTTTTCCATTTTCACCACAAGGTTCAAGAATCATCTTTCTTGACAATATAGAAACACATGGGAAAGACAATCTAGGTTTACTAAACAGTGATGTGCTGGTTTTTAAGCTTTTTACCCACTTTTTTATTAAATGGTAACACTCGATAACTTTGTCATGGCTTCGTAGGTACTAAGGACGGGTCCAAGTGCTGTTCTAGAAATAATCCTCAAAAATGAGTCTGCAAGGTAGAGCGTTGTATTTCTATTCTACCCATGAGGACAGCGAGCATGGCGCGTTGAACAACTTGTCCAAGGTCGCGCGGTAACCGGCCGAGCTGGGTTTCAGGCAGACAGTGTGGTGCCAGAGCCCTGCCCCGTTGTTAATCCCTCAGCAAGGCTGCCTCTCAACCTGTCTGAGTTACTCTTTATTAAGCGCACAGCATGTAGCTCTAAGATACTAGTAATCGGGCTAGGACCCACAGAAACACCAGAACGTCTAAGCTCATTTATTATCCACTTCAGAGACAAATTAAAATTTGTCCTGGGGAAAGACTATTTCAGAGTGATTACAAATCCTCAACAATACAGTAAGTTAACTGGTCTGTCCCTGTCTCCCCCTTTTCCCCAGAAGCTTACGTTCCCACAATTGAGTCTCAAAAGAAGACACAATTCAGTGAATCACATGTTAGCCTACGTCTTGTCATTCATTCACCACACGTGAATGAACAGAGGGTTAGGTAAGGCGTGCTAACACAGGTAGGGGATGAAAACAAACAGGAAAGAGGACTTTGCCCAAAATACTGAGCAAGCTTGGAAAGTTATTACAGCCAACATGATAAATGAACTAAAATTAAGTATCACTAACCCACTATTATTTTTGGTTCAGTTCTCAGCACAGCAAACACTTGCCAATGAAGAAATTAAAGCGAAAGTTTATTCTGTTTGAGAAAACAACCTTCGAGCAGCCTCAAGCACTTTAGAAACATCATTTAATCATAACAATAGATATTCTGGTTATTAACAGATACGTAATATTAATGCTGTAGCTGCTGTAGTTTGGGGTGCCTTAGCAGCCAATCCCTCTTTCTTTGGATCTTCCCTTTTACCCCCCACCCCCGGGGGTGGCAGTGGAAGGGTGAGCCCCGGAGGCTATCCCTCTAGCTACAGCCATTTGGATGAATGCAGAGGCTCACCTTGCCAAATGCACTTCTTCTCTTGGGAAGGTAAGTAAAGACACAGAGACCACACTGAGGTGTCTTTGGAGTTGTGCCAATGACAGAACCGAAAAACTGAGCAAACACGGAATCTAAAGTAGAAGAAAGGAGCAGACGCCCACACAGGTTCGGGGACAAGAGAGCAGATAGACACTGGAGAGACCCAAGAATTCCAAACTTCACAGATTCAGTACCTATGAGACCCACTGGAGGAGACAAAGACCCCAGACTCATAATTTGAAAAATAACAGTTGGTGAATCATATGATTTGCATTGCCCAAAGAAAGCAAGGAACTTTCTCAGATCATCATAGGATCAACAGGGCCAGAGGCCCTCCAGATGCTCGGGGAGAGGAGAGAACTTCTATTACTC
This sequence comes from Ursus americanus, assembly GCF_024610735.1. Taxonomy (NCBI): domain Eukaryota; kingdom Metazoa; phylum Chordata; class Mammalia; order Carnivora; family Ursidae; genus Ursus; species Ursus americanus. The sequence continues at coordinate 8,315,081 of NC_142160.1, read as the reverse complement.
CACCAGGATGGGGAAGGCAGGCCTTGAGCTCATACAGAAGCCCATTTTTAAGGGGCTATTTAGAAAAACTGTAATGTTTGTCATTAAACTATTATAGATCTACACTGTGCTGAGAATTTTGGTTTCCCTCTCTACCGACATGGGGTACAGACTTACTATGGATGGGTTGATTTCCTTATCTATGTGGCTGTCCTTGCTTGCTAGTCCTTGTATGTTCAATAAAACCATCTCTTGCAGCCTATCACCCCTATCATTGCCTTCGCTGCTGTCTTAGGTTGGATTCTTCCACCAATAGACCTGAGACGAAGATCTGAGTGCAAGAGTTTGGGAGGTGATCCCAGGAAGCAAGGGCATGGGAAATGAGAGCAAAGAGGGGTAGAGAGCCAAGGCAATGTTGGCTAATGAGGTTACTGCTGCGGGCCACTGGGGTGCAATCCCAGCAGGGGCCTCTAAGAGACTATGCAGAATATGCCAGAGTCGTCCTACCACAACCGTGAGGAGCTAAAACATTTACCACCCAACTTCGCCAGCCACTGTTTGGGGCTCCTCTGCAAGGACGGTCAACTTTCCAACATGTCCGGCATGGACCTCGCACGGCCCTGCAGCCAGAGATCCGCCTCCAGTGGACTAGCAGTAAGATTCTATCAGGATGGAAGGATCAGTGAGTGCCGAGGAACACGGAGCGGGGGGACCAAGAGCACTTGCTCTATTCACCCATGTCTCTTTACTTAAGCTAGAGGGAGTCCCTCTTCTTTGTGACCAAGCTGAGTCTTACTAGAACAATTCCACCAAAAAGCCTCTGGTAGCCAAGCTTAAGTCATAGTGTTTCTTGAAAAAAAAAAAAATAATAAATAAATCCACAATTCGGGAAAAAAAAAAAAAAAAAAACCCGTATCTTGCATTAATTCGAACTGGACTCCCTTCCCACAAGCCGCCCCCTCCGCCGATCTGAATTAGTGTCATTTTATTGCATTACTAAAAGTTGATTCTACATTATAAAAATTTCAATAAAAGTTAACAGGAAGGGAACTCAAATTGGACTTAAATCTAATGGGCCTGACAGTTTCCTTCACTGGCAAAGTCTCCTTTCATTAATTATTTATAGGTTGGTGGCAGCCCTGTGTCATGAATTAGGATAGCTGCACAGGCCATCCATCTCCCATCCCAGGAATTAATGACCACACAAGACCAGACAGAGATGACTAGACGCGTGACTCGCAAAGTCCCTCAATGTTTACTATAAAAAATAGCAAGAGGGATCAAAGTCAATGAGAAAAAAAGTTCATTTTCCTCTGTGGAAAAATGGAACTGACTCAAAAGGCCAGGACAGAAACGTTGATAATTTATAGCCCTACTTCAGCAGTCCTCCTCCTTAACACTGCGTTGGATTATTAAAGAAGCATGTTAACCCAACTATTGTATCAAAGGATAGATTTCATGACTTAAAACCACATGATTCAAGACCGTGCAGGAGGAAGTCTCGGAATTACAAGGGTGAGGCCCGTTGTTTGGAACCGAGGGCCGGTGATGTGTTTGCCATCTGAACAAATGAATAACACATGCTGGCCTTCCAGTCTGGGAACTTTCGGTTGTAGCAAAGATAAACAGTGCTAAAAAAGTGACTCCTCTGTAACATCTTTCGGAAACCAATTATGCTTAACACTATTTCAATTCACGCATCTAGAATCCTCAAGAAGCCAGGGATTGAAAAAGGACCTCCGAGTACAGTGGGAACACAGTGGCGTGCTATGTAGAAATTTCGGGGCTGGAATAAAGTCTGCCTCTAATCACATGGGTAATCTTAGACGTGTTGCTTCCTCGCTCTCTCATGCTAAATGAAGTCTATTGGCCCATCCCATTTTCTGTGTCATTAATTCAATGTTTCACATTTGATTTCTAGATAGGAAGAGTCAGGCATCATGTCTTACAGTGATGACCAAGATAGAAGAAGGCCCTAGCACACAAAAGGTTAGCACTGACTACTCGGCTATGAAGGGGAAGGAGACAGCCTCTGTTTCTTGCTCTGTCTGTGATGGACAGTGACCTGTACTGAGGCCTCTAGGCCAATGGGGACAGAAGAGTCATCTGGATGGTTCTATCTTTCTGCAGAGAGGACTCTTGGCAGGAGAGGCTTCTAATGGGCTAGGCCTCACTTACTCTAGTCACCTCGAGGCCTCCAGCCACTGCTCCCAAACTCGGAATGGGTTGCTCTGGCTAAGTCAGCACGTCAGTCATTTTTTAATAGCTTGATAACCAGAGGTGGGTGAGAAACCACTATTCTCAAACTTTAAGCAGGCTCTCTCTTTTTCTAGAAGCCAAGTCTTGAATTCATCTTGGAGGTGGGGGCTGTGGTGACTTTCGTAGGGAATGGAAGGGATGAGGAAGATTCCATTTTGAGGCTTTTAGTCTTGCAACACTAAAAGCACCATGATGACACACAGTTTGAGACTGGAGGTCGCTGTTTGCCGTCTATGGGCAGAACTAAGCTCTGAAATACACTCCCGTTACTTTACCAAAAATAGATTATATTTTAGAGCAGTTTTGGGTTCACAGCAAAATAGAGCAGGGGATACAGAGATTTCCCATATACCCTCTGCCCCACCCCCACACAGCCTTCCTCCTCATCTCCATCTGCGACCAGAGTGCCACAGTTGCTATAACTGATGAGCCGACACGGGCCCATCATCATCACCCAAAGTCCATAGTTTACATTAGGGCGCATCTTGGTGGTGTACATCCTAAGGCTTTTGACACATGTGTAACGACCTGTATCCACCATTACAGCATCATACAGAATAGTTTCACTGCCCTAGAAATCCTCCGTGCTTGCTCTATTCTTCCCTCCCTCCCCCATTTCCCCTGGCAACCACTGATCATTTTACTCTCTCGAGTTTTACTTTTTCCAGGAAAGCACGTAGTCATAGAGTTGGAATCACACAGTATGGAACCTTTTCAGATTGGCTTCTTAAACTTAGTAATATGCATTTACGTTGCTTCCACGTCTTTTTGTGGCTGGACAGCTCATTTCTTTTTTAGCACCGAATAAAGTGCTGGATGTACCACAGTTTATTTATCCATTCACCTACTAAAGAACATTTAAGTTGCTTCCAAGTTTTGGCAACTACGAATGGAGTAGCTATTAACATCTGTGTGGACATAAGTTTCAACTCCTTTGGGTAAATACCCAGGAGCCCAATTGCTGGATCACATGGTAAGAGGATGTTTCGTTTTAGAAGAAAATGTTAAGCTGTCTTCCAAAGTGGCCGTACCCTTTTGCATTCCCATCAGCAATGAATGAGAGTTCCTGGTGCTCCATATATCCTGGTCGGCATTTGATGCTGGCAGTGTTCTGGATTTTGGCCATTCTAATAGTTGTGTAGTACCATCTTATTCTTGTTTTATGTTCCATTTCCCTAAGGACATATAATACGAAGCATCTTTTCATATGCTTATCTGCCATCCATTGGTGTGGTGTCTGTTAAGGTCTTCCACCTGTTTTAAACCAGGTTGTTTTCTTATTATTGAGATTTAAGAGTTCTTCATATATTTTAGGTCCTTTATTGGAAGTGTCTTTTGTAAATATTTTCTCCCAGTCTATGGCTTGTCTTTCCCTATCTTGGCATGGTCTTTCACAGAACAGAAAACTGTAATTTTAACGAAGTCCAGCTTCTCATTATTTCTTTCATGGACCACGTCCTTGGTGTTGTTTATCAAAAGTCCTCGCCAAACCCAAGATTATCTAGATTTTCCCTCTTTGTTATCTTCTAGATTTATGGATTTGCATTCTACATTTAGGTTTATGATCCATTCTGAGTTAATTTTTATAAGGGTGTAAGGTTTGTGTCTAGATTTATTTTTGCATTTGGATGTCCAGTTGTTCCAGCATGGCTTGTTCAAAAGACCATCTTTTCTCCATTGTATGGCCTTGCTCATATGTTAAAGATCGGTTGACTGTTTATGTGTATCCATTTCTGGGCTCTCTGTTCTGTTCTATTTGTTTGTCTATTCTTCCACCAATACCATGCTGTCTTGATTACTGTAGCTTTATTTTAAGTCTTGAGGTCAGATACCAACAGATACTGTCAGTTCACCAACTTTGCTCTTTCCTTCAATACTGTGTGGGCCATTCTGGATATTTTTCTTCTGCACATAAATTTTAGAATTAGCTTGTCCATATCCACAAAATAACTCGCTAGCTTTTGGCTGGGATTGCACTGAATCTATAGGTCAAGTTGAGAATAGATCAAGTTGAGAAGAGCAGACATCTTCATAATTTGGAATCTTCCTATCCATGAAAATGGAAAATTCCTCCATTTATTTGGTTCTTCTGTTTCCTTTCATCAGAGTTGTGAAATTCTCAATATAGATCTTGTACACATTTTTATTGATTTATACCTAAGTATTTCATTTTTGGGGGGTGCTAATGTAAATGGTATTTTGTTAATTCCAAATTCTATTTGTTTATTGCTGGTGCATAGAAACGGGATTGATTTTTGTATATTAATTTTATATACTGCAACCTTGTTATAACTGCTTATTAGCTCCATTTTCAGTTATCAATTCTTTGGGGTTTTTTTTAATATAAATAATCATGTCACTTGCAAACAAATACAGTTTTATTTCTTCCTTCCCAGCCTTTTCTTTTCTTTATTGGATTAGCTAGGACTTCGAGTATGATTTTGAAAGCAGTGGTAAGAAGTAACTTCCTGGGCATGTTCTTAGTCTTAGTGGGAAAGCTTTGAGCTCATCCCATTAAATATGATGCTATCTGTAGCTTTTGTGTATATGTTCATTATCAAGTCAAGGAAGTTCCTCTCTATTCTTAGTTTGCTGAAAAATTTTATCATGAATGTGTGTTGCATACTGTCAAATGCTTTTTTCTGTATAGAAATTATCATGTGATTTTTCTTCATTAGTCAGTGGATGTGATGGATTACATTAATTAATTACATTAATTAACATTTGAATTTTGAGGCAGCCTTGCACACCCACTTGGTTGTGATCCTGTGGATTCAGCTTGCTAATATTTTGCAGAGAATTTCTGTATTTATATTCACGAGAGACATTGATCTGTACTTTGTCATGTCTTTGGTTTTGATATTAGGGTAATGTTGGCCTCAAAGAGTATATTAGCAAGTCTTCCTTCTTCTATCTTCTGAAAAAGATTGCAGAGAATTGGTATAATAACTTCCTAAATGTTTGGTAGAATTCACTAGGGAAACCATCTGGGCCTGATGCTTTGCTTTGGAAGGTTTTTAATTATTGATTCAATTTCTTTAACAGATAAAGGCCCATTCTGATTGTCCAGTTGTCTACTTCTTCTTATATGAGTTTCAGCAGATTGTATCCTTTAAGGGATTGATCCCTTTCATTTAGGTTATCACATTTGGGGAGTTTTTCATAGTATTTCTTCATTATTCTTTTAATGACCATGGGATCTATAGTGATGGCTCCTCTTCCATTTCTAATATTAGTAATTTGTGTCCTCTTTTTTTCTTAGTCTGGCTAGAGGCTAATCAATTTGATTTATCTTTTCAAAGAACAAGCTTTTGGCTTTAATGATTTTCTCTATTGATTTCTTGTTTTCGATTTCATTGATTTATGCCTTATTTGTTTTCTTAATTTGGACTTCATTTTCTCTGCTTTTTCTACTTAAGGTGGAATTTCAATTATTGATTTTAGATTTTTTTTTTCTAATGTGTGCATTTGGTGTTTTATATTTCCTTCTAGGCATTGTTTCGTCTTGTGCTACAAATTTTGATAAGTTGTGTTTTTATTTTTAGTTCAAAATGTTTTTAAATTTCTCTTGAGATTTCTTCTTTGACTCGTGTTATTTAGAAGTTTGTTGTTTTATCTGCAAGTATTTGGGGATTTTCCAGCTACCTCTATGCTATTGATTTTTAGTTTAATTCCATTATGGTCTGAATGGAGACACTGAAAAATTTCTGTTCTTTTCAGTCTGTTAAGATGTATTTTATGGCCCAGACTGTGATCAATATTAGTGAAAGTTCCACGTGAACTTGAGAAGCATGTGTTTTCTGATGATGCTGGACAAAGCAGTCGAAAGATGTCAATTACATCCAGTTCACTGATGCTGCTATTGAGTTCAACTACATCTTTACTGATTTGCTACTTGCTAGATCTGTCCATTTTTGAGAGAGAGGTGTTGAAGTCTTCAACTATAATAATGAATTCATATATTTCTCCCTATAGTTCTATCAGTTTTTGCCCCACATAGTTTAATGCTCTGCTGTTAGGTGTATATTAAGGTGTATATTAAGGATTATTAGGTGTATATTAAGGATTGTTCTGTCTGGGAGAATTGACCCCTTTATCATTATATAATGCCCCTCTTTATCCCTGATAACTTTCCTTGCTCAGAAGTCTACTCTGAAATTAATACAGCTAATCCCAATTCAGTTAGTATCAGTATGATAGATCTTTAGTCCTCCATTTGCTTTTAATCTCTATGTGTCTTTATATCTCAAGTGGATTTCTCGTGGATAACAAAAAGCTGGGTCTGGATCCTCTCTGACAATCTGTTTCAACTGGCATATTTAGACCACTGACCTTTAAGTTCATTACTGAGATAGTTGGGTTAGTATCTTCTATATTTGCTACTGTTTTCTATTTTTTGCCCTTGTTCCTTGTTTCTATGTCTTCTGTTCTTTTTCTGTCTTCTGTGGGTTTTTTTTTTTTTAAGATTTATTTATTTATGGGTGGGGGGAGGGGGAAGGGAGAGAGAGAATCTCAAGCGGACTATGAGCTGAGCAGAGAGCCCAATGCGGGGCTGGATCTCACAACCCTGAAATGATGACCTAAGTCAAAATCAAGAGCCTTAACTGACTTTGCTGCCCAGGAACCCCTGCTTTTTGTGATTTTAATTGAGCATTTTAAATGTTTCTATTGTCTCTTCTTTCTTAGAAGACATTACTTCTTAAAATTAGTTGCCCTATTTTCATTGGATATTCTTTAATGCTTTGTCAAAGATTAGTTGACCAGAGAGTTGAGGGTCCATTTCCGGGTTCTCTACTCCGTTCACTGATCTGTGTGTCTGTTTTGTGCCAGTACCACACTGTCTTGATGATTAAAGCTTTGTAATAGAGCTTCAAGTCCGGAACTGTGATGCCGCCAGCTTTGGTTTTCTTTTTCAACATTCCTCTGGCTATTCAGGGTCTTTTCTGTTTCCATACAAATTTTAGGATTATTCGGTCCAGCTCTGTGAAAAATGTCAATGGTGTTTTGATAGGGATTGCAGTGAATGTGTAGACTGCTATGGTAGCATAAGCAGTCTCTCTAACAAATGGTGTAGGGAAAATTGGACAGCCACCTGCAGAAGAATGAAACTGGACCATTTTCTTACCAAGATAAACTCAAAATGGAGGAAATACCTAAATGTGAGACAGGAATCCATCAAAATCCTAGAGGAGAACACAGGCAGCAATCTTTTAACCTCAGCCACAGCAACTTCTTGCTAGATATGACTCCAAAGACAAGGGCAACAAAGGCAAAAATGAACTATTGGGACTTCATCAAGATAAAAAGCTTCTGCACAGCCAAGGAAACAGTCAAAAAAACTAAGAGGCAGCCCACAGAATGGGAGAAGATATTTGCAAATGACACTACAGATAAAGGACTGGTATCCAAGATCTACAAAGAACTTCTCAAACTCAATACACGAGAAACAAATAAATCAAAAAATGGGCAGAAGATATGAACAGACACTTTTCCAATGAAGACATACAAATGGCTAACAGACACATGAAAAAATGTTCAAAATCATTAGCCATCAAGGAAATTCAAATCAAAACCACACTGAGATACCACCTTATGCCAGTTAGAATGGCAAAAATAGACAAGGCAAGAGACAACAATTGTTGGAGAGGATGTGGAGAAAGGGGATCCCTCCTACATTGTTGGTGGGAATGCAAGTTGGTACAGCCACTCTGGAAAACAGTGTGGAGGTCCCTTAAAAAGTTAAAAATTGAGCTACCCTATGATCCAGCCATTGCACTACTGGGTGTTTACCCCAAAGATACAGACGTAGTGAAGAGAAGGGCCATATGCACCCCAATGTTCATAGCAGCATTGTCCACAATAGCTAAATCGTGGAAGGAGCCGAGATGCCCTTCAACAGATGACTGGATAAAGAACTTGTGGTCCATATATGCAATGGAATATTGCTCAGCTATCAGAAAGAACGATTTCTTAACATTTGCTGCAACATGGACTGGAGGAGATAATGCTAAGTGAAATAAGTCAAGCAGAGAAAGACAACTATCATATGATCTCTCTCATCTATGGAACGTAAGAACCAGGAAGATTGGTAGGGGAAGAAAGGGATAAAGAAAGGGGGGATAATCAGAAGGGGGAATGAAACATGAGAGACTATGGACTATGAGAAATAAACTGAGGGCCTCAGAGGGGAGAGGGGTGGGGGAATGGGATAGACCGGTGATGGGTAGTAAGGAGGGCACGTACTGCATGGTGCACTGGGTGTTATACGCAACTAATGAATCATCAAGCTTTACATCGGAAACCGGGGATGTACTGTATGGTGACTAACATAATATAATAAAAAATCATAAAAAAAAAAAAAAGTGTGACATCAAAGGCTAGAGAAGTTGGGGACATCAAGCTTACACCTGTCCACTCTTTCAACCACTCTGCTTCTCACCACAGCTACTGCCCCACTCCGTGCGGGCTGGTGATCCCATTCTGTCTCCTTCCCTGAAAGCCAGCTCTCTGGGACACTGAGCTTTCCATGAGATCCTGGATGCATTCTCACCCAGCTTCTCTTTCGCATCCTGAGAATCCCATCAGGCACAGGCTCCTTAGCTTCTAATTCGATGTCAAAGTGGAAGCTGAGAGTGCCAACGTGAAAAGAAAGAAAACTAAGAGGTGTGGTTTCATTCCGCAGCTTTGTAGTCTAATTTAATGTGGGCTCAGTCTCTGACAAAAATCCTATTAACCTACATGGTAGAACATTCCAGAATGAAAGCAATGCCAGATTTCCCGAAGGAGTTTTTCGGGTGAAGTGAAAGCTGACAAATACACTTGAGCACTACCCAGGCTCCAAAGCATCATCTGGAACTGTAACGACATAGGCCAGGAGCACCTTCTAGTTGCAACAACACACGGTGCACATTTATTGCATGCCAGCTCTATGCCAGCACTCTCAAGAGTCACTAGGAATCATCCTTGGTGCTTCATCACTAAGTCCTAATGATATTACTGTTGAATGCCCCTTGAGTCTCTTCACTTGACTTTGCTTTGCCTTCTCATCCATCACCAACACCGTGATCTACTACACATTAGCCCCTTGGAAGCTCTCCCTCATCACACCTGCCCGCTCTCATCCATCCTCCAGACAGGAGCCACAGAGATCATTCTGAAATACACACCTGATCATGGCACCTTCTACCCAACACAGTTCCGTGGTTGACCATGGGACTCAGAGCAACATCAAAATTCTTAACACACGGATCTAACAGGACCCTGTATGATCTGTCCATACCCATTTCTCCAGCCTCTTCTCATCTATCATCTCTAGTTCTGGCTAACCCATGTTGATTCAAGTCCTCGTTTACACCAGGTTCCCTCCTGCCACAGTGCATTTGCACATACTATTCCTCCTGTTTGTAATGCTACCCCTCTCTTCTTCACACAAAACCTCCTGTTCAACCTTGAGATCTCAGTTCAAAACTCACATCCTCAGAAGGCTTTCCCTGATTCCCCCATCAAGGTGAGATGCCATTGCTGACCTATGCTATGTGCTCATGATACTGGACTTTGTAGCATTTCACATGCTGGCAGTTTAGAATTTTTTACATTAACCTCAAAAGACATGAATGCACTTTGGGTAAACCTTTTATGGAAACGTAACACAAACAGTAAAGCTGTACTTGAAATTCAGCTTCATGATTTTTCATGCGTGTTCAAGGTCAAGAAACAGTTCATTCCAGCATCCTAGAAGCCTCCCTTTCCAGAGACTACACCTCCTTCCAAGGGTAATGACCACTATTTTGATTTCCATACCATGACAACATTTTTGTTTTTAAAAATTCCTATAATTCACTTAAAGCAGGAGGTCCCCAAACCCTTCCCACTGTAAGTTTAATATGTACTCTTTTATCCCTTTTTTGATACATGTGCCTATACATAAATGATGTATATGTAGAAATGTATAGTTTCATCACCACATAATTTTGTACTTATTTGTATGACAATTTATTTTCTGTCTCTGTCACTAAACTATCATCTCCACAAGGACTAAGCCAATGGCAATATCTGCTCTTTATTTTCTCCCCAGCATCTAGTGCAAGCCTGGCCCATAGCGTGTGCCCCACAAATGCCATGAATAAATGAACGACTATACCAGGTGCTGGGGCCACAGGAGTGAACCAGACAAACCGCTTCACTGTCCTTAGTCTCTTCTGGTTTCCAGAGTGTCATTGATCAGAAATTTGTCTCAAAGCCTCCCAGAAGTGACGTTCTGAAGCTACAGTCTCCCTCCTTCTGGGCTCTCTATGAGCCCATACATACCTCAGAGAGCTCTTCCCGGATGACTGACACGCCTTCCCTGGGCAGTAAAGGGGTCTCTCCTTGACTTCCCTGTGCTACCCGCCAGCCCCCACTGGCCACCTCCCTCCCCCAACTCTAGCGCCTCTGTGCAGATGGCCCTGGCTGGGACCTTTCTTTTGCCTTCATCCTACAAAGCTCAACATATCACCCAAAATTAGCTACTATGGCAAATGTGATGGAAAGGGCTTCATGCATGGGAGTCAGAACATATGGGTTCAAGTTCTAATCCTTTCACTTTCTGGCTGACCCTGGGCCGATCACTCCACCTGCCTGGGGCTAAGTTTCCAGATCTGTAAATGAAGGGGCTGAAGGAGCTGGATGGACAAAAGCCCTCAAGTTTCTTTCAGCTCTAATACTCTAGGATTTTTCTGATGGAAGGTATCTATGCCTAAGAGAAGACTCTAGCTTCTCTCCCTACAAATGGTCCTGAGTCTCAGCAATGATTTAATTCCCCCAAGGGAGGCTTAATGCTTCTGAAGCCCTGTTTGGTTTCTTCATTACATAGGTCACTGTCACGGCAGCCCCGCGCTTTGATAAGACGTACTGCAAATAGCAATCGCAGGAGGAAGACAAACAGTTCTTCAGGAGGACTGACATGGGTGATCGATAATATCCTTGTGAAAACGCCAGCAAGTTTGGGCATTTTCTTTTTAAAAACCTCTTTCTTTAGAAAATTGTCTTTTGAAACACCGTGACCTGATTTTCAGGGAGGGACCGATTGCAAAGCCAGGGGTCTCTTTCTTGCCAAGGCAGTGAGTTTTTGACTTCTACTTGATGATTAAAGACTAAGAGAAAAACAAAACAATGAGAGCATTACATCCTTATCTGATTGTATCAGGCTGAGCTGAGATCCGTGGGAACTGATCCCACTGGCTGGAGAGCAGGCTGGCCGATCAGCATACTTTGGCAATCAACAGACCATGGGGGCCCCAGATTTCAAACTTGAACTGCTCAACACCTGGCAACCCAAGGACCCCCCTGTGCTGAGTCACTCTGGTCCCTCTGGGGCTGCTCCAGTTCTCAGGAGGAAGACTGGCTTCCTAGAAGTGGGCGTGGCTTGTCCTCAACTCTCCTCACTCCCCCAAATGCCAAGGACCCCCCTGACTTTGGGGGCTGAGAACATGGGTCTGTATGAGCCCTCTGGGTCATATGGAAGTGCATCTTTAAGTCATTGCCTAATTTCATTCTAACAGAAGCATTTCAATTAGATATCATTGGCCCCATTTCATGGATGGGGAAATATAAAGTCACCTGTCCACTGTCCCAGGACTAAGGAGCACAGAAATTAGGTTTCCACTCACAGCAGGACTCTAAGATTCACAGTGTCAGCTACACCAAGGAGAGCTTCCTGGGGCTGCAGCCTCCCCTCCCCCAACCCCTTCTTAGGAGAAAAGTCCGGAGCGCACGATAAAGTCTGTTATTAAGGCTGGACAGTTTAACTGCTGGCCTCACTCTGCCCCTCAGGGGCAGGAATCCATCACTGAGCAGGAATGGGGCTGAATGGGTACCCCTGGGGGGCGCCAAAACACTGGGCTCTTGCGGGCTTTGCCCAAGGCAGAAAACCTTGCAAAATCAGTTCCTCTGAACTTTCCACAAAACAGCCAGTGATGAAGCTGGAAAAACCTGGCTTTGAGTGAAGGTGAGCATAAGGCGGGAGCACACCTCCAAGCGGTTTGAGGACAAGGAGTTCAGGGGGGATGGGAGGGTGGATTTTTTTTTTTTTTTTTTTTAATCTTGTTCCAGAGCCTAGCACCAAGCTCAGTAGACAGTAAAGCGCACGGGACTAATCAATAAATCAACACGTGAATGTATGAACAAATCTCACGGGGAGACCATCCATTTTACCTCATCCTCAGTTTGGCTCTGTCATCCACCGACATATTCAGGCAACATTTGTTCTCATACACACACTGGAAATTAATCCTTCCCGCAAACACTGCAGTCACCTGGAGCTACTCTTGTCTTTACCATCAAACTTCTGGAAAAGAGTAGTTCACCATCACCACCTCTAGCTCCTCCTCTTCATCCTTAGTCTTGAACCTCAGGAAGTATGACTCACGTTGTTAGAGCAGGACCGGATCTTACTCTATTATTCCCAGCACCTGGCACATATTTCATGACATGGAGGGTCCCTGCTTTGAGCAGAGTTTCTACCGTCTCTAAATGGGTTCCTCCTACCCCCACACAGGCACTGGCCACCCTCCTTTGCAGTCTCCTCTGTCCTGATGCCTCTGGTGGCCCAGGTGAGGCCAGGTTAAAGCCCAAGGTAAAAGGCAGACCCAGAAAGCATATTCTGTTCCATATGAAGCCAGCCCTGTCCCTGTCCCATGTTCCCACCTGAATGAATGTGCTTGAACCTGGAGTTGGCAACTGATCCCAGATCAAGGTATACGCAAGGTAGACAGCGGCCTATGACTAAAAAGTTCTACCCATAGAGGAACTAGATGGCCCCACTAAATCTTCTGTCATTCATGAATTTGAATTGAAAAATACAGAAAGAACACAACAAGAGCACAAGCAGAAGCTGAAATGTCACTAGAGAGAGTGGGGATCATGAAGAAGCTAAGGTTTTGAAGAAGCCAATGTCTTGAGGCATGAGAACCATTAATAAGTAGAAGCTCTGATGGAGACAGAGGAAGTGTAATGGAAGCAGGAAAAGAACTGAGAAGTCACAGTAAGAGGAGCAGAAAATGAGACAATAATGAGTTTCCTTCATGTTAGAATAACCGTGTGACGATCCGTGCGTGAGCCCCTCAGCTGAGACCCTAGTGCTGGCAGACTGTTGCCAGTCATGGCTGTAGGGGACTTGGCCACGGGAACCGTCTCTCTTATGAATTACCAAGGAGACTGGAGTTCCCCTTTGGGCCACTCCTTTCACAGGAAAACCTTTTCCACTGGAACCTTCTGCGGAGACTCTGTGACTTGCGAGCACACAAACCAAACCCAAGTGGCTTGTGCAGAAGTGGGTGATGACTGAGTCTTTCTTTTGTCCTCCAGAAGAAAAATTAATATTCTGGAATACTCAAAATGTTGTAATTCTAACATCTCTCCTCAGGATACAGGGCAAGTCAGATTTCCCTGATTTTACAGAAACATGGGAAAGTGACTTACCTACATTCAAAAGACCCAGTGATGATAAGTGTGATAGTCCCCAGCCAACATTCTCTTCACTAAACTCCATAAACTTTACCGACGTCAATGATATTTGCCATTTCCCTGCCCAGTTCTTCCCTTTTCTATCATTTATCTGGGAAAGCTCATAGTTTCAGAGATGAGTCCAAAGAACCTGAATACGCCAAGTATTAGGGAAATGCCAGCAATAAGAGCTGGAAGGTCTGTAGGGACTGACATTGTAACCAGAGAGTTCTTTTGAGCCACTAAAGTATAAGGAAGATGGTGGTACCTGAGTTATTGAAATACCTCGTCCCAGAGCAAAAACCATTTAGTGACCGCTGTGTTTGCATCTCCTGTGGTTTGGGAACATTATTAATACCAAACAAAGCGGAGTTTAAGACCACTGGTGCTCTGCTAGACCACTGCTACCTTGCTTTGACCACCAAAGGTGGAAAACCACACGTGGTTTACATTCTCCTATCCCCTGCAGTTCAGGTAGAAGGTGTTCAGCCTAGTCAATCAAATCCCGAGCAACAATCAATTGCTGTATTTTGCTCTAAAAGATTTATATATTTGAGAGAGAGCACACGCATAGGCAGCAGGGAGGGGCAGAGAGAGAGGGAGAGAAAGTCTCAAGCAGCCTCCGCAATGAGCCTGGAACCTGACCCGGGGCTCGACCTCCTTCATCCTGAAATCACGACCGGAGCCAAAACCAAGAGTCGGAAACGTAACTGATTGCACCGCCCAGGCTTCGCTCAATCAATTGTTATCTTAAGTGACTGCTTTTCCCAGAGAATTCTATTTTCTCTCCCAAGACCTGGTAGGGGAAGGTTAACATGACCTTCATAAGAGAGATCTGAGATTGCACTCAAAGGAAAAACCTGCTGATTAAAATAAAGTCTAATATCCTATTACAAATAGAAAATACCTTTAGCTCAGTGATTGTGATCCAGAGCTGAAGCCTCGGTACTTCCTTTGTAACGTACAGACTGGCTCTCACTACCTTTTGGGGTTTATCTGGAGGAGGAGATGACCTCCGAAATGTAAGGAGAGCCAAACCCTCAGTATCAGACCAAATCCAAAGAAGGTTTTCCAAGAGCAGGAATTTCTTCCCTTCCCCCACCCTCAAAACACAACAATGGGCGTTCTCACAGCCGTATCTGGAGACACCCAGGGGAAGCTTTGGGGAGAGGGCATTATAATGATCTGTGAACCTCTAGCCTCTAAAATCTACACTGAATAAGCATATAATCCAAATAAACATAGCCTGCCAGCCACGTAGCTGGAGTTTCAAGTTTCCTAATTTCATCTTTCAACCAGGGTGCCACTTCCGAGACCCTCCTACAGAGGAACCCCGGGGTCCCGCTGCTTTGGAGGCAGTGAAGAAAGCATATCAAAGCATTCATATTCTATCTGTTGACCACAGGGCCAAGAGAGACTTTGGAGGTGACGGATTTGGGCTCCCATTTTACTGCTGAGGATTCTAACCCAGCAAGTATTTAGTTCAGTAGCCCGGAGAGGGGACCAGAAGGAGACTGATCATTTGTCTCGCGTGCTGCCAGTTTTATTCACCTACACCGGCACCCCGTGGGTAGCGATCTGCGTGTTAGATCGCCAGGGTTTGCAGATGTGACGCTAGAGAGAGCTGCTGTGCATCTCCTGCACACAACACCGTCAGGAGCAGAGGAGGGGCTCCCAGGACGCGGGCTCCCAGAGCTAGTGTCTCCCAGGGTTCCTTGCAGGCTCCTGAGATGAGAATTACCAAAGTTTGAGCACAGTACCTGGCACATCGTGCTCCCTAAATGCTATTCTTTCAGTTTGACAGCACGGCCGGGAGAGCATCTCCCTTGTGTCTAGACCATGTACTCATTGGGGATGAAATAGTACGGAAGCTTTTCATTTCCAAGTGGGGATATTTTGACATTTAGAAGTCCTTGTGTGATTCACACGATATTGGATATAGAATGATTACCAGAAAAACCTTGAACTATTGCTTCTTTTCTAGGATTGTTTAAGGGAATTCCACAGCAATATCTACCAACCACACTTCCACTTAGTGGGGCAGTGCAGACCAGAACTGACACCTTGGCCACGTTGGTTAAGAATGATGATTACTCGCTTGCTAAGAAGGATTGAAAGATTCCCATCAGGGGCGCCTGGGTGGCTCAGTCGTTAAGCGTCTGCCTTCGGCTCAGGGCGTGATCCCGGAATCCTGGGATCGAGCCCCACATCAGGCTCCTCTGCTGAGAGCCTGCTTCTTCCTCTCCCACTCCCCCTGCTTGTGTTCCCTCTCTCACTGGCTGTCTCTCTCTCTCTGTCATATAAGTAAATAAAATCTTTAAAAAAAAAAAAAAAGATTCCCATCAGAGGCTGCGTTTTGACTTTCAGCGCTCAGTGACGGTTATCACATTTAGTAAACTCCCTGTAATTCTCCAGCCAGAGTGAGGGGTCACATTCTCAGCAAGCCTGCCATCACAAAATATTCATGAACAATCTCCTCTGAGAGCTGTGTACGCAGGTACCTGGACTAACCGGAGTCTAACTGATGGCTCAAATCGAGGTTCTGGAGGCCAGAGTAGGGCAAATGAGGCCAGAGGCACCTTCCCGATGAGACTTCTACTCGGGCGGGCTTCATGGTACACGGGTCCTGCATACCTCACCTTATCGCTATCAATCTCAGTGGAAGGAAAGAGACTCTTTCCTAAGGTTCCCAAGTAAAAATCCCAAGAGCCAGTCTCCTTGGCTTGGCTTGAGTCATACGCCCATCCCTGAACCAAGCATCTGTGGCCAGGCTGGCGGCACTCCGTTTGACCAGACTGGATCTGGCCACACACCCCGAAGGCTAGGAGCACGGAGTCTGCTCCGTCCAAAGCACATGCGTAAAAAGAGGATGAGGCAGGACACCCCCAGGAAAATCCAGGGAGGGGACTGTGGAAGCCTGGTAGAACTAAGGGATCTACTCCGCTTGGCTCGACTAATACTTACCTGTAGGAACTTAGTCAATCACTTCAAGGCCCTACCCTAGGACATGGTTTTATCATCTCTCAAATGAGAGATCTGGACTAGCGTATGTTTAAGAATCCTCTGCAAGACTTGTTCGAACAGTTTCTTGGGCCACATCCTTAGAGATTCTGATTCCCGAGAGCTCTGAAGTGGGATCCAAGAGTCTGGCTTTCTTTCAACTACCCAGAGAACGCCGATGCTGCCCATCGGGGGACCGCACGTAAGAAGACCAGGGAGCTGTCGGACGCCGGCTCAGGTCCTGGCACACAGTAACGCCGTGAGGGAGCCCATGTCTTCCTTCTGGGGCTCACAGCTGGGAATCCTGCTCTGCCCCAGCTGGAAGAAGGGCAGCACCAACTCAACACGGAGGCACGAGGAGGACAGACCTGATTTCTCAGCCTGGCCCCCAGCCCTGGAGATACTGGCCGAGTCCAGTCTGTCCCATCAGCAGACGTTCAATTCCAGGGCATCCTGGGGACCACTTCCACCTTCCTGACCCACGCTAGTCCTTATTCAGATCTCCGCCGAGGCCGCGAAAGCTCCGTGGGGAAGCGGCAGAGCTTTCCAAGTGGAGGAAAGAGATCTTGGTGACAGGCAGACCTGGACGCCAGGACGGGATCTGTTCTCTACTCATCAAAGACTGCGTGACCTTGGGATGATTACTTAGTCCCCGTGTTCCTTAGTTATAAAGATGGGTGCGCGGGACCTAGCCGTGTGGTCGCGGTAAGGATTAAAGTGAACAAGGCTCTGCTCGGGAAAAGGATGAAGCACAGCGCCCGACGCAGAGCCAATAAATGCTCGCCCCGTAAGGGCAAGTCCAGGACACCCTTGCCCACTCCAGAGCGGACCTCCAATCAACAAGGCTTACTTACCTCTCTCCCCAGTTATTAACACCTTAGTTAGAATGTCCTATTCCTCGACCCCTGCAATGCTGTTTTCTCCGGGTAAAAAGCGTTCTGGGATCAAACGTGTTTGGAAAATGCTAGGTAAGGGGCATTTTACTTTGCTGTGGGGCTTCTCAGGGCCTCTACTGTGGTGATTTACTTTGAGAACCTCCAAACAGGACATTTGGTATTTGGTGACTCCCGAACCTACTAGACCATGGAACTCTTTGTTTCAGGAAACTCCTATTAACGTGTATAAAATATTATGACCATCTGAAAAATGCAGGTGGGAAACCGCTCCGGAACCACCCTCTCCATCCGAAGGCTCCATGCTCTGACGCCCAGCCGTGTTCAGACATGTCTCACAGGAACTGCGAGCCACCCCTGTGAATGTCAGGGTAAGACCTGTGTCATGATTAACTGGGTAGTTTCCATAAATTCCAGTATGTTCAGAAGTGCGGATCATGGTTACATTTTTGGCAACCACTTACAAAATCATTTTTCAACCACAGGAAGTAAACATTTCAAAACTCAGGTGCTAATACTGCAGACTCTATTGTTATTTGAGACAAGCGATAGGGGTTGGGGAAGTGGTAGGACTGTCCCTGTCCTCAGCGGGAGGAGAAAGCAGAAGACCGGTCCTGAGGATGCCGAGGAAGGTTAGCGGGGAGCCCTAGCATTATGCATAAGAGCAGGGAGGGGGGTGGCAGTGCCTTGAAGGGGGGGTAGGGAGGGGGAAGATAGCAGCTATCCTGTATTCCTGATACTTGTAGGTGCTTGCAACTCGCCAGAAGGTTTTTATCTCCTAAAAAAATTTATGAGAATGTTTTAGGTCAATAGCTGACGTTAAGTGCCGTAAAGATTGTACCAGATTTATCTAAGTTATAAAAATATGATATTGATGATTAAATCAGGAAAGAAAGCCACTGCCCTTTCCAGACCTGTACGTAATGCACTGGGATCTCTGAAAAGCCAAACGTAGAAGACACATGAGCCAGTTACCCTCATCTGAAGACTCCTGGAGCTCCGTTGAAGCTGCCATGTCAGCATCCTTTCCAGGGGACCGTGTGTGATTTGCTCGACTCTCGAGAACATAAAATAAGTTAAATTGAAACAACTGTGACAACTGCGCCACAAGCTTCTTGTCCCAAGCCACACGGAGCTGGCGCTCTCGCCCAGTTAAGACAAGCTCAGCTTTAATGAGGTCTTGAGAGTAGAAAACAGGCTGCTGGTGTTGAAGTGTGGAGTTTAAAAATATAGATATTAATGCCCAGGTCTTCCTGCCGGCAGCAAGGCTGTGATTGCCGGCCTCTCTCCATGACTCAAGGCTCCATCTCCAGCCAGCCGGCCCGTGTCATCTCTGCACTGGGACGGGGCTTGAAGGGCTCCCACAGGTGGACTGGGGATGGGGAGACCTGCCACTGACATGTGCAGAAATGCATGGCTTACATTTGGAGGCTGGGACACAAGGATGCCACTTTTTAATTGCAAGGAGTGCAAAGTGTCTCTAAGGCAGAGGGTGGCCTCATAGGAAGTCCCTGCCAGGGAGGCCTCGGAAGCAAACGCCATTGACTCTGGGGCTCGGTGACTTATGTGGCTCCTTATCAAGCCAGTCTTTCAGCAGCCCCCTTTCCTGAGTCTGGCTTTCCGTCTTCAGGCCCCCACATGCACTCTGAAGGCTGTGCTGAGCCCGGGCTGGGCCGGAGGGGCTCTCTCCCCTCTGCAGGGGGGCTGCTAACTGTCCCAGCGGCTGGGGCAGCAGTGGTTCTCTTGGGCCCATGATGTTCTGACAGTAGGTTCGGCTTAACGCCCTGTCATTTAATTTCTATGTGTCACTACATTGGAGTCCTCGAGGCCACTGGCGTGGGGCTTCTGAGAGGAGGAGGAAGGGGTGAGAGCAGGAGAGCTAAGAAACATCGCAGATGTTAGAAAGCCAAGGGTCAGCACTGCTCCTCTGGGTTGTGGCCGCATCGGCTGGAGACAGACCAGAGGAGCACTGACAGCTGGTCATTTTGGACAAGGGTTTAGGATGATATAGTTGTTGAAGAATGACACTGGCAGCAAGATGACACCAGGTCTGCTGACCCTCCGTCTCACTATCTGTTCAAGACCCATCACTCAGCATTTCTCTCCACCTGCAGCTGGTAGTTGGGAGCAGCGATCTAGGGACTCGGGACCCACTAAGGAGCCCACAGGCACCGGCCCTCAAGGGGCTCGCGCTCTACTCAAGGACCAGCCCTGCTCAACACGGTGCATCCGGCTGGGACCAAACTGAGCCGCCAGGATGAGACTCAAGCTTGCTCACACACTGCGGCCCTGAGGACACGCCAGTGATTCGGAAACCAGAAGGGCAGTTCTCCCCCGCAAGCCCTCTGTTACCTACCGTACTCAGCCTGCCTGAAGGCTGAACTTGCTTCCCATCGGATGGCCTGCCTACCTCGTCTCTTTGGGGAACAAGAATCCACATGCCAGGAAAACAGGAAGGCAGGAAGGCTGTCGGTGTGAGCTCACTGAGGGCGGAGTCACTGTCTTACTCATCTGTAGGCTCGGAGGTCAAGGTTAGGGATGGGAACACAGGTGACAAAGAGCTTGGATCACTGCTTCCCTTCATCCAGTAGCGCCTGTCAACTTGGATGAAGCAGCTTTCCGTATTTATTCTTACCAGAAGCCCGTGTGTGTTTGATTCTTTAGCAGGGAGATGACACCAAGGCACAGAGGGATTAAATGACATGGCCCAGGGCAGAGCAACCTGACTCAGGGTCAGCTGCCCCGTTCGGGGAGGGGGGAGGGCACTTAAGGAAATGGAAGAGAGTAAGGTGGCTGTCCCCGGCTCTCAACTTGTGTCCCTTAGCTTACTTACACGTCTTTCAATTTGCGTTTATTGGGAACATCTGAAGAAACGTTTTGTCCGTTGTAAAGGTGAAAATACATAATGATAAAAGACCACTCTGGGTTACAGATGAACAAACGCCCATAAGTTAAAGCTCCCTGCTAAGACTTTTACGAAGGGCGTGAGAAGGCGCAAAACGCCATCCAAAGAAACAGTATCAATTCTGGTAATAATGGAGAATGGAAATGATCACTGTGTTATCGGGATTTATTTACTCTAGAAGCAGTTTCTCGTGCTAGAGGAGTAAACATTCCCACTTCTCAGTACTCATCTAGCAGCAGGAGATCACCACATCTGATAGCCCCGCTCAATTAACATTATCGCTTAATTATTTCTGAAAATTATTAGCAGCACAACCAAGTGGATCAGTGGCCTCCATGCTACTCCGCTTCCAGTGGCATTTTTGCTGGCGCAGAGTAAACGAACACCCCCGAATCTCAAACGGTACCCAGTCAGGTTTTTGTCATTATAAAGAATTCTCGAAAAGCAAATTCTTATTCTCAAGATCGTGCATGCTCGACAGAGCCGATACTGCTGCCAAGGGGGCAAAATTGGTTCTTGGGGTGGGACAGGTGACAAAATCTTACCCTCTTTATGTATAAAGCACAGATACACACCCAGTACACAAACACAAATATCGCTTGTATTAACATTCCCTGGGAGGGAGGGCAATTAGGAAAAAAAAATTATCTTAAAAAGATAATTGCCACCTTCTGTTGGGGGTGATAAAAAAAAAAAAAAAAGTTAAGAAACACTGCTCCAGGGGCACCTGGGTGGCTCAGTCCTTAAGTGTCTGCCTTCGGCTCAGGGTGTGATCCCGGCGTTCTGGGATCGAGCCCCACATCAGGCTCCTCCGCTATGAGCCTGCTTCTTCCTCTCCCACTCCCCCTGCTTGTGTTCCCTCTCTCTCTGGCTCTCTCTCTCTGTCAAATAAATAAAATCTTTAAAAAAAAAAAACAAAAAAAACCTCTCCAGATGCGTCTAAAGGCAGCCGAGTTTGGGGACCACTGCTCTGTAATACAGGTGATGTAGGTCCTGCCTCTTTCCAACCCAAGCTACAGCAGGGAGGACTCAGCTATCGTGACATTCTTCCCCACAGAGCCCAGGTGTGACTTGGACTTTCTTCCATCTATTAGTGCAGTCCCTTGGAGTTGATGCATGGAGTGAAACCTATTTGCTCTCCCTGTTCTAGATGGTCTGTGGGGCTAGGACAATTCAAAACACAGCCCAGGATTTCAGCACCCAGAAGTTTCTTACTACCTTTGGCCTTATATTCCCTCCTTTCTCTTTTATCGATCAAGGAGAAGGAGAGCAGAGAACTAAACTGGTGGTGAGTGAAGAGAAATAAGGGAGTTCGTTGAATATCTAAATATGGTTGTGTAAAGGTATCTTTGGTTGTACCTGGGAAGGGCTGACTGACACTCCATTTTTGTTATAAAATAACAGAGGCAAACTGCCTCTTTTGGATGTGAATGGACAAACCCACCAGGTGAAGGAATAATTCTACTTCGTTGCAGGCCTCTTGTAAAGGATAGTGGTTCAGTTTCATGCTGGCATCTATGGCTAAAATGGGTACTATTAGTAGACATAAAGTTAATAGTCATTACCAAGAGCAGGGATTAATAGCAGATTTCAGTAAAGTGAGATCTCCAAATGAAAATTCAAAGGAAATAATTTCGATAGTAAGACTTTCTCACTAGCTCCGCAAATTTAAAAAAGGAGCTCTCTTGAGGTAAATACAAACAAAAGCATTCTGTAAGAAAAGTTGGATGCCAGAAAAATGACAATTTTCCTTGAATTTGATGGTTGACTAGAAACCTAAAACTTGATACTGCTTTGATCACTTAAAGGAATGTGACCCACTCATATACACATTTATACATCTGTGTGCGTCCCCGCACGTGCATGTGACATGGTAATCAGTTTTTGGAAATGAAGTGGCCAATGAAGACTGGGAAAGATGCACACCTCATCATCAGGCATCAGGGATTGTAATAAAAATATAGCCCCACTAGATGGACAAAGTTTAAAAAGCCGATAATACCAAGTTCTGGAGAGATGCAGGATGATAGGGTCTCTCGTCTAGTGATAATGGGAAAGCAACACTAGTTCAATGACTTGGGAGAGACAGCATTACCTAGTAAAGATGAAAATACATATGCCCTGTGACCCAGCAATTCCACTCCCAGGGGTCTCCTCCTGAGAAATGCGCTCAGGTGTTGTGGGAAGACACGATGATGCTCCTGGCAGCACTGTCCGTAACGGCCCCGTGGAAAGAATGCAAATGTTCATTAGGGAAGGAATGGTGAAGTAATTGTGGTATATTCACAAATGCACTACCATATGGCAATAAAACTGATAAACTATTTCTCTGCATAATAACACGGGGGACTCTCACCAACATAATCGTAAGCAGAGATAAAACGACTCCTTTCACATAAATTTCAAAAACAGACCAAATTAAACAAGAATGCATAGGAACGCACATATAGGCTATAAAACGATAAAATGAAGCAAAGAAATGATTATCATGAACATCAGCATAGTGGTTAGGGAAGAGCAAGGTGGTTGTCATCGTCAAGGAGGGGCACGCAGTGGGAGAGCGAGGGCTTCCAAGCATACGGGTAATATCCTATTGCTTGACCTAGGTCCAATCACATACACGGCGGCTCACTGTAGAATTATTTGTAATCCATTTTTATGTGCTTTTCTGGGTGTATAGTTCATGAAAAAAATTGGTTCCTAAATTTGTCCTCCCTATGACTAGTATATTGATATATTTATACTGGAGGGGAGCGCAGCAGTGCCAGAATGCAGGAGGGCTGACCAACAGACTCTGGAAGGTACCAGCAACAGAAGAGCTCCAGCAATCATGCCCCGAGGGACCCTTTCCATAGGGTATGCTCAACAGACACCATGCTCAACTTCCTCTGCTCTGGGTCACCCCCGAAGATCCCAGTTCTCAGAAGACAGGATAGAACTGCTCTGGCCATGTACCCAGATGGTCATGTGACCTGCCCCACCAGAGCCACGTCAAGTCAGGGAGACAGAGAGGAAGGAGAATGTGCAGATGAAAACCATTTATGCTCCCCACAAACTGGACACCACCGCCAAAGCCAACAACTAGAAATCATCAAGATCCAAGAAAGTATGCCACTAAGAATCCCAAGCAAAGACAAGATTGATTCATTTCTTTGATAATAATGGAACTGTTCCTCGAATTCTTCCCACAAAAGGAAAGCAGTTAATTTGCTTCATTCTGTTGATCGTTGGACTCCAGGGTTGGAGAGCGTAAGTGATGTGAAAACGGTGAACAGTGCCTAGAGGAAAGATTCTTCCCACTGACAGTGTTCTAACTCATTCTCTCTCTTCTCTCTGAGAAATGGTCACTCTGAGCACCCCTCTTCCTCTTCACAAAACCCAACTTCAATCATCCTTTATGGTTTCCTCTCGTCTATTCCATGGTGGTCCAAATAACAGAAAAGAGGTCAAAGTCAGTTAAGAAATGCCAAGAATCAGTGCTCTTGTTTGCTGGGACTTCAAGGCAGAGGACTTATCTACAGGTCTTCAACTGCTACAGGGGTTTCATTTCACTGAGTGGGGGGAGATTTATAAATTGAGGGGATCGGGGGTGGGGTGGGGAGGGAGGCAGGAAATACTACCATGCTAAGAAGAAGCCTGACCGCCTCCATTATTCACTCTGTATCAAGCAATCAAGATAATTAAAAAAAAAAAAACCCAAACCCCAAAAACCATATGCATTAACAGACCCTTCCTACAGCCCTACCTGAACACTGAAAGGCTCTTAACCAAATGGGGAGAAATCACGCAGGGAAACCATGCATTTATGAAGTAGAATGAGTTGCCTCAGCTATAGAGACCAGTTTGGAAACTGAATCATAATAACGTTTAAATTAAGCACGAGCATCTTTATTCATGAGTCTGGATTTCTCAGGGTTAGGGTGTGGGTGCCTGTATTCTTAGTTCATTCAGCAGCCACGTTAATCCTAAAACACTCACACATATTTGGTCTGCAGTTAGCACCTACTTCCCTGGAGCCCGGAGTGCTTTACAAATGTAAGTTCATTAGCATTAATAAAGAGCATCCTGTCGCACCATGTCCCACAGTTACCACCGAATCTACTCTAAAACCCAAAGATCTGCCTTGCTTTGAGCAAAGGCTTCTTTATTGATGGCTTCTGTGGACAGAGCTGACATCTGCCCTCCCCCATCTGGTCTCATTACTTCAGATCCATATATCCTGGCTGGCTTTGCCTCCTCTCAGTCCTCTTGTCACATAAATGTGATTGTGTCATTGCTTCCTTTCTGGGAGCGGGGATTTCCTCCGGGCTAGGCTGGCATGTGTGTTTAAGGACGAATACCTAGGCCCCCCGGTGAGGGCCTAAAGCCCCGGGAGCCCATCAATGGTTGACCTCCTCCTGTCCGGGCCATTTTTCTCGAGGACTTCTCTTGGGGCCCTGAACAGGACGCTCCAAGTTGGGCCCCCAGCGCGCTTGGCAGGCACTTGGCAGACAAGCCCCTCAATTGTTGCTGGGGACCCCAGGTCGCTTTGGGGCGGAGCGCGCCTTTCAGGAACCCAGGAGGCTGGGACACGCATTCCGATGAGAGGGGAAACGTGCTGGGGAGAAGGCAGGCCTTGATGTATGCCCCGGTGGACAAAAGCTGCTAGTGTCAGCTTGATTTGCAAGATCAACATTCATGAGTTCGGCTGCTTAGAAAGGGGGATTATCTGCAAACCCGCGCCTGAAAGGAAGCCATAAATAAGTGATTTCACACTACCAAGCAGGAAGAATATCACCGCTCCTAAATTATTCCGAACAGCATGTTCGGCCCCTCCTAGGTTCCCACCACTGGCAAGCCCTCGGGGGTGGTGTGCTCAAACGGTGGGCCTCTCGGAGCGCCTGCCTGGCGACGAGTTTGTGGAAAGGGAGAGGGTGCAAGGCGCCCAAGCATTGACGCTTCGCTTCCCAAGATCCACTCCGGGTTTTGCTTGGCGCTGCTCCGTTCCAGGCCCGGCGAGCTCCAGGCAAGGTTTTCCCTCTCGCCTCCCCGCCGCCGCGGCTCGGCTGCTCCGCTGGGGTTCCCGGGCTGAACTCGCCACAGATGCACATTAAAAACGTGCTGGAAAGTGCGTCCGCATCAAAGGCGTTGGGAGGGTCTTTCATCAGCTGCCTAAGGAGGGACACACTCCCAGCTACCCTCATTTGTAGCTCGGTTTACTCTGAAATGTAAATGTACCCCCTGACGCCAAAAGAAAGGGTGGAAGGTGTTTCCCCCGATCCTGCACCCGTTTTCTCCGTTCGCCTCGCTCTTATCCAGCCTTTGTGTGCGCCCGGCTGTGTTAACCCTGTGAGGAGCTCCACGCTCCCGCCTGCCTTTCTCCCCAGTACCTGTCGCCCGCGCTTGTCGCTGACTGACTTGCTCGGGCCCTGGCGCACCCCTCCGCGTTCCTGTAGTCGTGCTGTAGGACAGACACGGATGGACAGCCCAGATGCTGGATGTCACGGGAGCTCGGAGGTGTGGGGAGAGCTGCCGAGGCAAAGCTGGTCACGTCCCGCTGCCGCCTGAGCCCCACGCACCCCACCAGCTTGCAGTCCCCGTGTCCAGTCTCCTGGAACCTGTGCTTAGCAGGCCTGACCTTCAGCTGCTGGGGGGGGGGGGGGTGCGGGAAGGAGGCTGGAGAGGAAATGGCTTTAGAGCCACCCCCCCCCCTTCTAGAATGGTGCCCGGAGGTTTAATGCACACAGTTACCCAGCAAGCAACTGAGCAGGAGGGCTTCGAAATGATTCCATTTTAAAAGATCTTTTCCCCTTTCCTTGGGAGCCCCACTGTTAGGGAATGATTCCAGCCTTTCAGAGAAAGTGAGGGGGGTTGGGGGGTGGTGTTGAGGTAAGCTGAGGGGGCAGGGGAGAGAGGGGAAGGAGCTGAGACATACTTAGTAACCTACTGAGGAGGAAGCTTTGTTCCTGGAGGATTGATTTTTGGCAGGAAGGGCAGAACCAGGCAACAGGGATGTTAGGCAACGTGTCTGTACTGGGCACGGGTAAGGGCCTATAAAAGTAGTCAAGGCCTTGGGGGACAAGGGTCTGTACACTCAAACCATGGGGTTCAGGAAAGAAGGTGGGGCTAGGAACCCTCTGGATTCAGGCCTTGCGCTTGGGCCGAGGGCAGAGCAGACCTGAGAAGGGTCTACACTATGAGCCAAGTTCACTGTAGACCCAGGACTCACTGATCAGTGTGGCTCTCTGTGAAAAGCCACAGACGTTTGCTGAATGAATGTGAGACCGCATAGAAGCTTGCTAAGCCTCCCACGCTCAAGATCCGTCCTTCTTGACAGTACTACGCTGTGGACGGCTGGGAGAGCCCAGGATCCCAAGGCATTCCCGTCCTGGGCGAGGTCCCATCAGAAGCTCTTTGGGGAATGCCCATTACTGGCTACCTCGAGAGCAGCTGCCAGTTTATAGGCAGCACCGCTGTCACACATCTCCAACTGGCCCGCAGACCCCCTTGATAACTTTAAGCCTTCTCCGTAAAAGCTTCGGGCTTTCTGTAAATTCGAACATTTAAATGCACAAGTCTACTCACTGCAGCATTACTGTAACTGCAAACTACTGGAAACTTCCTAAATGTCCAAACAGAAGAGACTGATTGTATAAACTATGGTAGACACACAAAATGGAGTAGTATGTAGCTGGGGAAAAAAAGGAAGTACCAAAGCAGATATAAATGAAATGACAATGTTTTCCAAAATACAGTAAGTAAAGCAAGCAGTGAGCAAATAAGGACATACACATATAAGCACAAGGTGTGTTAGCTTTTGTGTAGAAAGGAAAACACAAAACTGTACATACTACATATCTTCAAAAACACGTAGGATGAATAAAAAATTCAGAAATTGAAGAAGTGGGATGAAAGGGGTCACCTACAAGAGGTAGGTGAGGAACAAGGTGGAAGAGGTATGAGAAGGAATAGTGGCACTTCCGTGCATACTGTTTTATAGGATTTTGATTTTTGGAAGTGTGTTAATGTACTATATATTTATTATTTTTTTAAATCATTTTTTATTATATTATGTTAGTCACCATACAGTAATGTACTATATATTTAAAAAGTGAAATTAAACCAACAAGTATGGGAAAGGAGAAAAATAGTAAAACTCAAAGTAAACTGAAAAAAAAAAAAACTGAACCGGAATGTATTTTAAGCGAATAATAACACTGAAAAGGAAAAACAAAAAACAAAAAACAAAAACAAGAACCTAATCTAAGTAACTTCTGAACGACCATTAGACTACCCTCTGTCTGACCAAGGTAGCATGAGGGTTTGGGGGAGCAGTAAACAAATGCTCCACTCTTCTTACTATGTTTGTTTTTGTAATGCAACGGGCGAAGTGATGCTGAATTTATTTCAGATGTTTCATAGCACTGAGTAAATGCGCATGTCAGTGCTGAGAGCCAGGGCTTCTCACTGCGGGAGAAGAGTTAGAGACACAGCAAGGGCGTGGGAGGGAGGGTCTGTGACTGGAGCTCTAGAGGGAGACCCCTGGTTTCTGAGATACACGTGCATGCATGTTCACGTGTGTACTGATGTGATCCCTGTAGGGTACATAAACCCTGACTCTGTCCCTTGAAACAAAGATACCCCTGGGAGCAATGAGCACACCTTACACCCGCCTCTTCACCTTCCAGGGCAGTTTTTTGACTGAAAGGAACCAGGGCTTCTCAGAGAAAGGACTGTTCCCAGGGTTGAGCAGGAATGGTGCAAAAAGAGGCTGGGACTTTTTTTTTTTTTAATTGAGGGGAAATTCACATAGCATAAAATTAACCATTTTCAAGTGTACCTTTCTGGGCATTTAGTACATTCACAAGGCTGCACAACCCCCACCTCTCGTTAGTGAGAGCCCGGATCAGCTTCTG
Organism: Ursus americanus; assembly: GCF_024610735.1. NCBI lineage: Eukaryota > Metazoa > Chordata > Mammalia > Carnivora > Ursidae > Ursus > Ursus americanus. Next base: position 8,286,669 of record NC_142160.1, on the reverse strand, counting down.
CAGGCTGTCCATGAAGTGCTCAAAATGTAATGGGCCCTGTCCCAAGGGAAGAGGCGCTAACCCAGAGGGTGTCCACTGCCTAAGTCTGTGACAAATTGAACGCCAAAATAAGAATAGTAACGAATTATAAACCTTTGAAAGAGAAAAGGGAAATCCATGAATCCATATACTAATAAGCAGAGAAATAAGCAAATGCCTAAGAAGATGTGGCTCTTCTCATAATAGGACATTGTTATGGACTGAATTACATCCCTCTCACATTCCTATGTTGAAGCGCTGATTCCCAGCATGACTGTATACAGAGATAGGGTCTTTAAGGAAGAAAGCAGAAGAAGTCATAATAGTGGGGACCTAATGTGAGAGGACTGGTATTCTTACAAGAGCTGAAGACCCCAAGGGCATGTGCACGCAGTAAAAAAGCCAAGTGAAGACACAGCAAAAAAGATGGCAGCTTGCAAGCCAAAAAGGCCTCAGAAGAATTCTCCCCTGCTGGCACCTTGATCTTGGACTTCCCAGCCTCCGGAACTGTGAGGAATAAATTTACATTGTTTGTAAGTCACCCAGTCTGGGGTATCCTGTTACTACAGTCCGCACTAATACAACACTCCAAAGAAGAGACAATACTACTTATTTAGCTGATAATGCATAGTTTGAATATAATAACGAGGAAACATCACACCAACCCAAACAAGGAACATTTAGTTTTAAAAAGGTAACTGTGGGGGAGTGCCTGGGTGGCTCAGTTGTTAAGCATCTGCCTTCAGCTCAGGTCACAATCCCAGTGTCCTAGGATCGAGCCCTGCATTGGGCTCCCTGCTTAGCGGGGAGCCTGCTTCTCCCTCTCCAACTCCCCCCTGCTTGTGTTTCCTCTCTGTCTCTCCCTGTCAAATAAATAAATAAAATCTAAAAAAAAAAAAGGGGGGGGGCGCCTGGGAGGCTCAGTCGTTAAACGTCTGCCTTCAGCTCAGGGTGTGATCCCGGGGTCCTGGGATCAAGCCCCATGTCAGGCTTCTCTGCTGGGAGCCTGCTTCTTCCTCTCCCGCTCCCCCTGCTTATGTTCCCTCTCTCGCTCTGTCTCTGTCGAATAAATAAATAAAATCTTAAAAAAAAGAAAAGGTAACTGTGTTTTCAAAAATTAAAAAAAAAAGATTGAAGAGATATGTCAACTAAATGCAATATGTGATTCTTGACTGGCTCCTACTCTAGAACATTCTTGGTGTGGTAGACAGCCTCCAAGATTGTCCCTTAGAACCCCACCTCCTGGAATGCCCATTTTGTGCAATCACCTCCTGTGAATGTGGGCTGGACTTACTGACTTGCTTCTGATGAATAGAAAAAGGCAGAAGTAATGGAATGCCACTTCGAAAATGAAGTTACAAAAGAAAAACGAAAAAGCAAAAACCGAACTGAGGCTTCTATCTGGGGGGGGGGCTTGTTCTCTCTCCCATTCTAATGTAGGTCAGCTGCCATGTTGGGAGCCACTCAACGGAGAGGCCCGAGTGGCAAAAGCTGGTGAAGGCCTGTCTGGCCAGCAGCCAGCGAGTCTATAAATCCTGCTGACAACCATGTGAGTAAGCACGAAGGTGGAGCCTCCCTGAGTCGAGCCTTTGAATGAGACCACATCCCTAGCTTGCTCTTGATTTTGGCCTGGTGACAGAGGACCCAGCTAAGCCACATCTAGACACATCTAACCCACAGAAAACATGAAGTCATAATGTTGGTTGTTTTAAACTACTGAAGTTTTGAGTCACTGGTTATGCAGCAATACAGTGTCAGTTGACAAAACTGCATATGGCATATGGATAGATTATACATCATATCTTCGGAAACAGTCTCTCAATAAATGGTGCTGGGAAAACTGGACAGCCAAACACAAAAGAATGCAATTGGGCCACTATCTTACACCATGCACGATCAACTCAAAATGGATTAAAGATTTGAACACAAGGCTTGAAGCCATCAAACTCCTAGGAGAGGACACAGGGATAAGCACCATGACATCAGTCTTGGTGATGGTTTTTTGGCTTTGACATCAAAAGCTAAAGCAACGAAAGCAAAAACAAACAGGCAGGACTATGTCGAACTAAAGAGTTCCTCTGCACAGCAAAGAAAACCATCAACAAAATGAAAAGGCAACCTATGGAATGGGAGGAAGTATTTGCAAATCACATATATGACAAGGAGCTAATATTCAAGTTAAATAAAGAACTCATGCAACTCAACAAGAAAAAAAATGGGATTAAAAAATGCGCAGGGGATTTAAATAAATATTTTTCCAAAGAAGACATCCAGATGGCCAAGAGGCACATGAAAAGGTGCTCAGCATCTCTCATCACCAGGGGAATGCAACAAACCACAAGGGAATATCTCCTCACACCTGTTAGAATGGCTAGCATCAAAATGACAAGAAATAACAAGGGTTAGCACAGATATGGAGAAACGGGACCCCTCGTGCACTGTTGGTGGGAATGTAAACTGGCACAGCCACTCTAGAAAACAGTATGGAGTTTCCTCAAAAAATTTAAAATAGAATTACCCTATCATCCAGAACTTCCACTTCTGGGCATTTATCTGAAGGAAATGAAATTATGATTTGAAAAGGTATCTATACCCCCATGTTCGCTGCAGCATTATTTATAATAGTCAACACATGGAAACAACCTCAGGGTCCACTGAAGGATGAACAGATTGAAAAATGTGGTGTGTGTGTACACACACTAGAATATTAGTCATAAAAAAAAGGAGAACTTGTCACTTGTGACAACATGGATGGACTATGAGGGCATTAAGTGAAATAAGTCAGAGAAAGAGCAATATTGTATGATCTCATTTATATATATGTGGAATATGTATTTGAAAAAAACAAACTCCTAGATACTGGGAACAGACTGGTGGTTGCCAGAGGCAGGAGGTGGACCGTAGGTAAAATGGCTGAAGGTGGGCTGAAGGTACAAACTTCCAGAAGTGAATGAAGATGGCTGCCATTTGGAGTGGTTTTTCTTTTTTTCCATTTTTAATAGATTTTTATGCCATACTTTTGATTATAAATCTCACTCAGCCAATTGATTTTCATGGAATGCTTTTGTTGAGTCTTGCCAAACTCTTGTTATCCGTAGTCAACGTATGGTTAAATTCAATCACAGTATGACCAACTCAGGCTATGAATACATGTTTATTATCTGACTTATCAAAGAGTTGCTTGTTATTGATGAACACGGGTAGTTCCGATCTGAATGTTTTCTTTTAAGACCGAAGTCAAACAACAAAGTCCTGTTAGAACTTGTTTGTCAATGACCTGAGCGAATTCTTTGCTCAATCTGATGGCTTTCAAATTCTGGAAGGAGATGCCTTCCCTCCATTTTTTGGCTGCTATTGACAATGTATAGCTACGGACCTGATGCACTTTTATCTCTGTTAACATTTTCTCCATCACTGAAGTCTAAAAAATCAACACAACAACAAGAAAGCCCTGATTTGTAGCATTTGCTCCCATCACGGACAGTTCCGAGCTACCTACAGGACGTCTCTGAACATAGAGTTGGGAAGAGGGGTGCAGCATTATCCAGTGTTTCCACCATACAGACATAATAGCCATAAACAACTTCAGGAAACAACTCTATCAATGTTCAATTTGCTCACGTTGATCACTTTACTCTGGGTAAGAGAGTAGCTCTATTCTGAAAAAATACACACTGACCACTGTAATATTAGGTAGCGGGCCATGATGTTTGGGAATATATATATATATATGCACACACACATACATACAAATACACGTATGAGAGACAGAGAGAAAAGAAAGCATAAATGAGAAAGCAAGGGGGGAAGAATGTGAACACGAAATGCAAATGTATCTGGGTTAAAAGGATAAAGGATACATATGGGTGTCCTCTGCACTACTGGTGCACCCTTACCGTACACTTGAAATTATTTTGAAATAAGTTTTTCAAAATCATATCATGCTAACATATCTTCAATAAAATATATACTAATAAAGATCCCGTGACTGTCAGCTGTCAATGACAAATGACATGTAACATCCCACTTTTTCTTACTTCGGGTACACCTTATACTTTTTTTTTTTTTTTTTCTAAATTACCCATGACATCAAAAGAGAAGCAAAACTCTGGGTAGAATCTCTGTCTATGAATCGCCTATGTTTTGTCTATGTCTTAAGGTGCCTGTTTTACGATTTCCCTCTTTGGAGCCAGCATTCTTAGCAACTTCAGGACAGTTACCCCTCCCAGGTTTTTCTTCTTTTTAAATTCTTACAATGGCTTTATTAAGATGCAATTCACATACCGTAAAATTTGCTCTTTTAAAGTGAACAATTCAATGATTTTTGATTTAGTAAGTTGTGCAACTGTCACTATTACCTAATATTAGAACACTGGCATCACTTCCCAAAGCAACCCCCTCTGCCCGGACCACGCAGTCATCCCCCACCCCCTGCCTCTCCGGCCCCTGGCCGCTCCCCATCTGCTTCCTGTCTCTACGGACTTCCCTATTGATTTCCCTATTCCGTAGATTTTATGTAAATGGCATCCTACAATATGTCACATCTTGTGTACGTCTTCTTTCACTTAGCATAAGTTTTCAGGGTTCACCCATGTTATAGCATGGATCAGCGGTTATTTACTTTTTATTGTTGAATAATATTCCGTTAGATGGCTATAACTATTTATTTATCCATTCATCTGCTGATGGACATTTGGGTTGGTTCCATTTTTTGACTTCAATAGAGAATGTTTCTATGAACACTGGTGTGTACATTTTTGCGTGGAAACATGTTTTCCACCCTTTTGCGTATCTACCTAGGAATGGAATTTCTGGGTCTTATGGAAACTCCACGTTCAACATTTTGAGATTCTTCCCAGGTTTTAATGTGCTTTTAGGTTATGTTATCTTCTCCCGAAGTGTCTTAGCCCATCTTACAGCACTGCTGTCCTGTAGATGTTTGTTTCCTGAATTTCTCTTTGTAGCTTTATGACAGGCATACTTCCTCATGAATTAAAATAGGTTATGAGCCAAGACCCCAGGAGTACAAGCGCAGTCTTTGCCCATCAATGGATCCCACTGAAGGACAGCTTTGTCTTTCCCTACCAACGAACAGCTAGTTAGACTCGACGTAAACCATTCTGGCACGTGCCATTTCCTGCCTAGGACCACATTTTAAATATCTCAAATGTATACCTTGTCTTTCCCACAGACCCAAGAGCTCCTGGAAAATAAGGTTCACTCATTATCTTTCTTTCATGTCTTTCACCATGCTCAGCCAACTACGTGAGTTAATGAAATGCTAACTGCTAAGCAGGGACTGTATTTTATACTTCTTTGAAATCCTTCACAGCACTTAGTTAAGTGTTGGGTACATAGAAGGTATTTAATGTGAAATAAATTGAATTTAAGTTCCTAAGACTTTGCCCTAAAATTCTAATTTGGGGCTTCTTAGCAAGACTCCCACTTGACAAATATACTTACCGCAATCGTCATGCTCATTCCCCCTGGCACCCCAGAAAGATTTCCATTTCTCCACACAGATGATGCCAACACATTCAATATCAGTCTTCGAGTGGCAGGCGATGGGGAAGAGAGAGAGAAACAGGCAAGGCATTTCTCTGTCTTCTCCTGCTCCATACCAACTTCTCCTGACAAAATCTGCTTCTTCTTTTTTTTTTTTTCCCCCAACCTTTCCTCAGGGTACCACTTCTCAATATTTTTACTAATTCACTCCTCGAGGCACTAAAACCTCATACCCAACATACAGTAAGTATATGTTATCAAGAGCCCAGCCAGAAGCCATAGTCTAAGTATCACAGGAGAGTTACAGGTGAGCCCTACAGGCTCTAAGGATTCGGGGGAAGGGAGGGGGGTCTTTCCTGAGAACTCAGATGTCCAGGGAAGGTTTCCTGGAGGCAGGTTTGAATTCCATCTTAAAGGAAGGTGTGAAAGCTAACTGCAACATTAAGGGTCCACAGAGAACTGTCCTCGCTTCTGAGACCAACTTCAAGGTCGGGGTTTCCCAAAACTCTCGATTCTGAGAAGTCATTAGAGAGGCCCACAGACGTCAATGAGAAGCTACTAGACTCCAATATAGTTCATTACAGAGGAAGGATACAGACTCAAATCGGACAAGGGAAGAAATGCATAGGACAGAGTCCAGGAAAAGCACCATATGTAGACTTTTTAGGTCTTCTCCCCCATGGAGTAAGGAAAGTGCTCTTTCCCTGGCATTGACGTGTGACAACGTATTAACAACCGAAGAAGCTCAGCAGAGCCTTGGTACCCAGTCTTCATCAGAACTCTCCATCACATAGGCATGGCTGACCGCCCACCTGGCTGATCTCAGTTTATAGCCCCTCGGGAGGCCAAGCTGATACTGCATGACCCAAAGCTGCTACTTGAAGTCACTCTGTTGGTGTGGCTCAAAGCCCCAACCCAAAACTCATATTGTTACCATCTGGCTGACCCAAGACCCCCAAGCAAACAAAGACACTCCTATCAGGCATAACACTCCAAAGGCTTAGAGATCCCCTCCCATAAGCTGAAGGCAAAGGCCAGACCTCTCTTTGGGCAAGATCAGATTCTTCGCTACACAGAAGGGGAGAGCTTGATAAGCCTCTGACCAGAACAACAGTGAATCACCTAAGAACGTTCCAGGACTACAGCGTTCTAACAAAAGAAAAAGTAGGGATTTGTCAGTTTTGGAGATTATTTTTATAAAAATACTTGCTTTTGAAAAATACAGGTAGGTAGGGGCACCTGGGTGGCTCAGTCGGTTAAATGTCTGCCTTCAGCTCAGGTCATGGTCCCAGGGTCCTGGGATTAAGCCCCGTATGGGGCTCCCTGCTCAGTGGGGAGCCTGCTTCTCCCTCTCCCTCTCCCCCTGCTTGTACTCTCTCTCTCAAATAAATCAATAAAATCTTTAGGAAAAAAAAAAGAAAAATACAGGTAGAGATTCAAGGTGAGCGTATGGGGGGGGGGAGTCAGATCATTTGGCATGAATAATCCAGATCGTATACATTTTCTGCAAGCTTTCTTAGTTCTCTTAACATTGTCCATAAGATTTAGTCAATGTGAATACTCCATTCATTGAATGTTTTCTGTAACTGGATGTGATTTCCTTGATTTCTCAGATGAGTCAAGCGTTTATCTTGTGACCGTTATCTGTTACTGTGTCACCCACCACTCCAACATTTCATGGCTTAAAAGAACGAGTCATGTTATTCGTTCATGATTCTACAGGTCAGCCTTTTGAGCTGGACTCGGATTGGTGGGTCTCGTGCCGCTTTGGCTTGCGGTCCCTTGTGCCGCGGCAGCCTCCTGCTGGCCGCCAGCGTTGGGTGGTCTAAGATGGCCTCACTCACACTCCTGGCGATTGGCAGGCTGTCAGTTAGGATGCCTCAGTTCTCCTCCTCGTGGTCTCTCCAGCAGACCAGCGTGGACTTGTTCACATGGACGCAACATCCATGAGCGACCCCAGAAGCTACTGGCCTCTTAAGGCCAAGACAAAGAAGTCCCACAGTTCCCTTTTCCCTGCCTTCTCTTGGCCAAAGCAACCCTCCAGGGTAGCCCCGATTCACGAAGAGGGGAAAGACTCTCCCTCTTGATAAACGTGGCCATTTAAAGAAAATAAAATCACAAATCCTAACCCATTTCTTTTTTCCCCCCTCAAATCTCTAATTTAGCTTCGTAAATAGATGTCTAAGCCCCCAGTTTCCCTAGAGAAAGAAGTGTTTTATGCTCCGTAAGTAGGAAACAACATTGGTTTGACTTTTCTAGGTTGCCATTTAAATGCATTTTCAAGAGCATCTGAATGTCTGGTCAATGAGTAGTGGTGCTTTGCATGTTTGAGCGTGCACGTGTGTGTGTGTGTGTGTGTATGTGTGTGTGTGTGTGTGTGTGTGTGTTTGACTCAGGCGGAGTCCTGTTACAGTGAAGAAACTTGCATCTGTTCAGATCGTGTAAGCAATGACTCCCCAGCCTGCCCGTCATGAGCATACCCGCTTTCCGTGCCCGGCTAAAGGGGCTGCCCCTGGAACATCCACCCCTGTGGGAAGGCCTGGAGGACAGGTTCTGAAAGTAATCCCCTGCCTTGTGGGAGAGGCTTCCAGAAACAATGGGAGCCACTCTATAAAGGAAAATGTTTAATCGATATTGCAGGTGGGCTGTCAGCCGAGTTTAATTCCTAAGGACGGAACATTGATTTGAGGATGAAGCACACACAGGGCCCGGAGGCAGGCGGGCAACCAGTTAAAATGGGTCAAGAGTGGGGGCGGGGGTGGGGGGCAGGGGGCTCTTACCCCAGCTGTGTGCTCTGCATCTTCCCTGGTGCCCTGGGGCTTGAATTGCCAGGGAAATAAAATTGAATCACTCAGAGAACAGAACTAAAATTTCAAATAATATAAGTTGTCCTCAGTGATCTTTATCAATGCAGACCGAAGTCTTATAATAAAATGCTCTCTTCCCCCTGTGGTATTAAAAATTTCGTTTCTCCGAGTGACACTTCCCTTTTCTGGCTCCGCTGGGGAATCGGTTGTATTTGCCTTCAAGGTCAGAGGTCAGCTGAATTGCTGTGTTTTTTGATTCCTACTTATTCACATTTCTGTCTCCTGCTGCCCAGCGTTGAAGCGGGGCTCAGTTTGGGAGCAATCTGCCCTGGGTGCAGAGGAAATGATCAGGAGCAGAGACAAACCGTCCTGCTCATATCGGCACTGAAGTATTTGCAAGAAATTGACCTTGGAGTTTCCGCCCGTCGGAAGCCACGGCAACCACTGGTCGCCCCTGGAAAATTATTTCTCATTACAGCATCCCTGTCAATCACAGCATGCTTTCTCTACCTTCCCAAACTGCCATCTTCAGGACATGGTGGCCCAAATCTACTGTCCTAATATGGGGATGACTTCACGTTTGGAGACCCAGGAAGACATCAGCCTTTCATGCTCCGACCCAGACAAAAATAGTATCTGTATTGTACTTGAGATCTACCAGGAGCTTCTTAAAGCGTTTTATACATACTGTACTAGCTTATTTTAATGCTTGCAACAACCTCACAAGGGCAGCGTGATTATCTTCATTTTACACATGAGGAAACCAGGCACACAGAGATTGGGAAACTTGCCTGGGATCATCCAGGCAGCTGTCGGCCCAGGCAGCCGGCTCTGGAATCCCTGCAGGAACGCAGCACTGTCCCACTCCTCCTTAAAGACAGCGATAGCTTTCTAGCTGGAGGGAAGACTGCAGCCCTTTGCTGCAAGCTTTCCCCCCTTAGAACATACCACCACTCGCCATCTCATTGTCTTGGCCTATTATGACACCTGTATTCTCCCAGGTGTAACCAGGAAAACACGCACTTCACGTATTTATAAAAGGAAATTCACTGCAGTACACTAGTTGTTTGGGCGATAGAGAAGTTAAGAGCCCAATGTGGGATAGCAAGGTCACCCAGAACCAGCAACAGCAGGCTGGAAAGATAGAAAAAAAGGGTCTTGTTCCAGGAGCCCAGTGGCCGAAGTCACCTAATAAAATGTGGGAGTACAGCGATGGGGGCAGGAGGTAGCTGGCACCCCGGGAGGGGCAGGTGTGCAGGGTGGTCACAGACACCCCCGCTAGTCGCTTAAGTCTCTTCTTTCCAGTTCTTTCTCGATGACACTGGCAGGGTGGTCTTTATAAATTTACATTGAATCCTGTTCTGTACTATTGTCCTACTTGACAAACCCTGGGTGACATGCTGCTCCATCCCGCCCTTGCAGAGTGCCCGTATATTCTAGCACCCCTGAACTGTCTCTGACCTCCAAGGATTCTCCGGTTTTTCCCCCTTTGTCTTGGCTCAGGTTGTCCACCCAGCCCCGAATACCGTGCCAGTCAGGGTCCCAGCTGGGAAGAGACTGCATACTACACTGGTGTGCAAAGGGACCCAGTGTATGCGGGGAAGGGTGCACGAGAAAGGGAAGTGAAGGGAAGTGAACCCCAAGGGCGAAGGAGGTAACGCGGGGTCAGCTGCCGTGCAAACGTGCCACCCCCTTCTAGGGGAGAGTGCTTGCTGGGATGCAACAGGAGAGGCTCTCACAGAGGCCACCTGGAGAGCAGCGGGGACCTTTGGTTTAACTTTAGGCTTAGCAACAACTAGCTTCAAGTGACAGCTCGGGAATGAAACTAGGGGAATGAAACACCCTGACCTCCCCTCTCCTCTTCTTCCAAGCTCCCACTGGAGCTACACATAGACTGGTCCCAACTCAAAGCCACAGTGCACGCAGCCTGTCAATATAGGTCCTCCCGGTCAGCTGGTCCCGTCACCCCAGCAGACGGCAGAGGTGGGGGGGGGGTCTGGGAGGGGCCCACTGAAAGTGTCTAGCACACATGCTCGCTCCTGACGTCTCTGCTGCATGCTGCCACCACCCATTCTTGAAGATAAAATCCACGTGTCACTGCCCAGTGATACCTGTGCTCTCCGGAGCTGCGACAGCTCCTCCCGGACACCCCGTCCCCCCCACACCATCGTCTCTTCCGTCCCCGGTGTCTGTACTACAGATGGTACACACCCAGTGCACGCTAGTCTCCCTCCTATGCAATGATCCTTGAGCACGGGAACCATCTGTATTTCCACTACCTGCACCTGATGCTAGAGGATTTTTGCACACAGAGTTGGGACGGGTGAGTGACTGGACTACGCAAACGCTTGCTCCGCACAGATGATCCTTGTAGTGAGCTCTGAGACGGCGCCTTCTTGCAAACAGAAATGGGCTCTGTATACAGACTCTCATGCCCTCAGTTGCTAAAAAATTATTTTCCAAAAATCAGCTGGCTGTTTCCTGCTTCACCACCACCAGAGTTGATTCACCCTGACCAGGATCCACCACAACTGGGGGGTTAGGGCTCCAAAAGAAAGGCTCCGATAAAAACTCCAACTGATAGCCTTCGTCTTCCTGAGAGGTCAAGGTTTCATATTAAGACAAGATCTCCTGTCACAGCTCTTCCAGGAGCCTGAGTAACCGGGGTGTGTAGAGTATGTTAACAGGATTCTTACTCACAAGCAAACAAGGATGTTTGTAAACGGCTGTGGATTCGGTTCTAGTGTGTGTATCTACCCAGAACCCGCTCACTAACCAAAAGGGTATTTGTGGCCACGTAGCAAAATGACCATCTTTTCTGAGGAAGGGAATTTGATCAGGCAAGAATCTGGGTTTTCCTGGTGCCCACACCTCAGATAAAGGCTCTGTTCTGTCCTAGTCGCCAGGCTGATTAGGACCGGTTGCTAATAAGGCACAATTAGAAGCTTAATCCTGATGTGACGCAGGTGGCTTTGTGTTTATAGATTTGAAATGTGTGAGCTAGAAAGGGTCTTAGGGGTCATCTAATTCAATTCCTTCATTTCATAAATGGGAAGAAAAAAAAAAGGAAGAAAGAAAGAAAGAGAGGTTAAGTGACTAGCTTCTTGTCATAATTATGTCCACGGACTGCTTTTAACCCCGGATCATCGCACACCCCATCACTGGGGGAGAAAAAGAAATTTCAAAGCACATCCGCTAACGGTATGCAACCACTGTTTGATTGTTCGGTAAGAGAACAGCACATCGCTCTGGGTAAGATTATAAGGAGCCGAATGGGACAGGAAGAAGGTTGACATCCTGGCCACATCAATGTCCTTTGACTCTTTTACACCTCATTTCCTCAGTATGTTTGCTAATAAAGTGGCTCATGGGCCACACGCGTTGTTTCCCTTTAGTGCTCTGAGGGCACATTTATGGATATGACAAACATGTGATCACGGCTGTCTTCTCTGAGAGCGCACAGGACTGAGAAACGTCCCGCCGTCAGCAAGCCCTTCTGTCTCGAGACTTCTGACAAACCCCCAGGAGCACCTGCCTGTCGATGGAGAGTAAGACCCACAAATAATACGCCAATTTTGTTTGAGTCCTGCGGTGACAGGACTATTTCATCTATCACTTCTTCTCTCCATGCTCGGCTTCTTAAGATGACCTTAACGACAGAGAGAGGACAGGAGAGGACCTGCCCAGTGCACCAGGACAAGGAGAACCGGGGACTTCACTGCCCTGGTTTCGTCAGCTCTCATTTGGGGAACTCACTGATGCCATTTGTTGTGTCGCAGTTTCCCTAACTATAAAATGGGACAGGCTGGACGAGGTAAACTCGCCATCCTTCCTCAATTTTAACATTCTGTATTCTTAAAATAAGACGTCTCAGCAAGAAGCTGAAAACCTCTGGGACGAAAACAAACCTGAATCTACCTCCCATTCTAAGGAAGTGACCTACAGTAACTCTGCGGTCCTTCTCTCCCTTTTAGACCCAAACGCTGTATGTACATGTTTACATCTGTGTGTTATTTTGTTCCACTGCTACTCCAGGTTCACACTGGAGTGGTGACTTGGCCAGCAATGGAGGTTTACCAGATGGCAGAAGAAAACTGGGGGTGACCTGCACAGACAACTAAACCAGGGCTCTGGAGACGCCAATGTCTGCAAAACGTACTTGGAGAAACAAATGTCAAAGCGCTGGTTTTTGGACCGCCTGGCCTGTACATCGTCTTGCTCACCATGCAGTTTTTAGCAATTGAAATTAGTTAGTCTTTTCTGTGCGACACATACATTTCCGTATCTGTTATCTTGGCAGGCCTGAATTACTTCTGGCATAGAACTAGTTATCTCTTTCCTCCATAATTATTTGTATCCACTCACAGCCAGGGAGACTTCGGGTCTTGGGTAAAGACGCTTTCTCTGTGTTAAGCCATTGAGATCTGGGAGTCCTTTGTTGGTACAGCACACGCACTAGACGTTAACCCAACCATTGCGGCTAGAAGCCTGGCGTGAAAAGGAAGACCTTCGTCTCTCGACAGTACGAGCCCTGTCTCGGTATGCTGGTAACATCCAAGTTCCACCAATATTACCTCTCAAGGAATCTCCATCCCCACCCCCCAACGTTGTGTTAGGCGCCTAGTACAATAGCCTCCTGTTTACCCTACCTCCAACCTTCCCCCATCGCGAAGTCATTCCTTTCCCCACCAATGGAATTATCTTTCTAAAACGTTATATAATGTAAGACACAACCTTGTTAGGCATTTACACTCATCTGAGGAGGAGCCCAGGAACCAGGCCAGCAAGTGAGTTGAACAAGATGGCACCCCCATCTCCCAGCATATGCACCATCTCTGTCTCTGTGTGTGCCTGCTGATGGTCCCCACCCCGCCCCCCCCCAAGAGATGGAGAAGTGCCTTCTCTTAGTCAACCACTGCCAGTAACGTCCTTGAATTAATAAATAGGGAGTTCAAATTCCAATTAAGTCCATCAAGACGATCTTAGTACTCTAACTCAAAACATTTTAAAATATTTTCAATTCCCTAGCTTTTCTTTATGAGTATCTTTCTACCTGATGCAAATTATATTTGCAAGTAGTAGTCGCACTTTTTAAAAATGCTGTTTTTACAAAGTAATTTTTAGTTTTTAGCCCAAGAATTTTTCCTCTTAGTTTTCCATCTTTAGTTTTTGACCGAAGAGATTCATTTGAGTAGGTTCTGTCAGTATGCGATGGGGAGGACAACAGACAGGCTGTTTTGTAATAAATAAGTAAATAAAAATAGACGCACATGTGCACACGTATGTGTATATATACTTATGGAATACATATTGAATATATACATGTATATTAAAAGAAATATCAAAATATTAAACTATATAAATATGTATTCTTTCAAAACGAGTGCCAAATCTTGTGCCACCTTGTCTCACCTATTTAGGGTCTGGTTTTCTGGGTGCAGAAACTCTCTTGGTCCTTTATGCATAACCCATTGTCCTGCATGGTGCCCATCGTGCACGAGACAATAATTACCATTTGTTTAATAGCGGACAAAAATAATTCACTGGGGCTCTTCTCAACGTGCACATTCTCTGGGGTCTGCCTCTGTGCAGCACTCCCAGCTGGCATTTATGGGTCACAACAGCGCCTGACCTTTTTGCCCCTGAGAGCTGCTGAGGCTTTTGCTCAAATGGCTGAGGCCAGCTGGGCCGCTTCACTGTCCCTCCTCAGCTGTCTGCAGCCACAGCCACTCGTCATGTTGCTCAGTGGTCTACGCCAGGGCAACCTTGCACAATCCATTCGCCACCTCTGGCTTGGCAGTAACTGACTGTGTTTTATCAATTAAATGTAGCTGGGCTTTACACAGCCCTTTGGTCCCCTGAGTCACCCCTGCGTGGAAAGAAAGGGATGAATCAGAGATGACAACACTATTCAAGGCAGTGGCTGACGGGCACAGAACAAAGCGACCATGCCATACGCTAGGGAGGGCCCTCCTGCCTGGTGACTCTGCCCCTTGGAGACAGGCAGCTTCTTGTTTCTGAGTCAGTGACAGGTTTTGTTTTGTTTTTAATTGAATGAGAGGTGTTCTATTCAGTCCCTGATGACATGAAGTCAATGCATCTTAAGATTTGGGGCAGGTCCTGGGGCTTGCCGCCTCAGAGGAAAATACCGATTATGGATTAACGTGATCCGGGGACACCCATGTCCACACAATGGCATTGACCCAATGCCAACATGTGGCTGGGTGAACCCAGCAGCATTCTGGGATCCGCTGAGAGCTGGGGCTTTTTGATTCTAACCTTTGAACAGGGAGGGGAAAAGGGACTTGCCGGAAAGCCTTGATTCGCGCTGCGGCAGTGGTAGCAAGTTCAGGGTCAAACGGTCACTTCATCTTCAAAGACCTTCGAGGCCTCACAGCACTGAACGAGACTAGGGTAGGGAGTGTTATTTTAATACTCGTTTGGTCAACGGCTCGAGTAACTTGTTCTAAGTGTCTTGTGCCAAGTCGGTAGTAGACCAATCTTCTTGGTGTAGACCCCCAAAACTGCTATTGGGAAAAACTCTAACCCAGTTTATGAGGAATTGTCCTAGGACTCAAGAGAGAAGTTTCCTGATCAGATGCAGCCATCCTGGTAGAGACTCGGGATGGCAGGTGTTCAGAGATGGGTCGTTTCCACCAAAGGCGTGCCATCACACGTCAGGTATCCTCACGTCTCCCCTTCCGGACTCTCTGGAGATATGCAAGATCGGCTGAAATTGCATGTTTTCCTCCGGCTTTTGAGCCAGCGAAGCACACAAGTCCTGGAAATGGTCCTGAAGTGTGTCTAGGACACGCTCTTGTTCTGAGGAGGTATGTTAGGGCCTCTGCCAGAAGACGATGTTCTTCAGATAAGTTGCCCACATTCTTTACCGAAGTCTCTCAATGCTTCTGGAATTCCTGATAGTCTTGTTTTTGGATTCTTGGAATTCAGGAAAAAAAAAACCCATGAAGTGGGGCGCCTGGGTGGCACAGCGGTTAAGCGTCTGCCTTCGGCTCAGGGCGTCATCCTGGCATTATGGGATCGAGCCCCACATCAGGCTCCTCCGCTATGAGCCTGCTTCTTCCTCTCCCACTCCCCCTGCTTGTGTTCCCTCTCTCGCTGGCTGTCTCTATCTCTGTCAAATAAATAAATAAAATCTTTAAAAAAAAAAAAAACCCATGAAGTAGATGCTTATGACTTTTCACATCTCTCCTTGATCACCCACTCATCTCCTTGCTCAGCTCAGGACTGTGTATACACCAAAAAACAACCCAGAGTTAAGCTGGGATCCAGTAATCCTGACTCCCATGCACCAGGAGACTACGCAGAATTTGGAACAGATTTGAAAGATGTTCTTTCCCCCTTTTTCAGATTTTGTTACTTTGAAAAAATACTTCTGTGGTCTTCACTCCATTTTCTCATCTGAAATACAAATGTGTTCAGCTAGGAGGGCGTTAAGTATCCTTCCGGTTCCAAACATTCTGAGCGCTTTTCTCCATGTACTCATTCCTCGACAGCTGTCAGAGTTTACAATATCTATAGAGTCCTTAAGGCAAGTAACAGAAACTGAGATTGTTTTCAGGACTCATCCATTTATGTTTTAAAGATTTTATTTATTTGAGAGAGAGAGAGAGCATGAACAGGGAGGAGAGGCAGAGACAGAGGGAGAAACAGATTCCCTTCTGAGCAGGGAAGCCTGACACAGGGCTCAGTTCCAGGACACTGGGATCATGACCTGAGTCAAAGGCAGACGCTTCACTGACTGAGCCACCCAGGCTCCCCAGGACTCATCCATTTAGAAAGCATAGTAATACTGTTACTTCATTTGATCCCCTCCTCCGAAATCATGTTGGGTAGGGATACTAGCTTTCCTGCTTATAGATGGAGAAACTGAGGTCCAGAGAAGTTAAGAGATTGGTCTATGATCTGTCTCTGTGAAGTAGAATAAAAGCTGAAATCAAGTGATGTCACTGCCTAGCTCTTTTTTCTGTGCCCAGCAGCTCCCTCTATTTTGCGCCTCACTAAAACGCAACTGTAAACAGTCTGAGAAATTGCAAGGACTGCTACCATCCCGCACATCACAAAGTCACTCTCCCCCATCTGTGGATCAATCCCGTGTTGCCGACTCTGTTCCCCGCTCTTTCTGGCTTTGTTAGGAGAAGAGGGGAGGGAGGGGCGGTGAGAAAGCCAAGCTCTCATTCTGTCCCCTCCCCTTCAGAAATTCCCTGCAGCCTCTAGGGCTTTCCCTTTAAAAACAAAATCATCGACCAGGCAGAACCAGTTTGTCATCCCAAGACCTTTGGAAGAATGGCTTGGAAAATGAACTCTGACAGCTCGGCAGACGCGCTCCTGGAACAGGCTGCTGTTCTGCTCCCCTTCCTCCACCGTGCATTCTTCCAGAACAAAGCCTCAGCGTTGGAGGAAAAGGGGGCGCGGGCCAATATCAACAACCACAACCTCAACCCAGGTCACTGAGGTGACTCCAGGTTTTTCAACGCTTTGCCACGTCGAGAAGGGGGCTTGGGGAAGAGGGTAGGACAGTGGTTACCCCAGGACTCGGATGGGGCAGCACGCAGAGGATTGCCAGGCAGCATAAGGCTCCTGGAACTGCGTGTAAGGTTTTGTTCTCAGGCACACTTGAATGCAAAGGAGCCGAAAATGTCACCCGCCTTGAAGTGGGCTAAGTACAAAGCCAGCTCTCAAGTCAGCCCTGAAAGAGCCCCAGGGGGCGGGCGGGCCAGATCTGGGTGCTGGGCATAGCTCGGACATCAAGTTTACTTCTCTGGTCTTCCTTTCTCTCCCTTGAGTATCAGAGGAGGGATTTCAAGGAGCATTCCAGCGGTTCCTCCACAGCACCAACTGTATACCCTCCACTGGACCACATGTTGATGATGCAGACATGGAATTGTTTCCACGCACTGTGCTTGTATATGGGTTTTAAAGCCCCCCCCCACTATTGTTTCATACCGTCCATATTAAAATTATCCACCTATTTTTCCCTCTCCCTGGCCAGACTGCATTTCTGTACTTCCTTCAGAGCTCATTTTTCCTCTTCTTGAGGAAACCTCCCTTCCCCTCCCCCCCCCCCCTTGCCTCTCTCTTGTAAGTACACTTCTGCCAGGGATGAAACGTTCCCCATTTTTGTCTGACTGGAAATGTCTTCATTTTACTTTCATTTTCGAAGCCTCCTTTCACTGGTTATAGATTCCAGAGTGGCAGGATGGCGCTCTCTAAACTTGAAAGATGTCACGCTTTTGTCTCTGAGCTTCTATTGCTTCTTCTGGGACATCTTCCGTCTAGTTTTTGCTCCTGTGAAGGTAACTGGTCTTTTGATCTGACAGCTCTTAAGATACCACGTGCCCTTAGCATTCAGTGGCCTTCTTGGAGGTCTAGATGTGCTTTTCGTGGCACTTGGCCCGTATTTAGTGTATTACACTTGGTCAATCTGGGCTTGATCGCGCTCAGAAGTACTAGAAAATCATCAGATGTTCTTTTAAGTATGGCTTCTTTTCCATTCACTCCCTTCCTTCCAGGATTCCGATTCCAAGTATGTGAGACCTTTCCCCTCCGTTTTGTCTCCCACTCTTTCCCATACTCTACATTCTTTTTCTGCCAGCGATTTAGCTTTGATACTTTGTGCTGACTTCCCTTTTACTTAATTAACCTTCAGCTTTATTGTGAATGTTAAATCCACTCACTGATATCTTAATAGCAGTGACAGAATTCTCATTTGATCATTTTTTAAATAGATTCTAGTTCTCGGTAAAATTCTCCAGCTTATTCTTTTCCTGAGCACAGTCAAGCCAATATTTGATCATTCCAGTGGCTGACTCACCTGTGGACTGGTTTCTCTTTTTTCTTTTCATCTCTTGGGTTGTTTTATTATTCTTAGCAAATTTTGATTGCTTGCTAGACACACTGTGTATAAAAAATGGGAGGGGCTCTGCATGATGCTTTCTTCCAGAGAGATCTACCCTACCCTCTGCAGGCAGCTCGACTGTCGGCCAGGTCACCTCGATCCACGTAAGCCTCAGTTTACTTCTGATCCTTCCCTGCTCTTAGGATATATAGTCCTTTGGGGTTCTCAGCCGAGGTCACGGGGTGTTTAAGAGGTATCCTGACCTCTAATCTTTGTCTTGCTGGGATTAAGAGACCGCAAAACACTCCACTCTGGTTTTTGAATGGTATTAACCTGGCTTTTAAGCCTTTCATTAAATCCTCAAATGCCCTGAGGGGGTTAAGACCTACAAATGTCGGGCTCACTCACCTCCTTTCCCTTCTTGCAGAGCTCTGGACCACAAGTTCTGGGTCCCCCAAACTCGATTTTTCTTCTCCCTTGTTCCAGTAGATTGGCAAAGGCTTGGCTAGCCTCTTAGAGGTCACCTTTGCCTGGCCTCTCAGCCCCTTGAACCAAAAAACTAGCTGAGGTCCCAAGGAGAAATGCACAGTGTAAAATGGTGGGGTCACATCAATGAGCTCTCTTTCTTTTGGGATCTTGGCCCCTCAAATCCTGATTTTCTTTGTTGCTCTCTTGATGCCTTGCAACAGATGAATTTTTAAAAAATACAACCTTTCTGGAATCATTGGTCTGCTACAAGTTACTTTACACCAGGAAAACAAATGACAAGTAAAGCAGCACCTACAGCTTCCAACATAAAGTATCAGGAGTGTGTATGTGTGCGTGTGTGACTGCATGAAATTGTGTAAGTCTGTGTGGCGGGGGGGGGGGGAAGACTTTCAATACATTTTTAAGCTGGATTTTAAAAAAGAAAATTAAGCAAAAGTCTTAGCAATCATAAGTAAGAGGAAGTATATATGCCTATAAATAAATCCTTCTCATGCATTCATTTCTTCCAAGAAATATTTATCAGGATCTTGCCACAGGTCACCCACAGGCATAGATGGTTCAAACAATCCCTTGGAGCCCATCAGATCTGGGGAATGCAGAGATAAGCAGGAATTATAGTATTTCATGATGAAGTACATAAGACAAGGATCTGTGTGGTTGGAACAATGGGTCTAGGTAGAGAACAAGACAAAAAGGAGAAATAAGGTTAAGTGTTGGAGAGCAAGCACGAGAAATGGAGGAGGATGGAGGAAATTGCTGGTAGAGCATGCCTAGGGGAGAGGTCCGGCTTCACACGGCAAGCAGACATGGCCCACGCCATGTTGAGTGGCAGAGAGCACTGGTATCATCCAGCCTAAGGAAGACCATCCCAGCAATGGCACATTCGCATGGATCAGCACCCCAACTCGAAAACCACAGGGATGGAGACCCATGGCTGATCAGCAGACAGCACAGGCACACTCAGGGTCAGAGCTTCCCCAGACTAGAATCCTATGAGGCTACTATGGACCATGGTCTATTTTCCAATGATGCTACACGATCCAGAAGCAATCAGGCCTCTGCTCCCACTGAGCCACCAAACTGTGACCTTCCGAGTCTTCTCCTCTCCATCCTCTTCCACTCCTTCCCAGTCCTTTCCCTTTTCTCACTGTCCTGACTCCTTTCCCCCCCCCCTTCCTCCTTATTCCTCCTCCTTTTCCACTTTTTAAAAAAGATTTTATTTATTTGAGAGAGCATGAAAGCGAGAGAGATCACAGAGCTCCGGAGAGAGACAAGCAGCCTCGCCACTGAGCAGGGAGCCCGATCCCAGGACCCTGGGATCACGACCCAAGCGGGAGGCAATCGCTTAGCTGACTGAGCCACCCAGGCTCCCCTCCACCTTTTTCTTGCTTTCTTGCTTTCATAAGAAGCATCATCATTGGAGTCATTTCGAAACCTCCAAGAAAAAGAATTCGAAGAAAACTTGCATCATCCCTGGGTCTTTACAAACCAATAAGGAGGTGTTAGTTGCAGCCCTCAGGATTTGACTGCCTTCCAGGCTCCGCTGCGGTGCTTGGCTAAAAGAACCATCAATTGTGTGCTGTCGGTGTCCCTTGGTTTCCCTATTTTGTGTCCCTGAAGCAACACAGAAAAATCGGAGGCCATGCTGTGATCCCCGCCAAGGACAGTGACAGAGCAGAGTTTTGAGAACACATCCTCCGGGATCTGCGTCAGCAGGTCGGGCAGCTCTGCTGGAGAAAACTCGCCAGGGTCATCCTGCGCACATTAACCTCAGTGGCTCACTCCCCGGCTCTCGTCAGCTGATCCTTTACCGTTGAAAGCACACACGGTTCAGATAATTAAACACTCGCAAGGCAGTTTCCATTTTCATGACTCAATCAGCAGCGAATTATTTTTGAATACGCTCATGCAATACACTCTAAGTGTCTTACTCCTATTTTGCAGACAGGCGGAAGTGGATTTATCACGAGGTAATGGGGGCTGGAGCTGGCCTCTTACTTGGGGGGGGGGGTCCCTTCCAAGGTCCCCAGGAGGAGCCCTGGCAGTTCTGTAGTTGTAGTTTATATTCTTTTCCTTAAGGATGGTCTCCCCCATCTTCAACATTCGATTTTATGGGCTTGAGATCCCACAGTCACTGAACCCACCGCCTGGAGAAACACGAATGTTCTTATCTGGAGATTTATCAAGTGATAAGCAGCAAGACTACTTTGCCAGGCTCAGTCTGTAGCCCTTTGCATCCAACACGGTCCTGCCTCTATCCCTCATTGCAGATGCAGAATTTTGGGGTTCTAGGCAGTTTGTTTCTCCTATGTAGGTTTATTCTATAAAGATCCGTCTCTTGAGTACGGCCATCGTGAGAAGGTATCTTGCAGAATGCTGACTACAGGGATCTTGACTGGTCAAGGGGCCAGCCGCCGAGCTCTGGAACCGGTCGCCATATTAGCACCGAGGCCATGCTTTCCATGGGCTGCTCCCAGCTGGGAGCTGAGAAGAGCAGGAATCCTTGGGAAGTGCTAATGCTGGAAAACATAGGACTCTTCTGAGGGCTGATTTTGACGCGAAGATTCCCTAACAGTATTACTGAATCTTCCTTAGACCCTACCACAGCCGAGGAAGCTTCTCACCGACTTTTCTTCCCTTCTCTTCCACATGGGGTCAGACCCATAACAGGCTAATGTATTTCCCAGCTTCCCTTGGTTGCTCCACAGTTTGTCCCACAGCCATTCCCCTTAAAAAACCCTGTACGTTGAATCCTGTTTTAGCATCTATTTCAGAGGACACACACTAACACCCTGAATTAATAGGAAAAATAGGACTGGATATTGGAACCATTAATCAAAGTCCCCCTGAATTTTCAGGGACCCGAGTACATTAAATTCTGAATAAGAACACTCATTGGCATGCACCACCCTGTATTTTCACTTTTGCCCACACTTCTAATTTTCTTTTCTTCTCCTCTGAAACCTATTTAATCACCTGAAGCCCAGCTTTAACCCACCTCTTCCATGAAACCTTCTTGGTTTCCCCCTCTTCTGAATTCTTCTAGTCCTGGTTCTATCAACTTACCCATGACGCCAATTCCCAACCAACTGTTGGTAAGCCACCAATCAGTCCTCAAACCCTCAAAGGCCTGGTTCAAGCTAAGCCCTCTATGTGCCCTTCTCCTAGACCAGCGTTCCCCAAACTATGTTTCCAGGGACAGCAAGAGATAATATTTATTTTAGGAGAGAAAGTTTCCAGGGTCAAATCAGTTTGGGGGAAATACCCACCATGTACTAGGGCTCTTTCTCGGATATCTAAACGCATATAGTTCCCTGAAGGCTGGGGGACCACCAAGAGAATGACTTCAATGAACTCTACGCCCCACACGTATTTGACCACAGAAACATTCTTCCAGAAAGTTTCTATCAACAGCCACAGGATTTATTTTCTTTCTCACAACACAAGTTGAGAAATAGCTCTTTGAAGGATGCATTTGTATGGAGCCTTCCTCTGACATACATATGTAATGGGGAGGGGAAGGGAACAAACCAGTGGGTAACACTGGCAGGTGAAGGAGTCTCTGGACCTCATCGGTGAGATCAAAGAAAGGCGGTCAGGTACAGAGTAAGGCGCAGCATGCAAGCCAGCAAAGAGGGTCTCAGGCTGATGTGAGCTTATTCTCCCTGGATAGTGTTTAAAGGGGACAGCAACAGACTCTTTTCTTCTGCCCATGGAACACAGACTTATCACTTGGAGGGAATACCCTTCAAAGAAAAACCAAAAGCTTCTGATGTGCTACCTTGCTTTGCAGGCTCTCTTAGTATTCACAGTTTGCTTTCCACTGGATTATAAAGCAAGAGCAGGGAAACTGTCTCACGGTGCCTTAATGCGGCTCCGCGCGGAGCGTTCCCTCACTCATCCCTTAGTCCAAACAATATATATTATGCCCCTACTCTGTGCCAGGCGCTGTTCCTGGTGCTGGGGATGCAGCTGGGAACAAAATCCAACAAGGTGCCTGTCCTCGTGGGACTTACATTCTAAGTGGGTCAATAAATAATCAGGCCAATAACGAAGCTGAAATAGAATAATATTAACAGCATGTGCTGGGAAGGAACTAAAGCCGGATAGAGAGAGTCTACTGGGCAGAGTAGATCTCTCATGAAATGGATTGATTAGGTATGGCCTTTCCATAGCTCCAGTGACCCCTGCTGCCTTCAGAGACAATGGACCAAGCCACAAGCGCTAGCCTGGCTTGCCCACGTGGGATCGTACTCTCATACACGAGCATGCCCCGCTGTGGGCCATGCTTCAACGACGCCCTAGATGGCCCCCCGTCTGCTGTGCGTTGGCAAGGATTCAAACATTGCAATTTCAGCTGTCAGAGCGACACATTTAGCACATTGCTCTTGGTACGAGCATCTTGAAAATGCTGCTACCTTTCCCACATGCTCCCACCATCGCCCCCTCGTAATTACTGCGATGATTTCAGATTAAGATGTTAAAGTCCAAAATGTTTGTGAAAAAAATTGGCAAGCTGTCATTTCTGAATACCCAGCTGAATTGCTGAATGAATAATAATGCAAAGCTGCTTCCTGAAAGAATAATAAATAAAAGCTCATTGTTGTGCAATAAATCCTTTTCTGTACAACACCGCTGAGGAAACAGGCTCTGGGTTTATCGAAGTAGTCAAGCCATTTTGTTTCATTCTTTTCCGTGTCTTACTCTCTTCCAGAGGCCAGTGCACGTGCCTACCCTCTTACTCCCTCAAGAAATATTAATGCTACAGGATCGTATGGGGAGAGATGCCAGCTTCATGACTGTTGATAGAAGCCACCAGGGACTAGAATAAGGGATTCGTTCACAAAGTGGCAGCCACAGGGAAGTGTGCATTATCCTTTGGCCAAACGGGAAGGCCTTATTTATTTTAAACCTAAAGACCTAGATTTAAGGGTATCCATCTCGCCCACGACAAGGAGGCTCTGCTTAAGTAAAAGGAGGAGGACACTGAAGGTAAGCTCCTTACCACACAATCCACTCGGGCTGCACTGGGTCTCCCTGGAAGGCTCCATCCACACGGGACCTGACGCTCAGGGCAGACCTTGGCCTACGCTGTAACCCAGACGTCACTGTCACATCTGGGGAATTGGCAAGGCACTAACTACTCTTCCACACTGCTACTTTGCGTACATGTAACGGATACATGCGTTGTCATCTCTTGAATCCCCAAACGGTCCTGGGAAGTAGGATTATTTTGCCTATTTTAAAGAGGTGGCAGTCCAAATTCAGAGAAGTCAAGTAACTGGCTGAAGGTCACACAGCCAACAAGGTAGAGAGCTAGGACTCACACCTACGTCTCCCAGACTCCCTAGCTTGGGCTTCAGCTACCCTTTTACACTATCTCCTCCTCTTACCCAGGCTCGCAGACGGAACAATAGACAATACGTATTTTTCTCATTACCCCTCACCCCAAGGCTCAGTATGTTTATTATGTCAACCCTCCAGTGGTTTTTGTTTTGTTTTTTTTTTGTTTTTTTTTTTTTTAAGGATTTTATTTATTCATTTGAGAGAGAGAGAAAAAGAGTGCACAGGAGCATGGGGGGTGGGGAGCAGAGGGGGAGGAAGAAGCAGACTTCCTGCTGAGCAGGGAGCCTGAGGGGGTGGGAGGCTCAGGCTTGATCCGGGGACTCCTGGATCATGACCTGAGCCAAAGGGAGACGCTTAACCCACTGAACCACCCGGGCGCCCTGCTTCGTTTTTTAAACAGAAGCTTGTTAAATCAAAAGGAGTGCCTACCTAACATGGACTTATGCAAGTGTGCTGAGCATGTCGTGGCGGGCAGGAACGGCGGGGTAAACAGTGTTCTCAGAGCTATCTAGTCTACTTGCCGAAATACAGATTCGGCTATTTATCAGAGCTTTAATAAGAACCAAGACCCATGCTGCCGGTCTCCCACCCACCATCATCACGATCTGGAGGATTTAAGTAGTCATTTGAACATGCAGAAATGTTTAGTTCACACTGCTTCGAACAAGAACACATTAGGAAAAAAGAAAATTTCTGCAGTGTCGGGGACAGCACACCTTTTAGGTCCTTGGCTTGTCTGCGGAAGCTGCCCACTCATTCCAGTCGCCTGGTGTTTGCCAACTGAGCAGCTTTACAGCAAGGAAATTAACTCACTTCCTCAAAGTCACCCAAGTGTTTTTTTGTTTTTTGGGTTTTTTTTTTTTTTTTTTTTTTAATTACATCCAGAAAAAGCATTATTCCCAACCTGAGACCGTGATTTCAACCTGATGCAAACTCTTGTTTGCCTTTGGGATCAAAATCAGTCTGTAAGGGGTTTGGTAGTATCAATAATATCAACATTCGTGATAACAGGGACTACGCCAGTGAAGATGGTCACGAGGGGCCTAGTTTGTTTGCAGTATTTCTTAGGTTTTTACCATCGTTTCAAAACCCACCAAAATTTGTCAAAATTTTTTAGGAAGTTTTATTGAATGATCTGAAGCAGTATAATTTTTTTAAAAAGATTTCTTTGAGATGGAGAGAGCGTGGGGAGAGGGGCAGAGGGAGAGTCATTTTTTAAAAAATGATTTAATTTATTTGAGAAAGAGAGAGAGAGAGTGCACAGCAAGGGGAGGAGCAAAGGTGGAGGAGAGGGAAGGGAAAGAATCCCAAGCAGACTCCATGCTGTTTGCAGAGCCCAAAGTAATGTGGGCTCGATCTCATGACCCTGAGATAGAAACCAAGAGTCAAATGCTTAACCGACTGCACCAGCCAAGCGCCCCAGAAGCAGAATTTCTGATCAAACTGTACTACTGCTAAGATGTATATATGTTACTCTTCGTGGGAGACCGAAAAAAGCAGAAAAAATAAATTCATATATGTAAGAACCTAATAATCAAGGACAAGAACATTTTTAATAAAAAACATTTGATGTACATGTGTTTTCTAACCGACCCCATTTCTCATCTTTCTTTTTCAAATATTTCTCTTACTGTTCTTGCTTTCTTTTTTGGTCTCTCATTTTTCAGCGGACCGAACAGTCACAGAAACAGCCTCCTAGATAATGAATTACGTTATTAATTTGGTTTATTTTCAGGGATTCTGGTTCTGACTTAACATAGTAAATGAAGTTCCAGGATTTGATCAAGGAAAGCTGTCAGGAAAAAGAAAATCAACTGGTGGCGGGGTCGGGGCGGGGGGGGGGGGGGGTGGCGGTTGACCTGGCAGCTCAGTCAGTTAAGCACCCAACTCTTGATTTTGGCTCAGGTGTGATCTCAAGGTTGCAGGATCAAAACCCACCTGGGGCTCTGCACTCAGCACTGATTCTGCTTGTCCCTCTCCCTCTGCACCACCACCACCACCACCCCCCCGCACTCTCTCTCTCTCTCAAATAAATGAAATCTTTAAAATAGGAAATCAACTAGGGATGCTCAGTCCAAGCTCTTTCATGAGGAGGTAAAATGAAAATGATGTGCCTCGTTAGTTCAAAAGTCATAGCCTCCTAATAATAGGGATAGTAGGAGGCTTTTCTGATTTATTCTGTTGAAGCATCAATACCTAGAGTCATTTGCACTCACAGACCATCAGGGAACGTTAATTGACTAACGGAGGCAGCAGTTATGGTCTGGAGAGCATCATGGATCCTTCTGAAATGGCTTCCCACCCTCCTGGGCTCTTCATCTTGGCCCCTGGCAACCCCAGCTTTTAACCAGATGGGGTGGATCTCCATGCCGGAGGTCAAATGGTGCCATGCTGAAAAGCTTTATCAATTCCAGAACCTCCCTGAGCACTTTCTCCTAGGAAATTCGAATGTGAGCACCTTGGCTGGCATCGCCAATACATACTCGAGAGACTGCTTGTAACGCAAAGCCATGAGGGGGGAAGAAAAATATTCCTACTGTGTTGCAAAAATTGTAATGGAAAAAAGATTGTTGATTCTAATTTCTCAACCCGGGATTTCAGATGCCAATAATGACTGCTAGGAATCAACACCCACTGAGCACATGCGAGAAACTTAATTGTTTCCTTGTTAGTTAATATTTACAGTCCTCGGGATGCACTGGCACTGCTGGGCTCATTTCAAGGGCCCTGCCTGGAGCCCTCACCTCACCCCGACAGGGCCACGCATGTGAAACGTACAGAAATGCTCATATGGAGAGTGAACAGGTTTCCTCTTCTTCCCTTTGCTATTGTAGAAAGTTTTAAGCCCTCCTTGCCTTCAAGGTAAAGGTACTTAGTCCCATTCTTTGGAGTTCCAGATCTTTTGGGCTGTCAAGATGTACCAAGAAAAAAGGATGGAGTTTGGAGGAAGAGGTGCAAAGGAGGGGATGCTCGAAGGACGAAGTGTCTCAGGGGAATTGGGGATTACCTTAAGTGGGCAGGTGGTCTTTCAACGAGCTCCCCAGAGAGGAGCTGTTCTGAAGCTGGGGGCAGGGGGGTGCTGATCATGGCTCTCCTCAGTCACTTCTGCAAGAAGGACTAAGTATACAGCTTCTCACCCCATCGCCTGTGCCCAGGAACAATGTAACGAAGGACTTCCTGTCATTAACATCCTGTACCTGCCCTGAGATTTCACAGCAGGACTGACCCTGTCTGCACCCGTGACTTCTGCTGGACCCCTTCAAATTTGTCCCCCACGGACATCAGCTACCCTCCCCATGCCCAACTTGGCAGCTTATGTATAAAGGGGGGGGAAAAAAAGAAGCATCCTCAACACCAGACGTCTGTGTGAGTACGGGGCCGAAAGGGGGTAGAGGGAAGTTCTGCCTCTTCGTATCACACCCACAAACAAGGGTCAGTAATGCATGTTACCCTGGTTCAAACAACAAGGACCGACAAAACCAGCCCTACACTCTCAGCCTGCGACATGCTCCATCTGCCCCTTCCATTCAAGAGGAATTAACTCTTGAAAGAAAGCCAATGGCAACCACACAACCTGCCATGTTCCTTGACCCCTCGGTCAGCGCACCATCTTCTATCCCAAAGTCACTTCACTTCGGCCTTAGCCTGCAGTCCTGCTGGCAGAAAAAAAGGCCAGACTGAGGAGCCCCCTGGGCTGGAGCCACGGTTTAGAAACCCCAGAGTGAAATGCCTGACACTGTTGGCTCAGAATCGAAGCAGGCTTATAGTATCTGACAAAGTTCTAAGATCAAGGATTTATTTTCCACAGCTTGGTCTGAAAGTGGGGAAAGAGACTATAAACCGAGAAATCAGCAAAGCGCTTTTTTTATAGCGATATTGGCTGACCACTATTAGACTTAGGTTTCTAATAGTTGGTTTCATGAGATTTTTATTTCCTCCCGGGTATCCACCTTCTAACAGTACCTGGGGTATGGTCTCATCGGCAGAGGCAGGCTTCCCCTGTGTGAAGTCAGAGACAAAGATCAATTTCCAATGCCTCATGTTACGTGCGCTACTCTGGGCCCTCAGCCTACAGGTGGAATCCGTCAACTGTCCTAAGAGACACTGGGCCTGGAGCCAGGGCACCTGCCCTGGTGCGGGAGACGGCGAGGCAGGGCCTGCCCTCTAGCCACACACGAAGCACCACGACCATCACCAGGCAACTGGGAACGTGTGGGGGTGCGGGATAAATGTTTTGACCCCTTTAATTATCTCAATCAGAGCAAAAATAAGGACCCATGGCAACAGCCAGTCTTAATCATCTGTTATCTAATTTGAGACTGATAGTCAAGCTCTCTCTTCATCTTTGATTAAAAAAAAAAAAACCTATTTCAAAGAGCAAGCGTACAAAATTCTCCAACAGAGAATTTTAACAAAGAAGCTTCAGAAAGAGCATAATTATCCAAAAGAAACTTTCATCACAGGAACTTTAAACATGGCATGGTTTTCCTTCCTTAATCAGATAAGCAGGTGACACGTGGAAAGAGCTCAGAGCCTTCTCGTGGTTTCCGAGTAAGAGACAAAAGCCACTCTGTTGTTCCCAATTGCTTCCATCGAGAGAGTCAAGTTCTGACTTGGGGTGCCGGGTGCCTAAGACTGAGGGCTCCCTAGAACTGCCATCCTGGGGAGAGCGGTTTAGTGCTAGAGGAACCACTGCTCCGGCTACTCCCGCCCCAGTGTTCAGGGGGCATAATCACTCATGAAGTAACCCACGTACCTGCCGATTCTCTGACAATCTGAGGCCACGCAGCCAAGTTTAAAGGAAGAATTCAAGGCTTTCATTGCCAGATCACATTCCAGTTTCCTCCTCGCTTGGGAGAAAAAAAGAGGAGACCCTGGCATTTTCTGAAAAGTCTGAGGAAGGAAATACTAGACACGGCCTGAGGCCTTTTTATCAGGTAAGCACAGGTTCAGCCCGCGAACGATAGAACATCCAAAGAGTGGTGGTTTAACAAGATAAAGCGTTTATTTTTCTTCTCAGAAAAAGGAAATCTGGACAGGTAGGATGAGTCTAAGTTAAAAGTGTGGCACGAACACGCACATATGCTGTGGGGGGGGGTCCCCCACTCCAACAAGTTCTTGAACACCAGCTGGGTATCCTACAGTTTAACTCAATTCTGACATTATCCACCCAGAGACAGCATCTGATTTCACAGGTTCAGGGTTCAGTCCTACAAGACGGCCCCCTCCCACCCTTGCTTCAGACTCAACCACTCTAGATGAGACGTTCCAACGACCCTCCTTGGGTTTGGTTAATTTGCTAGAGCAGCTCACAAAACTCACTAAAACCTTTAACCTCACCGGTTTATTACAAAGGATATTAAAGAATATTTATCAACAGACTGGTGAAGAGATGTGGAGGGCAAGGTGCGGGGACAGGGTGCAGGGGCTCCATGCCCCTTCCATGGGGACCACCTTCCCCTGCCATCTCCATGTGTTCATCAACCCGGAAGCTCCCTGAATCTGGTCTTTTTGGAGTTTTTTTTGTTTTGTTTTTTGTTTTTGTTTTTTAAAGGAGGGTTCATTACCAATACACAATTGATCAAATCAATGGCCACTGAAGATGGAGCCAACCCCCAACCATTTTCCCTTCTCCGGAAAGTTCCAACCCTCCAAACATAGGGTTGGTTCCCTTGGCAACCAGCCCCAACCTTAGGTCACCTGGGGCCTTTCCACAAGTACCTCATCAACATAACAAAAGACACCTTCACCTCTCTACCTCCCTGGAAATGAGAAGCCTTTTAGAAAGTCTGTGCCAAAAGCTGACAAAAACCAAGTATATATTTAACATAAATTACCATCTCAGCAAGCGCACGTCAGATACCCAGACTCCTTCTATCTATGTTCCACAATCCTTAGCAGCTGGCTTCTACCCTCAGGATCATCTTTTGTTCACAAACGGCCACTGGGGCTGTTGCTGCAGGACACGTTCTCAAAGTGTGATCTCCACCTGGGAACTTTCGAGAACTGCAAATCCTCTGCCCACCCCGGACCAGCTGCATCAGAAACTTGGAGGGTGGGGTCCAGCAACCAGCATTTTTAACAAGCCCTCCATGTGATTCTGTTATACCCTCAAGTTTGTTATTCACCCACAGAGAAAGCGAGAAGCCAGACACCAGGGAAGGCAGAAGGGTGCTCAGCAGCTGAGTCAGGTCCTGATAAAGAGGTTTCCCAGAACTCCCACCAAATGACTTCTGGCTACTTCTCCCTGCACCTGTACCTCCCCGCCCCCACCCCTCAAGTAACAAGGAAGCCTGGGAAATGTAGATTTTAGCTGGCTACGCTGTCATTCCGACAAGATAAAGATGCGCTTGGAAAGAAGGAGCAGCAGACACCAGTTTGAGTAAGAGAATTCTATCAGCAACGCAGAGGAGCTGGGCACATTTTGATTATTGTCAGGAGCCTGGCATGGTGGTGGTCAAAACAATTTTCTCTGGGGCATTTAATGATGATCCACCTTCAATTTGCAATTTGATAGGGCAGTAATATCAAACACCTGTGTGGATTATGTAGGACGACACCCAGTCCAGCTGAGGGCATACACTCACGAGACTACGAGCAACAGGACATTTTTAAGTCTGGCGGCATCTTCCCTACTTTGAGACCTTCAGATTTTTCGAAAATCAGAAAAGTGGGTCTACAAACTAACTTCTCGGAGCTGCTTTGGGATGTCTATTCACACTTAAATAGCATTAATATGCTTTCGGTATCTTTGAGTGAAGTAACTGATTGGCTCAGGAGACTCAACGAACCAAAATGGAGTAAAACCAGATTCCAACTCGTGAGAACACTCCCCACCTCCTTCCCCGTTCTTATCGGTTTTCTGCTTTCAGAGAAAAGCACCAAAGGATACCAAGTAGCCAGCCAAATCAAGAACCTAATAAAAAATGAACTCACTGTTATGTCGACTTTCCGGAACACGGTGGCAGTCATCCTCGACTTCTTCATCTACGGATCTGTGTCCTGTAGCTCATTGCTCAGAATTGTCCTGGGTTGAATACCGGAGGATCGACACCTAGGTTTCGGGATTGGTCTGCCAGAGGCGTCCCAGGTAGTGTTCTCCGGATCAACAACGGGGCGGCTTACGGCAAGCAGAATTGGACAAAAAGAGCCGCTAGTCTAGGGTACAACTACAGCAGAGACCTCAACCCACTCCACCGCACGCTCCAAAGCTCAGCTGATCCTTAACTCTTATTCCAACTGAGGCAAGGGGGCGGAGCCTCCACATTCCCACGCTGACCAGTCATTGGCTGCCATTGGTGTGGGCGGAGCATAAGAGGGTGAGGCCCCGCCCTTCAACCCCAGGGCCTGGAGTTGACGTGGCCTGAGGCTTTAGCAGCCGGCACCCCCACATCTGGGGGGAATGACTGCGGTGGTCCTGAAGCAGGCTTGGGATGTTTGTGTGGCTCAGCATAGCATCCACTACAGAAATGATCAGAATATTTTTAGATTCTTGAATCAGAAATTATCGATAATCATCAAAGACACCAAGTTCAAATCAAAATCCTCACCATGACCTACCTACTCTAACCGTGACACTGCTTCTCAGCATCACCCCACAAACTGTCCTCTTACCCTAGCTTTGTGTTCTTCAAATACCTGCAGCACCTCAGGGCCTTTGCACTTGCTGTCCCCTCTCCCCCAACACACACACCTATGGGACCATGCTTCTCTCTAGGTAACCATATGGCATGCTGTCCAATTTCAATCCCATATCTGCTCAGATATCACCTCCTCTCGACCCTATTTGAAGTATTCCCATCATCTCTGTTTCCTTGCTTTATCTTTACAACACTTACCACTTTATTATATCTCTTTTGTTTGCTTGTTTGTTTTTTCTGTCCCCCGATTACAGAAAGAAAATCCATGAAGTCAGGGACTGATCTGTTTGGTCAGTCATGTATAATACCCCTAAAATAATGCCTGGCACACAGTAGAAATACAGTATATACAGCGGGAAAAAAAACAAATTCATTCCAATAAATCCTCTCTGATGAATGCATTGAAGTGGAAAAAGTTAATTTTAGGTACAAAAGAAGGTTCATAGTAATCTTCAGGTAATCAACAAATTTTAACCAGTACATCACAGCCCTCACCAACCATTGATTTAAGGAATTGTTATTATGATAATTTTCTAACGTGCATCAGCTTATAAGGAAGGTTGATAATATTAATTGACCTGTGGTAAATCATCTTCTGCATTTCCCACTTGGTATTTTCATGCCTTTGGTCATTTTTATGCCTCAGTTACCTTCACCAGGTCCCACAGGGAAGAACAACTATGATCCAAACTTGGAACAAAATCAGGGTGCTATTTGAGGTGTTTGGTTTTTTTTTTTTAAACAGATGAATGAAATCCTTATTTTCGGTTTATTGACCACGAAGGCGAAGCAAATGACCTCAGCAGCCCCAGTAAAAACAGAGTCTTTGGCTGATGAAGTTGTTTGTCCCCTGCTCTCCGGGCAGCTTTCCTCCATTAGCGTCTGTTTGATGCTGTCCTGGGGGCTCTTTTCAGAATTTGGGGAGAAGGGGGTATATTTGGAGCTGGGGCAGCTGAGGAAAATAGAGAAAAGGGCCTTGCAGGGAGTGGCCTGGTCTCTATTCCCTGTCTCTGTGCCCCTGTGGTGTTGCTAGCCAAGGCCAGAAGGTGACAGAACGGATTGGGTTCTTGGTGGGACTTTGCACCACACACAGAGTGGCTGCTGGGCCCAAAGCACAATGCGTGGCCCCAGGGTTTGGGGGCCACCCATGACTACTTTGGGTCCCCAAGAGCTGACAGCCTTGGGGTCCCTGGAGACAGCACCATTGGGCAAGGACACTGGCATCCCATGATCGGTAGTGGTGACAGCAGGGGCACTGGTGAGTTTCCTTTATGGGTAAACAACTGGGACAGGTGGGGTAGGGTGGGAGAGCTAAAAAGGAAGAGGGGAGTGTAGCAGTCGTCTGTTCCCAGTCCCCATGGGCCCATGGAAACACCTCTCAAAGCCTGCCAGCAATAACCGGGGCAAGGGGCACTGAAGATTTGCGGGAGCGTCTATCGGATTCCGAGGCACTATAATTATGGCATCAATTTAGAAGTGACCCCGCTTGTATCCACAGCGAGGTGACATTTAGGTTAAAGATAGATTGGCCTAGAGTCCTTCCAGTGCAATTATCCCGGAAAAGCTACCTCTTAAAAGCCTCTTAAAAGGTTTAATTTACATCCCAAATAGAATGCATCTGTTTTTCAGGTTCTGATTTTTTTTTTCCACTTGGTTTCTGTAAAGGTTGATTTCCCTAACATGAATGCTTGAAAAATTCAAGTTCTTACCCTCTAGAATTGAGCCGATATAAAATTAAAGGAACCCACAATTCACTTGCTGGTGAGGCTTTGCTGGAAGTTGCACTGCCCTTCCCTCATACTACAAATGCCTGTTTCCCTGGGCCTCACTTATAAAAGGAGGCCTGGAAATCTTTTTGCCCTTGTAATAATGGGTGATTTTCTTTGAGCTAAGTGCTTTTATCCTTTTCTCTTTTAATCCTAACTGTATGTTGAAGTAGGAAATAGCATTTATCCTATTTTACACAAAAGGAAATGGGGTACAGGGACTGAAGTCACGCAGCTGGCCAGTGACAGGGTGGGTGCAAAGCCAGCCCTACCTAACCAGCAGGCCACATGGCCTCCCATCAGGAAGCAGTCCATCTAGAATTCTTGATAGCCCCGCTCTTGGCTGTCCCTTTCCCCCAGTTCTATCCTTGGTCCCAATCCTGAAGACACACGGTAGCTGCTTAATGAATTTCTGTTGTGTGGTTGGTTACTAGCTTCCTTAAGTGACTAGCCGCAAATGTCTTATGAACAAACCATGCACCAACACAGGAACCAGGACAGGGCTCCGAACCTCAAGGGTAGTGGAGTGTGTGCTGGGTTCCCCGTAGAGTACCCACCTGTGCCTTTCAGACTCATTACACTTGTGCTCGCCAGTGCTCGCGTCCCTGAAATCACAGAGGGCCATTTCCCCCCCAATACCAGCCTGCCTTGTATTCTGACAGGCGATGGGATTTATCTCAGCTTTCATCCCGGCTCCTCTGGAGCCAGAGGGGCAAAGTGCGTTAAAGAAAGTTAGGGTCTGCGAATGCTCTTACTGAGTGTGGGAGATCCATCAGAACAGATATTTTTAAATTAAAACTGCAAAAGCTGGCCACGCAGCTAGAGGGTTCACACAGTGGGCAAACCTGGTTCCTGATTTTCAATGTGGCCGAACGTCCCCGGAGCACATCAGACTTTGTCCACGGTTTGGAAGTGAAAAACACCAGCATCGTCTTCATCAGGCTTCCCTTTGCCAGAAATTTGGTGTCTAGTCCTGAATCCCTTGACTGCATTTCTGCCTCCAAGTCTTTATGGGTGTTCCATTAGCGAACGCACACATGCCTGAGAACGATGGTCCCGTGTGTTGTCAAGTCTCACAGGGACTCGCGAGCACGTCTTCATCACCGAGCTTATAGCTGCTTCCTGGACTTTTTACCCCTCTGTGCATACAGGGGAGTTTGAGCTGCTAAAGCGTGTGCAACCCATGTGTTTCCTTCAGTCTGGACTGTGCTTGCTCGGCAACCCCGTCATGCTTCTCCCTCCCTTCACTAACAAGCCTGGAGAAGCCTGGCTTGCTTTTTATTTATTTATTTATTTATTTATTTATTTTTTTTGCATTAACTCTTCAAAGCCTTCTTTGACACTCTCCACCCTTGAACATCAGGCATACACATAGTTGGTGCTAAATAGATGTGATCGGTTGGGTGGATGGAGACCAAGCAAGCCATTAGAATCCCATCTGTGAACATTTCCGGAAATAAGAACGTGATCTGGCAAAGAAAAGGCAAATATTTTGGTTTCTGAGGAAGAAAAAAAAAGAACGCTCTATGTGATGATTTTTTTAAGGGCCCGCTTAATCGATAACTTCCTAGCTGGGGGTGACCAGGATAATTTTTTGAGGTCCCAATTGGCTCTATAACTCTGTGCCTTGAGAAGGTTGGGAGCTCGGAGAGATCACCCTGGCTCAGGGTGGAAGGGGTGAAGCGGAAGGGGAGAAACTATCAAATCCCCAGAATTCTCGGAAAGGCCTGGCTTTTACTATAATCCCCAGGTACTCATGTTCCGTCTCACATGACTCCCGTTCTCTCTCTCATATACTCTCCAGGAACCCGCCATCTCCACCTCCCAGAGCTGCAGGAGAAGAGAGCAGAAGGAAGGCGGGGCCCCTGTGACCACTGCGGTGCCATCAGCGCATGCGTATGGGGCTCCTGCCCGCTGCCCTGCAGGTGTGAGCGGCTCTGCGCCGCTGTGCTCAGTGGCCTCGGTTCCCAGGGGGCGCAGCCCCTCCCCAGCGGAGTGCTCCCTTAGCTGCTCCCTTAGCATTGGTGCCTCAGCCTGAGCATCCTTGGCCAGACTTCCCTCTTATTTATTTACAATGTTTCATTACATAAATAACATATGAATACCTTTCGGTTGTAAAATTAAAATTAAGCATAAAAATAAAGCTAAAGTCTGCCTTGACCATATGCTCCACCTGCCCCACACCCACCACCGTATCCCCCTTCGCAGAGGTAACCAACCATTCTTAGCTTTGCTTACACATTTAGACTCATATATGAAGATACAGGGGAAAAAATGGTTTTGTTCCATTATCCTCTTATGTATGTATATATGGTGTTCGGTAAATTGCTTTCTTCTCCCTCTAATATTTCTTCCCTTGTCAGAATGTACAAATTGACCTCATTCTTCCAAATTGCTGCCCTCAGAATGGCTATGGGGGCAGCAATATTTATTTAACCCATCCCTTACTAGTATTTCGGCTGTTTCTGGGTTTTGCCGGCAGAGACCCCCCAGCCATGAACATCCCATGAACTCTGGTTTGTGCCTCCCGGGAGGGCTTCTCTGAAGCAGGCAGCACGAGAGAGACCTGAATGCTAGGTACGTATTAAATTTTAATATGCACCAGCAAACCGTCCCTTAAAAGAGTCATTTACAGCTCGCTAGCAAGATGCTTGCGTACCATTTACGGCAGCCTACATAATGCTTGGTGATCTCACGTATTAAAATCTTCATATTCGGCAGATTTTTATATTGTTATTCAGTTAGTCATTCGCTGGATTATTCAATTAACAGGTACTGATTCTTGGCCATTGTCACCTGCCAGGCAATAGGATCCCTAATTGCAAGCAGCAAACTGTGTGGGTGAGCCTCGTGTCAAGAAAGCCTCCTGACCAGACCAGCCCCCTTCTGCCTGTCACCAGACACATGGAGTGCCTTCAATGGGGACTCTGGCTCCTGGTGCCTAGTGAGCTGTCAGCCTTCAGGGCAAAATGCTCTGGGAGGGCTCACAATCACTCATGCATGTCAAGGGTCCTATGGGATTATTCTGACACGGGGCTTAGCTGGAGGATTTGGGGAGCGAAAACAGCAGGGAGAGGAGGGAGAGCTGCCAGTTGTAGGCAAGGATGGAGAGCTGTGTCTACTTCCAAGGCTCCCCTAGAATCAGCAGATGCTACTCTAGGTTTGGTGGGACTTTGTTGTTTTCCCTCACATTTTGAGAATCATATACATGGACTATTATAAAGGACCTAATATAAAAATGATGATGATAATAATAATAATAATAATAATGTGTTTCATCAACTCTTAACACTTTGTTGATTGGCACACGAACCATTATTTTGTAAGCCAATAAGGAAAAATGCTGCCAATTATACCTGCCAGATGTTATTGATTATAAGTCCCATCCTGGTTTTATGGATGTGAAAATAAACAAATAGTCTTAGCATGTATGAAATATGGTAATCATTCACAACCCTCAACGTGCAAGACACTGTGAAGCCCTTTAACACAAACTATCTTATTAATTCCCCCAAAATGTTTAACAGCCAGCTCTCCAAAAAGAAGATACTCTGGTGTGTGGCATTTGCCAATTTCCATGGTGTAAATATTCCCACCTGGTTATTTTCAACCCATCCATGTGACGTCACTGAATTCGGAGTTGGGAAGAGAAGCACAGAAACAGCTCTCGTGAACCAGTGAGAGCTGACCCCAGCACGACACTGGATAGATCCTATTATTATGTCCATGTTACAGATGAAGTAACTGAGGCTTAAAGAGGAGAGGAAATTTGCTCAGGGGAGGCCACTAGTAAGTAGTCAAACTGGCCACTTCACCAGGACATTCTTACTCAACTCTCACTAATAGGGATTTGAATGGGGCAGGTAAAGGATCTGGGATCATTCTCACAACAGTCCACTCTGATGAGCAGTCAACTTCAGCCGACCCCTAAGTCCCACCTTGTGGGGCCGGAGCATTTTGGAGGTGAGTCTTATGCCCACAGAGTCCTTGTCCTCTTCCTTCCATGGATATGTTTATTCTTTGTTTATATTCAGTGCAGCTAACATTATAGACAAAGGATTGGCTTTAGCACCGTTCACTTCATACCCAAAGCACATGAGAGGGCATCTCACTCCTCTTTCTCCTCCAGCTTCCTGGTGGAAGAGAGGGGCATAACTGCCTAATATATATCAGAAATGTTACAAGTGCAGGAAATCACCTTTGAAAATTGGGAGACATAAATCATGGTTCTATTTGTGTTGAGATGGAATGATAGATGGGTTTTCACTAGGAAAGAAAATGAAAACCTACATCTACCTTCTACCCTCTTCCCTTCTCCCCGAACATTTCAATTAAGCCAGTCAGGAGAGGTCCCCAGGAGGAAGGCATAGCAGCTCTGACTTTATCACCCATCTCCTGGAGACTAGCGTGTGATTAGAATCGGCTGGCTTTTCAAGCCTAGAAAGGCCAAGTTCGTGGGATCGCTGAAAAGACGTTCTCATGAGCTGCGTGAACATCCCAAACGGAGAGCCCTACAGAGAATCCAAACGTTGTGAGTCTACTGATGGGGGACAGAAATTCCTCCATCTGTGCAGCTGTCTCGTCTTGGATCTCTGACTCTGTTTCCAAGGAATAGATCATGGCCAGATGGGCTCCTGTCACCTGGCTACATCAACAGCATGCAACAGATTTGATTTATTTCTTTGCAGCCGTGCTCTGTGACATTTTGCTTTGCCTGACTATTTCCTACGTAGCCCACAGGCGGGTGTCACGTTCTCAGTGGCCTGATCCCCTTGTAAGAACACCACCAAGCACACCGGCGCATGACCGCCTGGGCAGCTGCCAGATGGGGAAATCTTCAATGGAAATATTCACACGCTGGAACAGTGCCAAGCAGCAGGCAGTCTTGCAAAACCAACATGGCTTTGGAGACACAATGCCACTGATGAGTAAGAGGCCCGGTGGTATTTGTGGAAACCCAGCTGTTGCAGATGGTGGCATTAACTTGCCTGGCTATGGCGACAGTTGTCAGGGTTTGGGATTGATGAACCTTAATATAGGATTTTTTAAAATCCCTGCTATTCTCCGCTGATAAACCAAGATCATGGGTCCCAGCACAGTTATGTATTTCTGAAGATAGACTTTTCCAGTTCTGCTGGGAAGAATGTATGAAATCACATGACCATGTGCTCACTTCCAAACTGGAAATTCGACTTTCGTTGGGCACTGGCCTAGCAGGAGAAAGGCCATATAAAAGTTTCAAGGAAGAGGATACGGTTTCCCTGAGTGGCTGTGGGTGGTCGTGAACCCATTGAACGATGCCAGATTGCAAGATTCAGGAGGGAGGTTGAGTGAAAACAGAAACCTTGGGCTGCCCTTGTGGTTCCTTTGAACAGAGGTTATTGAAGCACAGAAGGAACGCTGAGCTTCGATGTTCAGAAATGCTGTTAATACCCGCTCTTCTACCCAAATGTACAGAAGGCTATACTCCCTCCAGTTCCCTTCCTTTTTGTATCTCTTTCACCAGAAAAATAACTGAGCTTCTCTCTCAACTCTCTTCCAGCCAGCCATACGGCTTTACGAAGAATTTGCTGGATGCCCATCAGTATGCCTGGCAATGTGCCAGGAGTCCCGAGTGATAGAACTGTAGGATGTGTTTTCGAGAGCCCTCGAACGATGAGCTAGGCATGCGCTGTAAGGACCTATAATAAAGGATAGGGAGAGAGGCGAGCACACTGAAGTGGGATCTGGTTTTCTCGCTGAAAGAGGAGGCAGCCTCTGGCCAGCATCTTTTCTTCTTTCTCCTGTTTTCCTCAGCTCTTCATCTCTGTGGGAGAGGAACAAGAAGTAGTGGGTGACACTGGACAGGACCTGGAGAACTCCAGGAAGCTGAACCGTCTGAGATGTAGTGGTTGGACTGGCTGAGGCTGTCCATCTTCCTGGTAGAATATGCCAGATGAGCTCGAGGTTTTCACTGGCTTCCCTGTTCCTCCTGGGGCTGTCCCCACCTCCCAGCTCCTAGACCCTTTTCCCCAGGTGTCCAGTGTCCACGTACTGATCCCTGACTCTCCAACATCACCGCTTAGGTGCTGTGTCCTGAGTCCACGATGCCTTCTGTGCTATGTGAGTACCCTGGTTTTCTAGGGAGGCAGCGTTATACCCCCTTTTGTAGGGGAAGAAAATACTCCGCCTGAATTTCAGTAGGTGGTAGAGTCTCTCAATGCAGATTTGAGGTTGTCCTCAGAGCCTGTGCTCTATTCCCCTTGGAGCGTGTACAATGAGGGTTTTAGAGACACAGGGGATGACTGATGCCAGGATACCCACAGGGCACATCCGGGACTTTCCCTGGTAACTTGCATGGAGTCTAAGCTCCATTTGTTGCGGTTTCTGTAGCTCTCAGATTCCCAGGTGACAAGCAGAGTTGGACCGAATGACCCCCCTCTGGCTTCCCTTGGAGTCTGTAAGACTCGGGATAGAGGCACCGTATCTCCTCTGTCCTGGGAACGTTACCTCTTAGGCTGGAGCCCTGGGCATTGCACTGCTGGGGAGTAACCCAGGCTGGACAAGGAGCCCTATAAATGAGATTTTCCCAGAAGTCACGGTACTTCTGCCCTTTGTCCCCGGGAGCACACGCAACCTTGGAGGTCTAGAAGTCTCTCGAGCTTTGCTTTGGAAAAGAGAACATCCCTTGCCCACGTAAATGATTCCAAGTTTTGGAAAGGTACAAACAAACAAATAAATTAGGGGTGTATCCTGGGGGAAACTATATCAAAGAGGTGAGTTTATTACAAAGCATTATAGAAGTCATGACGTTTAAGCAGTCCGTGTAGATGAGTTCTGGGGTGCAGTGGAAATGCAAGCCCGGGGAAGAGGAAGTGATTTTATCTGATCATATGGAACAGAGGTAAAGCAGCAGCACTTTCACTGCCAAGATAGATGACAGGGATGATGAGAAGGAAGCCGAGGGCATATTACAGCAGGCTTGATGAATGTCATCCCGAAATCTAACTCAATATCTGAATGCTATAAATTGTGTTAAGAAATATAAGGCCAAATAAACCTTTGGGACTGTTTGTGACCGATTCAAGGCAACTGAGCTTTACTGTGGCTGATGAAATGGATGGGGGTAGAATAATGGTATTAGCAATTTGAGAAAATCCTAATAAATCAGGGATGAAACCTGATTTAAGTTACACAGAAAGTCTTGCCAGAGCATGTGGGCTCGGCTTGGCCGACATCTGTGGTTAAGACAGGAGCCGAGGTGAAGGACAGAATCACTGTGGTTTCAGACCCACTTCCACGTCCTGTCAGGTGCGGTGAGGAGGGCATCCCTCTGAGTATGCTCAGCAGGTAGGCAAGCCTGGGTTTTCTGCTGTGTCCACCTGGCCTGTGCACCCCTCTGCTCAGTCTCGATTCCCTGCCTCCGTCCTCAGTTACCACGACAGGGGCAAGGACTCCCCCTCACCCCCCCCCCCGCCCCCTACCACCCAACTAAGAATAGATGAGGACATTCACATACCTTCAGTCTTCTCTACAAAAGGTTCATGGAATTAAGTTGCGTTCAGAAGTTTAAGTCCAAGGCATATGTTTAAGTCCCAGGAAGTATACACATTCTTCTTGGGGTATTCACCGAAGATATGTACAAAAATGGCAATTTCTGAAGTTGCCGAATCTTGAAACAGCTCCCTTGTCATCCACAGAACAGGTAAGTAAGTCGAGGTATATTCATACAATGAAATGCTATATGGCAATGAAAATAAATAAATTCTAGCTCTATGGGGAAAGAATGGATGAGACCCATGATACATAATTTTAACCAAAGTAACTCACAATTAAAAAAATTCTACAAAATTGCCTTTTTGTGAAATCAGGTACAACAGCCCTGTTGCATTAGACACACAAGAGTGCTGAGGTTGAGGGGGCCAGGCGGAGTAGTGTGAGGAGGGGGGCACAAAGAACCTTCTGGAAACAGGGTTCTGTCATGGAACCTGGGTGCCGGTTACACAACTGTGCCCATTTTGTGATAGTTCCTCAACTTGTTTATTCATGCATTGTGCATTTTTCGGTTTATACCTTACATTTTTAAACAAGATTTATTTACTTATTTGAGAGAAAAAGAGTGGGAGGGAGGGGGTGCGGCAAAGGGAGAAGGAGAGAGAGAATCTCCAGCAGACTCCCCGCTGAGCACAGAGCCCGATGCGGGGCTCAAGCTCACGACCTTGAGACCATGACCTGAGTCGAAATCAAGTGTCGGATGCTCAGCCCACTGAGCCACCCAAGCACCCCTGTCTCTGCTTGTATTCACATTAAACAGATAGACAATCATGGCAAGGGCATCATGCCTACTGTGATAGGTGGGTCCCAGCCAGGTCTTGGCTGCAATGGTTTATGAGGGGACCAGTCAATATCTTTCAGGCCCCAGTTCAGATGCCACTGTACCTCTAAGCTTTCCTTGTAAAGTCAGAATTCTCTACATGTATCTCTCTTCTGGGCTCCTGCCAGTCTTTGCTTGTATACTCCCTATTTTAGCGTCTGCTCTAATTTGTTTGGACTAGCTAGCTTTTTGCAAATGTTTCTTCCCCCACTGAACTGAACTCCCCGATACAGAAATCACGATCTATTTATCTGTATATCCCTCACAGCACCTAAAACACTGACGAATACGCTTGATAAACATTTGTTGGCCCAAGTCACCCCGTGCGGCACACGTGCGTTAAAGCCGTAAGTTGTCCTAATTAAGGTAGGTGACATTTTATTAATATGGCCCGTGACTTTAAAAGGAAAGATCATTAAGCACAGAGAAGAGGACGTGCTTTTGCATTGTTACCTCCGCCTTAGAAAATATTCCCACAAAGATATTTTGAGCATCTGCTAAGTGCCAGGCTCTTGGTTTATGAAAAAGATAATATTGTTCCTCCAGGAGTCCCCAGTTAGGAAACTGAAAAATAATATAAGAAGATACCAGCGAGCCTCAAGTTTTCTCAGAAAAAAATCACAAAAACAGAGAGACTGCAGGAACAAAAAATGAAGGAGAAAACTTTTTTTTTTTTTTTAGAAGAAAGAGTAGAGCTAAGCAGAGAAAAGCACATTAGCTTAATACACCAGCCTCC
Source organism: Ursus americanus (assembly GCF_024610735.1). Taxonomy (NCBI): domain Eukaryota; kingdom Metazoa; phylum Chordata; class Mammalia; order Carnivora; family Ursidae; genus Ursus; species Ursus americanus. The sequence continues at coordinate 8,244,150 of NC_142160.1, read as the reverse complement.
AAGAGTCATGGTCTCAGCAGGGGCCTGGTGTGGGGGCTGAAGAGGTTGGACATGGCAGTTTGGGTGCAGGGCTGAGGGGGGACCTCCCTGTGTCTCTCAGACACCCCCTTCCCTCCCTCAGGACATTAGTGCCTGCATTCTCCCTCCTGCCTCAAGGCTCCAGCCTCACCACTCCACAACCCGCCTTGTCGACCCAGCTCTTCTGCCTGTCTTGCTCTCTCAGCGGGGCGTGCGTGGCGTCGGCCTGCCTGGGCCCTAGCATTTTATCTCTTTTTTTTTTTTTTAAAGATTTTATTTATTTATGTGACAGAGAGACAGCCAGCGAGAGAGGGAACACAGCAGGAGAGTGAGAGAGGAAGAAGCAGGCTCCCAGCGGAGGAGCCCGATGTGGGGCTCGATCCCGGAACGCCAGGATCACGCCCTGAGCCGAAGGCAGACGCTTTAACAACTGCGCTACCCAGGCGCCCCTAGCATTTTCTCTCTTGCTCTAAGTTGGCTGCCTCCACGCTTGCTGGGCTGTCTCCCCCCCATTTCCCCGCTAAGAACGAGGCTCCCACAATCTGTCCCCTAGTTCAAGAAGCAAATACAAAAGTGGGGCTGGGCTAAGAGCATTTTGCCCAGAGGTGAATAGCAGGCGACTCCTGCATCTGACAGTCTCAGGACCGATCTCACAAGTAGGTGAAGAAGGGCACGACCTCTGTGCTTTGATGAGAGCAGGGCTGCAGACCCTCAGCCCTACTGACATGGGGGGGGGCTGTCCTGTGCATTGTGGGTCATCAGCAGCATCCCTGGCTTCTTCCCATTAGATGCCAGCAACACCTCCTCCAAATGTGACAACCACAGTGTCTCTAGTTAGTGCCAAATGTCCTGAGGGTGGGAAGTGGGGGTTCTCACCAATGTGAGGACCAACGATAGAGAGGGACCACAAACACGGGCATTTCTACCCAATGCATCAATCCATCTACCCAGCCACAATTTGACCAGTAAGTATTGATTATTAATAGCAACTGAATACCTATCAGTGCTAATAACTTAATATTAATTATTAAGACATTATTAGGGCTTAGTAACATATTATTACCTCTCGGGGAAGGGTAGGATGGTGAAGAAGCTTAACAGCGAAGAATGCAGCCACACCCCCTCTCAGGACCCTGGCTGGGCTGCCCTGGTCGATCTCGGGAACCCACTGACAGCAACTAGCTCAGACAAGATTATTTGAGGCTGGGAGCTCAAGGCCTCATTTTGTATGTCAAGCTTTCATGGATGAGAAGAGGGCCCGGTATAACACAGCAGTTGGGGAAGAAGAGTTAGAAAGAACTGTATTCTGGATTAAGAAGATGTGGTCCACATATACAATGGAATATTACTCAGCTATCAGAAAGAACGAATTCTCAACATTTGCTGCAACATGGACGGCACTGGAGGAGATTATGCTAAGTGAAATAAGTAAAGCAGAGAAAGACAATTATCATATGGTTTCACTCATTTATGGAACATAAGAAGTAGGAAGATCGGTAGGAGGAGAAAGGGATAAAGAAAGGGGGGGTAATCAGAAGGGGGAATGAAGCATGAGAGACTATGGACTCTGGGAAACAAACTGAAGGCTTCAGAGGGAAGGGGGGAGGGGGAATGGGATAGACTGGTGGTGGGTAGTAAGGAGGGCACGTATTGCATGGTGCACTGGGTGTTATACGCAACTAATGAATCATGGAACTTTACATCAAAAACCAGGGATGTATTGTACGGTGACTAACAAATAAAAAAATATTATTATTATTTAAAAAAATAAGATGTTTCAGAGATACTGTTTAAAAATAAATAAATCAATAAAGTCCTGTATTCGAATCTCAGCTCCATCTCTTATCCCATGTGTGCATTCGGATAAGCTCCGTCATTCCTCTGAGTAATGCACTTTCCTGGCATCCCTGCAGGGAATTACAAGGTCTAAGAAGAAGTACGGGCTACCAAGCCTGGGAGCCAAGGAGTGGCGCGCTGGAGGGTTGGGGAGATGTCCAGAAGGTGCCCAGGAGTGGGGTTTGAAAGAATGAGTAGCTCAATGTATGAGCCCAACTGCAAAGGCTCACGTAGATGGACAGCCAGAGGCCTGCTGGGAGCTCTAAGCCCCTCACTTCCCAGCCCACGAAGGCGAAGCGTCACTGTGAATCAAAGAGTGCTCAGTCGCACGGCTAGAACCAAAACGAGGTTCTGGATGTTTTTCATGGGAGCTGTGCTTTCCTGAAAGGGGCAGACACACAAGGCTTGGTATTCCGTTTGCTTCAGCTAGAAATTCACAGTGAAGTGTGATCACAAATAATGCAACAAGCTCATAACAGAAATAATCAGTCTAGGAGGAGAATATGTTCTCTCTTTAGAAGAGTGTTAAAATACCCAAATGTTGGGAAAATGGACCCAGAAAGAAGGTAAGAGAAAGAAATCCTACGTAAGCAAAGATGAGAAGCTTTCACCCTGTTTCTTAACCCCCGAGAGCCTTGCAATGCCACTATTTATAAGATGTGAAGACCATGTATACAACATATATGCATATGGGGGATAATCATTTAGAATATCTTTTGTGTTGTATTTCCATCTCCTAGAGTGATTGTCGCCCTGGTCTTCAACCACTGAAACAATTGATTTAAGAGCTTCAGGGGAAGGGTGGAAACCACTGTAACAATAAAGTTATTTCTCATCTCTGAGTAGCAAATAGGATTTTTGAGTCACTAGCAAGATAATAGACTTCAAAGCCAGGCTTTGGTGAGGAGAAATGAATTTTCAAGTCTTTGAGCTCCTATTAATATAACAGACGCTAGGACAGGAGGACTGGCTCAGAAGCTTCCAAGAACCTTGAGAAAAGAAGACTCTGGATATAATGTATGGGAAGTATTGGTTTCATGGATGGTCAGGGAGAAATCTGGGGTCTTGGGGCTTGGAGGATTGGGGGGAGAAGAAGGTAGGGATGTAAATGCAAATGTGTGGTTAGGGTTTCCCCCTTTTGGGAGATTCTTGAGTGAATCCAATACTGAGATTGATGGTCTGCTTCTCGCAGCAGAACCTCTGTGTTTTGCAACTTTGGGGGCACCCATTCCATTGCATTCTCTGGGAATGGCCCCTCCTGGACTTGGGCAGTGTTGTGGCCCTGTCCCCAGGCATGGCCTGGTGAACACTTTCAGGTCTCTAGGAGAAATATGGCAGAAGGAGGCGAGGGAAGTAGCTAGAGAGATAAACCTGAGGAAGCTCTCTCAACTCCCCCGAACCTTGGTGTGTTGGGCAAAGGGTCTGAAACTTGCTGCTTGCTGGTGAGAAGCCACAGGGGTGCTAAGAGGAGGGCTATACCAGCAATAACCCCAGCGGGTAGGGGGGACAGAAATAGGCAACTGCCAAAGGCATGAAAATCATTGACACAGGCCTGCCACGTGCCTCAGGGGACACTATTTTCTGCCTTAGGCCAGATGTGACCATCCTTAGCAGATGACGATGTGAGCACAGCTACAGGTCCCAGGTCTGCAGAGAGGGAGGTCCCTGGGCCGGCTGCCTCTCACTACCTATTATTAAGCATACCCTCACCCTTCACCTTCACTCAAAAGCCATCTTGAAAAAGGGTAAAGAAGGCAGAAACAGCTATGTGAAGAGTTTAAATACAAGTTAAGGGAATATTTGTCCTAAAGAGTCATTTTCATTGGGAGACACTGTTAATTGTCCGGCTAAATTCTGCCTCTTTCCCCGCCCTATTTCCCTACCATCCAGCCGGACCTGCAGGGAAGCTGGTAATGAGGGAGATTAAATCCGTTTCAGCGATTAAGGAAGCTCTTTCGTGTTTGATTTTTTTCCAGCATAGTGAAGTAGGCATACATTCGAAGTCTTGTCCACCACCTTGGTTCATAACTCCTAGCCCTTTAGACGAATAGCTCTCAAAATATTCTATCGCACTGTGTCTGGTGATCCCAGAAGTCCCCCGCTGTCCCAGAGAAGGAGAGATTAATTGCTGAGTGTGCAGTGTGCGTGACAGACTTACAGCGTGGGACCCTCGGGGCTGGACGCAGTCTAAGAGACCATCGCCTCGACGACACACTTTTATTTTCAGAGAAGAAACTGCAGGCCTAGAAGCTTCCACCCCTCGTCTCCCGGAACAGTCTTCGGGACCTCTGAGTTGCTGCAAAAAAAGTCGCGCGCTGGACTGGAGGCCCCCGAAGGTGCCAGGATGCCAGCCCCCGTGAGCTCAGCCTCCCACCATCCCCGCGCATGCGCCAAACATCGAGGGAGCTGTGACGCACCAGACTCACCCCTGCACCAGCTGAATGCACCGAATGACTTCAGTTCTAGGCACAGGGAACAGAAAAACCGTCAAGGTGACTCCTGCCCAAATTCCTGATCCACAAAGTCATGAAATGTTCAAAGCGGACCGGTTTTGGGGTGGTCTGTTACACAGCGCGGTGTCGGGGAAGATGAGGTGAAGGCGAACTCTCGGGCTCTCTGGGATGGAGGAGGTGGAGTTTAGGTGTGGCCTTGAGCATGGGGAGCCACGCGCAGGTGGAGCGGGCGGGTGGGGAGCTGGGGGTCGTCCCTGGTGCAGAGAGGATAAGGAAGCGTGTGGGTGGCGTACATAGACAATAGGCCGAGCTTGTCCGGGGTGACTCCAGTGAGGCCGGTGTGGGTGGAAACAGCTTCAGGAAGAAATTGTTTTTAAAAGAATTTATTTGTTTAGTTGTAAGAGCTCGCGCGCATGCGCACAAGCGGGGGGAGGGGCCGAGGCAGAGGGCGAAGCAGACTCCCAGCTGAGCAGGGAGCCAGATGCCAGCTCCGTCTGGGGACCCTGGGATCACGACTCGAGCCCAAGGCAGATATTTAACCACCTGAGCCACCCAGATGCCCCCAGGGAGAGATATTTGAAAAAAATCACTGATGGCAGTCAGGGCCATGCCTAAAATTGGAGGTGCTTTTACCACTGAGAAGGAGGTTTTCACATGAAGGCCTGCGCTCTGCTTATTGACTCCGTGTGAGATGCTGTTTATTGCAATGCTTCATGGTGATAAACAAGTTCACTGGCCCCGCCTGAACCCCAATGTGAGCAAGGATTGTTCAGTGAGAGTATGAAAGGTATGGCTTGCCTTCAATCCATCTCAGCTTTGGGTGGTTTCCTGGTCTTAGATGAAATCTGAAACCTGCATCCCAAGGCTTCTAGAAGGAGACTCTGATTGACCCTCTGGCTGGTGTCTGCAATGTGCCCACGCAGCTATGCGGGCAAATCTGAAATTCCTCTCTTAAAGATTATTCTTTTTCAGCTTTCAGAATCCCCCTGTTAAGGCATAGCCACTCTGCTCATTCACTTGTTCAACAAATATTTCTTGGGAGCCTTTTCTATGCCAGGAACTGTTCTGGGCACTTTCCAACACTGAGTAAGGCAGACGAGTCTCTGGTCCTGGGAAGCTCACATTCACCTGGGGAAAATTGATGGCAAACGAGTAAACAAGTGAGATCATTACAAGAGCTATAAAAAAAGAAACCAAGGCATGTAACCAACCGTGACCAAAGGTAGGGGACAATATTTGATAAGGGGTCATGGAAGGCCTGCCTGGGGAGACAATGTTTGGGTTGAGGTCCAAATTGCAAGAAAGGAAGGGAAGGGTTTCCAGAAAGAGTAAGCAGCATGTGCAAAGACCCAGAGGCTGAACCCATGGGTACCTACAGAACGGAAAGGTCACGGTGAGAGCAAGGCCAAAGGCAGGCACATAGATCAGGAAGTCGGTTTCCCGGGTTGACCGCGTAAAGCCTCGTGGGGCCCAGTGAGGAGCCGGATCTCATTTTACATTTCATGGGGATCAAGAGGAGAGGGCACGAGCTGCTTTATTTCTTAAGCAGATCTTTGGCTGATGGGATGAGTTATCAATATCCGTGAGGAAGTTACCGGGGATGAGATCAAGTGTACGAGCCAGAAAGGTAAATAGTGTAGGCTCAGGGGCGGCTTGGTTTCTGTGGCAACTACTCCATTCTGCCTCATGCAAGCAGCCATAACTCACAGGTGAACAAAAGGAGTAATGCTGGATTCCGCTAGAACTTTTTTCTAGCAAAACAGGAGGTGGGCTGGATTTGACCCAAGGGGCCCCGGTTTGCAGACCTCCAGATTAGGTAATGGGAAAGGCAGCTGAGTGCGTCCAGCGGGGAAGTGGTGCGTGTTCCGTGGGAGCACAGAGAAGTCTAAGACCCAAGGCCACAGGCTCTGAAAGTGCGAGGGGCAGAGGGATGCCAGCCACAAAGCTTTTAAGTGTCCTAATTTTGCAGTGAGAGCCTGTGTGTGCACCTGTCTATGTCCAGGTGATGGACTGGGGTGGTTGATTTCATGGAACCCCGAAACTTAATAATTTTGGAGTCTTCTTTAAAGGAAATGAATATAAAATTACAAACACAAAATTAGGGACAGGGCCCTGGAAGAAAGAAAGGAAAAAAACCCATGCAAACGGCAGGCCCTGAAGCTTGTGCTTTATTAGCTTCAGGGCGAATCCACCTCGCTCGTGTTTATGTTTTTATCCCCCTGAGCTCTTAGCAACAATCGAAGCCTCATTATTTTAAGTCAGATTGTTTCCAAAAAAGCCTCCTTTAGTGACATCTGGTGCATGACGAATACTTTGAAACCCTCAGAATCCTAAAGATGAAAGAGCCACCTGCTCTGGGTATACTGTGGGGTCCTGCGGTGTCCGATTTGTCACCACGGGGTGCAGGGGCGCGCCCGCCCAGCCCCGTCCCAGGCCTTAATGACACACACAACGGCAACTCGATATACTGTCCTGCTGGCTTGTGAGGCCGACGTCCCACTTGCATCCCTCCTCCTGTATCTGCAAGACTGACCCTGGAACAAGAGGGAGTGTGTGCTGGTGCTTTAGGAGATGAAATGAAAGACACTTTAGGGACCAGATTTCTTCCATTTTATCCTGAAGGATTTCACATGTCAGACTCAGTGCCTCTCTTGATTCCATAAATCTTTACTGGGAAAATACTTTGATAAACGCCTGTGGTAGGAACGAAGTCTCCAATACATCTAAGTGTCAGTGCAATGGCTCTGTAGGGGTGGGGTTTGCTTGGTGGCTTAAGAGAGGGAGGAAAGAGAGAGAGGGAAGTGGGAGAGGGGTGTCGGAGCCAGCGGATAGTAGAAGGACATGTCTCTGCAAGTGCTCTCCCTTTGAATCCCACTCTGTCCTTTCCTTGTCACTTGAATCCACAGAAGGAAGGGTGGGAGGGAGGACACGATGTGCTCCATGTGCCTGGATTTCTTTGGAGACAGTAGACGTAGCTGAAGTCTGTAGCAGGAATGTGGAGGAGGGTGTTGGAGGTGCATGAGGGGTAAACAAAGCAGGTAAGGAAAATGGAAGCCATGGAAACTTCCAGAAAGTGAGGGGACGGTTTAGATGGTCACACAAGTCCTGGGATGAAAGTTGGTTCCACATTTAACCACGTCAGTGAAATACAGAGGGGCTGTGTCTCTGGCTCTGATGGCCACAGGTGCAGAGTCTGTCCCCAGGAGTCCCTGGGGGAGCGGCAGCAGTCAGCGGGCCCAGAATGTTGTCGAGCACACAGGAGTAACCCTTGGAGGCCCTTAGAGATACTGGGGGATTTGTCAAGGGGTTGAGTATCTTGTGAATAGGTACATTTTTTTAAATCCATGAGATGTGGGTGTAAATGTACTGTGACCCCACTGGAGACCTCACGAGAGTGAGCTCAGGGACATTTCGGTCACTGTGGGTTACCTTTTTGTCTCCTCCATGTGACTGTGAAGTCACTGAGGTCAGGAACCTTGGTCTCATCCATTTTTATAATTCTCCCCGTCCCACAAGCGCTCTTGTTCCTTCCTTCCCAGGGCCGAGCATAACCCTTGGCCTATGTGGTATGCGCTCCGTGATTATACATGTAACGAGCACATGAATAAAGAGTGAGCTAATAAAACACGCTCACACAGAAGTCTGTACACTGGCCCACACCATCCTTCATACCTGAGCAACTCCAGCTTCCTCCTGGGCTTTTGGTCCCTATCTGTCTGCCACGAGAGAATTAATGGTACTATCTTAACATCATTCAGGCCGACATTTAGAATTATAGAACGACGGAACTGGAAGGGACCTTACACTTGGAGTCCAAAGCTTTCGATGAAATCTTGAGCTCCTTAAAAGAAAACCCGAGGCAAGTTTCAGTAAATCCCCATTTATCTGAAATCCAAACAACCAGGAAATGCGAATGACTGGAATCTTGTACATAGGTGATGCTGTGTTTTTTATCTGTAAGGATATCTCCTGCATGCAAAGGTCTTTATGGGATGTTAAATCCTTTCGCTTACATTATCCCACTGAATTTACACACTCTCTTTTTAGCTAATGAGCTCCCCCATTTTATAAAGATTAAGTTACTTGCCCTGAATCACTCGGCTGGCAGGTGGAACCAGGGTTCAAGGCGGTCTGCAGACTCTAGGTTTAGAGTGCTACCCACATGCGGTGGGAAGCTTACAGTCCATGAACAACCAAAAGGCAAACTGATCCCAAGTATCTCCCCAATGAGAAACGCAGCTCCCAGCTTCTCTCAATCTCCTGTTTCTTCTACAGCCCCAGTGCTATATGGTAAAACCCCGAGACATAGGTTCCCACTGCTGTTCCACTAATTCTCCTGCCTTGTGACGGTCTGAATTCTGTGTTAACCCTGGGTCAGGAGGATGTTTTTGTTCAGTTTTGTACAGTTTTGTGGCTGTGAGAAATTACCACGAACTTAGTGTCTAGGAAGTCTTACAGTTCTGGAAGCCAAAAGTCTGAAAATGAGTCTTAAAATCCAGGTGTCAGCAGGAATTATTCCTTTTGGAAACTCCAAGGGGAATCCATCCCTCTCTCCTTCTAGCTTCCGGAGGCCGGTAGCATTTTAAGCTCCTGGCCCCATCACACCAGTCTCTGCTTCCAGCCCCACATCGCCTTCTCCTGACGCCGGTGCGTTCTGCATCCTTTCATAGTGGCCCCTGCGATGACAGCTAATCCAGGATCATCTCCGCAACGCAAGGCTCTTAACTTCAATCACACCTGTCAAGGCCCTTTTGCCATATTCACAGGTTCTGGGGGATTACGGCATGGCCAAGGTTGGGGGATAAGGAGAACTGCATTGTCCTAACATACCAGGCTCTGTATTTTCAAAAGGAAGATTTCAAAATGTTACTTCCTAAGGGATTTATCTGGGAAGAGAACAGGAGGGCTATGGTGCACGAGGCCTGTGCTCCCAAGAAGGGGAAGAAGGGACCTAGCATCTGGAGCGTGGACTGTCCTCACTGATCCATCCCTTAGTCTCAGTTCAGAGCGCAGGTGGCAGTAGCCAGACGGTATCCACCAACAGAGACATTCCTTAGTCCTGGCCGTTGAGCCTCTGCCACCTGTAAGTGGAAGGAATGCCACATGCCAGTTTTTACGTGTGTATGATCAGTCATTTGTATCAGTCACTGGGGGAGGACCGCGGGGGCAGGATTTGGGTCTCGGCTTGAGAACCTGGACCGTCTCTGTCCTAGGATTCGAATCTGTCTGAGCACATCCAGGAGGCCTGTGGGGCTGACCCACCAGGGGCCTCTCCGCCTGCAGAACCCAGGAGCCTGTTGGACAAGGCGCACCCCACTGGTGGCCAGAAATTGTGGAAGCCACGTTCTCAGAGCATCAGAAGTTGAATGGCTTTGGGGGACAAGGGCCACATCTGTGACTCGGATCACCCCCTGCACCACGCCCACAGGCTCGAGGCCAAGGAAGTTAAAGTGGGGACAAGCTGAAAGAACTGTTTCTCTAAAATCCCCAGGGACATCAGGAACGCAGGCAAGCCTTCACGGACTTGGCAGCCGGGGAGCTGGGGGTTCGGGCAGCAGCAGGACGTGGCTCGGTGCTTTTTGTAATGGCCTTAGCTGGCAGTTAGCAGGGGAAGGAACAACCGTGAGACCCATTTTAGGATTCTCCCCAGGAATAGTGAAGGGATGAAGAGCTTTGAAGGTGAGCTGAGGCCCCGGGAAATTTGAGTTGCAATGAAGGCAGAGAACACCTGCGGCAAAATGATATTTTAAAATATTAATGGTGATCTTAATGTCCCTGTTATTTTCTGCTACCCCACAACCCCTTGACCGTTCTGTTTCAAGTCCAGACTTTGAGGTATTCCTTGCCGTGGAGAGTTGGTGTTATTGCAAAAACGGGGGGGGGGGGGGGGCTTTGAGTTTCAAAAGCCTAGCCTTGAGGGGACTTAAGGCATAAACAATAGATTTGGACTAATTAACATCTGGTGTGTTAGGGGAAGGCATCTTACCTAGAGAGGAGCTCAAGATTCCCGGAGTTTACTGGGGAGGGCTGGAGAAACACAGGGGGGCAGCCAAGAATGGTGTACGTTGTGGACTGGGAGGGGGTTGGGGTGTGTTGTGCTCTACCTGTCACCAGCCTGGGCGTGCGAGAACTTCCAGTTCATCGGGAAAATCTGAGAACAAAGAGACTTTGCATCTCCCTGCCCTAAGTAGCACCCTGGGGAAAAGGCCCGGCCCCAGAGAAGTGGCCACCTGTGTGGTATGCTGAGGTGCATGGGGTCCTACACGGCCTCCCAGGTGCTGGGGTCCCCGAACTCCTCTGGCCCCTCAGTGGAGCTGAGCCATAGCAGAGACAGCTGCACCCAGAGGCCTTTCTGTGGCAATAAGGGACGGCTCAGTGATTGCGCTGATGGGAACTGGAATGTCTCAGCAGATGTCAACCCAGAGATGAGGCTACTTGCCCAATGATCCTGTTGACCCCTGTCCCCAGCTCTCACAGGGCCCCAGGGAAAGGGGAAACCCCCCAATAGACTGTGATTCACTTTATGCTCTTCTAGCATAATGGGGACTTGATATAAATCAGATGATGTGGTAGAAAAATAAAGAAAGTCACATTCTGTGCACATCTGAATTAGGGGACTGAACTCTGCAATCTCTACTTACTGCGGATGCATTTACGGGAAGCCCCAGAGCCCATGGCTCATAGCAAGGTGTCATCTTGACAAGGCAGAAGTTCCAGTCCTTCACGTGGGGAAATGTGTTTTTCATGGGACTTGTGCATTTACCTGATTACCAGCATCTCAGCGCTGCTCTCGCATGTGAAGTTGCCCTCACTGACAGTCTGAAAAGATCACATAAAATTTCATTTTCATTTACCTATTACATTGTTCATGACATGGGGTGTAGGGGGGCAGCGGAAGTGGACAGAGAAAATTCCATACAAATTCTATATTGTGATTTTTGTGAATTTGATGCTTTAGAACTACCCTGGGATGGATGTGGGTCAGAGGTCGTCTGTGCTGTTTGACATCTTAGAAAATTGGTCGAAGCAACATTGGCTCTTTAGAGAAAGCTTAGATGGGTTTTTGAATGTCTTGTGTAAAGTTTAGCGCACACCCCAAATAAAAGAATCGTATACTAAGCCACCACATTCCCACCCCCCCAGCTTTAATTATTACCATTCTGCCAATCCGAAGATATACTTTTATTTATTTTTTTAAAGATTTTATTTATTTGCCAGAGAGAAAGAGAGTGAGAGGGAGAGAGGGCACAAGCAGGGGGAGCAGCAGGCAGAGGGAGGGACTCAATCCCAGGACCCCGGGATCATGACCTGATCTGAAGGAAGACGCGAGCCACCCAGGTGCCCTGAAAATACCCTTTTAAAAGAGGAAACACTTCATTTTAAAAGTGAGGTGATGCTGGGCTGAGGGTTACACGGGACATCTCTGCTCACACATCAGTGATCTGCTCACTTCTCTGAAGTGAGGCAAACTGTGCACTAATCAATATTCAATAATCAATAGCTATAATATTCCATAGCCCAGCCATCTGGGGCAGAGGGAGGTGGCCCACTAGCCTTGAGTTGACGTCACTTCTCTGAGAACTCCCAGGGTGACCTGGTCACGGACACAGGAGCCCAGAGTGAGCACTCAGCTGAGGCAATGAGACCCCTGGGATGCAGCATTTCAGGGCACCTCAGTGTCAGGGTCACATGTGTGCATGGTCAGCCAGTCACCCTCACTCCCCTCCCCCACCCCTTCTCTGGGGCTGCCGTTTGTTTGCTCTGGTTTCTGACTCATGTTAACACCAGGAACTACAGACTTGCTTCCAAACAACCTTCCTCATGGGATGACGCTCTTCTGAGCAGAGAAGTGGGGTGGTGGCTTGACTCTCGGACTTCGTCAACACTTGTCAATTCACTGAAGGCCGTGTGTCACCTGTGAGCCAGAAACAGGGCTGGATGCTGGGAGGTAGGTGAATGGCGGGCACTGTAGTCTGGAAGGGGCTTTCTGAATGGTTCACTTGTCTACTTAGATCTGAAGGCATGGGTTTCAAACCAGGCTTCCGTTCATCCCAGGGACCACCTGTGCCTGAATGGCCAAAGTCATCTTTCCTCTGATTCTGGAGGATGCTGGATGGGGCAGTAGTAATTTCATAATTCCCAGTATTTTTTCACACAGGTGTTCTCACTTGATTCTCAAAGCAATTCTATGGGGTGAGTCCTTTATGAGAGTGTCTCTTTAGAACTGAAGAAGTAGTACTTAGCGATAGTACTTAAGTAATTTGCAAGAGATTCAACAGCAATAAGTTTCCTGTTGTGATTTGAACCCTTGTGCCTTAAGCTGAATTCTTTGATAACACACCCACACACCCGGGTAAGGGATTTTTAAGTGGATAAGCAGTTCTTTGCTGTAAGAAATAAATATGTTTCTATTTCTATGTCGGTCAGGATGGGTAAGGTTGTGCTGTAGTAACAACCACAATGAAAAGGGCCTTGTAGGTGACAGAGGAAGGTTGAAAGCTTGGGGACTTGGGAGGGAAGTGCTATAAACAGCTCCCTGGGCAGTGGGGGTGGGGGACCTGAGGGGAGCTCACAGACACCCCAACCTCTCAGCCTAACCATCTACTCTTGCCTAGTTGGTGTCGGTCTGAAAAGGCAGCCGCCCATCCATATACTTTCGAAAGCCTATGTGCCCCCCGAATCATCTCTGCTTCCTTTCCTGATGATGGAGAGCTTGTGTAACTATTAAACTCAGAGGGAGTAGCCACAGAGGGGAATGACATTCTCCCACCTTGCACCTCTGGTCTCCCCACGGAGCTGATTTCAGCCATCAAATGGGGCCCGGGCAGAAGGAGGGTAGAGTGGGGAGCTCTTTCCAGGAGACGAAGGATGCTGGGCTTTCAGGTCTGAAAGGGAATCCAGTTTCATCACTAATGACCACTGAATAGCTAGTTGCATTCAGGGTCTCTCATGGGCCGGGTGTGCGAGAAGGTCCTTACATTCACGACGGGCCTCAAGCTGAGGTGTTGGAGGTCTCTGGGTGAGACTGCCGCGAAGCCACCAGAAGAGCTAGCAGGCTCAGAGGCTGACTTCTCCATAGCTCTAACGCGTCCCATTCTGACCACGCTGTTTGAGGTGCCCTAGGGAGTAAAAACACATAGAAATCCTGTAATTTTTAAAACTATATCACAGATATGTGCATCGTGTCAATTAAAACAATTTTAAAAACATATTTATATACTTTAGAGAGAGAGAGAGCATGCATGCATGAGAGAGTGAGCTTGGGGAGGGAGAGGGAGAGGAGAGTCCTCGAGCAGTCTCCCCATTGAGCGCAGAGCCCAACATGGGGCCCAGTCCCAGGACCCTGAGTTCATGACCTGAGCCAAAATCAAGAGTCGGACGATTAACCAACTGAGCCACGAAGGCGCCACTGCATTTTTAAAATGGCAATATTTACTGCCATTTTCTTACCTTCTTTTGACATTTTTTTGTTTTAGTCTAATGTTCAGAAGCCCTAAAATCAGAAATTGGCCTTTGGTGGCATCTGAACGTTTTGCCCAAACTTCTTGATTTTGTAGGAGACCTGGTCCCAAGAATAGGGTATTGCTTCATAAGCCATTGATTTATTCACGTTCTTGATTTCATTCAACTTCTCCAAGCCACATCAAGAAACCTCTCATGTGCTGTGTCTGCCATCACAGACTGACTTTGAGGCTTTTGAGGTAATTGTCTGAGTTTTTATGGTTCTAAAAACTGTTCACGGCCCCAACTCGTATGTCATCAAGGAAATGCAACTGACAACAATGAGATACCCCTGCTTACTTGGTAGAATGGCCAAAATCCAGAACACTGCCAACACCAAAGGCTGGTGACGACGTGGAGCCTCAGACACTCTCGTTCATTGCTGGGGGAACAGCCACCTTGGAGGACAGTTCGGTGCTTTCTCTCGAAACTAAGCATACTCTTACCATACGACCCAGCAATCACGCTCTTTGGTATTCACCCAAATGAGATGAAGGCTTAGGTCCACAAAGAAACTTGCCTGTGAATGTTTATAGCAGCTTTATAGGTAACTGCCGAAGTGTGGAAGCAACCAAGATGTCCTTCAGTAGGTGAGGAGATCCATAAACTGCGGTCCATCCAGACAATGGGGTGTGATTCAGCGCCAGAAGCGAATGAGCTAGCAAGCTGTGAAAAGACATGGGGGATCCTTAAATGCATATTCCTAAGTGAAAGAAGCCAACGTGGAAATGCTCCATACTGTAGGATTCCAGCTCCATGACATTGCGGAAAAGGTAGAAACTTTGGAGATGATGGCAAGATCAGTGGCTGCCAGGGGCGGAGGGCATGGGCGGAGAACAAGCAGAATACAGTGGATTTTGAGGGCAGTGACAATACTCTGTATGACATAATGCTGGATGTACATCATGACACATCTGCCCAAACCCACAGAATGAACCGTTGTGTACACTGCGGACTATGGGTGATGATGATGCGTCCACGTAGGTTCACCCTGGGTTAAGAACACACAATTCTGATAGGTGATGCTCATAGTGGGGGAGGCTGAGTGTATGTGCGGGCAGGGCCATGTGGGGAATCTCTGTATCTCCCTCTCGGTTTTGTTGTCAACCTGAAATTGCTCTTAAAAAATGTCTTAAAAAAATAAAACTCAAACAAAAAATCCTGGGGCGCCTGGGTGGCACAGCGGTTAAGCGTCTGCCTTCGGCTCAGGGCGTGATCCCGGCGTTGTAGGATCGAGCCCCACATCAGGCTCCTCCGCTATGAGCCTGCTTCTTCCTCTCCCACTCCCCCTGCTTGTGTTCCCTCTCTCGCTGGCTGTCTCTATCTCTGTCAAATAAATAAATAAAATAAAATCTTTAAAAAAAAAAATCCTATTCATCTCAAATGTGCAGATAATGGACACAGGATGCCTTTGCTTTTAAATTATCTGAATAATTGCCTCCCTTCCCCTATAAATTGCGGTAAATAAATCAGTTATATAGGTGTGTGTGTATCACCATAAAACATATATATTCAATAACATGTTTCGATACTTTAGAAATCATACTTACAATCAAGTTCGATTCTTTTTAAAAACAACGCACTGTAGGCTACGTGGATATGAACATCTCTCATGCTTTCTTTTACATCCCATCCATTTTCTAACCAACATCTGCATCGTTGGATTGTTTCACTTTGGAACATGTGCTTTGTTGGCTCAGCTCAGGATTCGTGTATCCAAACACCAGCCCAGCCAAGCAGTGACAAATCCAGGGTCTCTACACTTAGGTAACTATGGTGGTCATTGGCTCTGGTCGCCAACGTTTCCCAGCACTTCACTTCGGTCACGTCCCTTTTTCCCTGTGATGGGGAAGGTGATGGGATCACTCTGGCTAAGGAGTTGGAAGTAGAAGCATGCCCTCTGGGGCCAGAGCGCTCGACTCCTGCTATAAGATGTCTGGGGCTTAATTCCCTTTGCCTGGAAAACTGGTGACCTTCCAGATTATGGTGGATCTGCCAGTTTGGGTCCTGGAGTCAGGATGACCCAGAGCTGGGATGGACGTATAAGACGAGAGAGAGAAATAAACCTTTGTATTTAAGCTCCTGGGGTCTTTTTCTTCCCATAGTATAGCCTAGTCCAACTGGACTGGGAGAGAATATACTGTACTTCTTAAAGAAAGCATTTTAAACTAACTAGGTTGGTTTCCAGTCTGACAAGATGATACCATATTAAATTTCTTTTCATATGTTTTTATCTCTGTTGCAACCAAGAGATCATATGACAGCACGCTAATGCTAACACGAAGCTTTTGATCATGGGTGCAAATGATCATATTTCTATCTACATTTGAGCACATCCCGTCAATATGCAGAGCAACCATGTTGCTTGTTTTAAACCGCATGCCTCAGTTTCCCAGCATAGGAAGGGTGGGAGATGAAAAATATTATGGGAGAAAGTGAGCCATTTTGAATCTGGGTCCCTCCTCTGTAACCAGAGAAGTCAACCAACTCTACATCAACTTTGGCTTAGAAGCAGAAGAGCAGATCTTACTGTGCAGAATAATCTCATACTATGAAAGGAAGTCTGAGGTCTTTCTGGCTGATGACACCAACAACCGTCATTGTTAATCTGCTTATGGAACCTTCTAAGAAGCACATCATGACTTGGGAAGGAAAAGAGTCTGGGGACTCAGACAGACCTTGGATCACATGACAGCTCCTGAGCCGACTGCTGGGTGATCTTGGGCAAGGAGCATAGTCCTGTCTCTGATCTGACGGCTCTAAAGGTGGGATGATAACTTGTCCCGATGGTTAAATGAGAGAATGCAGGTAAAGTGCTCAGCACACAGGGTGCTCAGCACACAGTGTGTTTAGTAAGTGGTGGTTGCTGTTTTCGTTGTGACTGCTATTTGGCAGGTTTGTGAAACGGAAGCAACTCTAAGGTAGAAAAATCGTTTTGACAGAAGAAAGGAACAGAGCCTCAGTCACGTGTAAACCTACTTGCTGTGGAGTGATTGAGATATCCAACACCCACATCAGGCTGGGTAACAGCAATATAATTTTCTGCGATGAGATTGCTTGTTTCAGCCAGAGGGTGGGGGAAAAAAATAGAAAGAAGCTGTGTTTTCTCCTCTGTGGCGTCTGGCACAACACACACTTTGTTGCAGCCCTAAAGGGAAAGAGGGGGTGCGTTCGGTCAGACAGGAAAGCCGGCAGAATTCAGGAACAGGCGGGATTCAGCGAGAGGTCTGACCTCTTGCTTCCCAACTGTAGGAAGTGGAAGAAGATCCTTATTCTCTCTTCCCCTCGGGGACCCTCCACTGTAAGTAGGTATTGGCCCCCCACTTAGCTAACACGGGGTTGTTGTGAGCAGAGTAACGGCACAGTGAGCATTCCCCAAGTACTCACACATACTAACGCATTTCACCGTGAGACCAGGCGGTAGGTTATGGCGACCACTCAGACAGAGATCACTGAGGCACAGAGGCACTAAAGCCCCACTTCTAGTAAGTTGTGTTTGTGTAGGGGGGAGGCGAGGCTTTGAGAAGGGGAAGTTTCCAGAGTCTGTGCTCTTAACCGTTAGGTTGTCTGGCGTCTCATGATAGTGCATGCCGGGCCAAACATCTCGTACACAGAAGCTCTTCTAGAATGATCACATCTCTTCTCTATCATGCAAAAGCACTTCCTGTCCCCCCAAATTCTCCACATCAACCGGGATGCAGTTGAAGGCCATTTCCTTTAAGAAATGTTCTTATATCCTCTGATTTCCTCGTTCTCCTTTTCTCTTGAGTGCCTGAGGTACTCACTGAGCCTCTGAGGAGAACCATTGGTCAGATCTATTCCCTACTGCAAGGAAGCTCGAGTTCTTAAGAGTTAAAACCATTCTAAATATTGAACACAACACAAATTTGGTATTTTAAATCACCCCACCTCATTATGTGAGGAGAAAAGACAGTCGTAGGCCCAACAACGGAGGTTGCTTTTCCAGTTTGACGTGGCACCTGACAGAAAGTTCTGGAACCTCTGGAATGAGGAGATGCTCATGCTGTTTCAAAAGCCCCCAGCCTGTTCATGAAGGCGGTGATGAGTTATTTTTAAAATTTTTAGAGTTCGGAAGGAGCCATGGCTAATTGGTGGCTCTCTGCCGCATGAGTTTCTTTGGCTTTTGATCAGAATTATAGCCACTTCATGTCCACATCAGAGGCTTGGATTGGCACATGGTGACTGGATTTGTGAAACATAAATGACCAGTGGCCTTGATGGAGGTATTGGAGCCAGAATTAGCAAGTGACCGTGCTTGAGCGGCGTGCTTCCAGGACGGGTCAAACGTGCACCGCATCCCAAATGAAGGGCGGGCAGTGACTGTGGCCCTGAGTTGGTTTGCTTATTAGCCTCATCGCCAGGCCGGGGTTTCACTGATTTCACCACCTCCTCAGTGTCTTAGTCTGCTCCGGCTGCTGGAAGAGAATATCATCACCTGCGAATATCGTAGAATTTTATTTCTCATGGTTCTGGAGGCTAAGAAGTTCAAGATCAATGTGTCGGCAGGTTCAGCTCTTTTCCTGGCTTGCCCAGTGGCTTCTTGCTCCATTCTCACAGGGGTGGTGGGGGGTGGGGAGAGAGAGAGAGAGAGATAAAGGGATAAAGTGCTAGTCTCTCCCTCTTCTCAAGACACTAAACCCGTCATGGGATCTCTACCCTCTTGTTCTCATCTAAACCCAGTCATCTCCCAAAGGTCCCACCTCTTAATACCATGAGATTGGGAGTTGGGGTTTCAACATATATATTTGGGGGGGGTACATAAACACTCAGTCCATAACACTTGGTATTTATGCGTCCTTATTGAAAATCGGGACTATTAATTGCGTGATGCTGATTTTTCTCTTTTCTCCCATTTCCTGCTGCCTGAGTTTCATTCCCCTCCCTTCTCTGTCCTACTCCTTCCCTGAGAGGCCAACCCCAGTAGACTGCTTGCTTTCTGGATTTCAGTTGATTTGGCCAATGAAAAGTACCATCAGAAGAGCAGAGAGTGGAAGGAGAAAAACAACGTATTTATTGCTTCTCGCTCTGTCACCTTCTCTGTGTTGTTCTGGAAATGGCTGCTCCCCTTTTTGACCAAAACTTCTGTTGGGCAGTGTCGTGTTCCATGGCTTCAGGCCTCAATGGGGCTCCTGCATCAGTGTCCCGTCCTCCCCTTCAGGCCCAGGAGTGTTCATGGTTTCCTGGCTGCTGGGTTCTGGGCACCTCACTATCTCTTGTCTGTTACCTTAAACCAGGATTTTCAACCTCAACACTGTTGATATTTGGGACCAGATAACTCCTTCTTGTGGGGGGACTCCCTAGCCTCTACCCACAAGATAGCAGCTACCTTAGTTGTGAGAACCAAAAATATCTCCAGATATTGTCATGTGTCCCCTGGTATGCAGTCATCTCTAACTTGGACACCGCTACCTTAAACCTATTTCTGTAAACAGCCCTTTCATTTACAAACATCTTTAAATATTCCCGTGTGTTGTCTATTTCAGGATGCTGATGAAAACAGGGATAAATAATAAGATAAATGGAATTGATTTATCATTTATTACACCAGATTGGAGGAAGAATCTTTTAAAACATGGGATCCAAAGAAGAAAACAGTGTAAAAATGACCTTGATTGGTGGCAAGCCTAGAATGATTTATCATCTCAACGCAGCATAGCCTTTGGCAGTTGAATATGGCTGCCATATTGAAGCAGTTGTTTCAAACTGGGGCCTCAGTGTGGGGAAGAGGCACATGGTCTAAACTCCTGGGTACACAGTGACCATAGTCAGTGTTCTGGGCTTAGGCTGCTCAAGTTGAAATCCCAGCTCCATGGCGTACTAGTCCTATTAACTTGGTCATGTTCATCTCTCTCGGGTGGGGCCTGGACAGGGTTATTGTGTCCAGAAGTTCTTCTCTCACCTGGAAACTGGGTCTAATACCATCTCAGATGATTGTGAAGGTTAATTGACTTAATTACTATATGTGAAATTCTTAGCACAGTCCTGACACATTGTAAACTTTGAAAGAATGGTAATAGGTTTATTTCTGAATCACACACACACACACACACACACACACACACCATACCACACTGGGCACACACTTACTAATCATAATGAATATGCTAAACCTGACTTTCATTTGAAAAAATTAAAAATGATAATTCATGAGATATAAATTCATACTCACTGTATAGATTTAAATAATATTAGTATTCCCTCCTTTAAATATACCTTGCATATCCTACTCCATTCCTCAGATATAACCATTATTAATCTCAGCTTAAACTTTATCGCATTGCCATTTGTAGGTTGAAAATCATCAACTATTGCAATGCCACATTGTTCATTGTAATAGTGGCAGGTGTGTTCTTCTAATTTTGTTCTGTGCATTTATACACCATTAGATATACATATGCTATGTGGCATTTATAAACGGGTGCGATAATGTCTTTCTTAACCAACAATGCGCTTGGAAGCCTTCCCATGTCCACCTCATTCTTTTTACAGTCAGCATAATATTCCACTCAATGAGTGACTCAAAATGTACATAGACTCTCCTTTGTTGATATGAATTTTCCAGTTGTATTGCTGTATACAAACTATGGTGTAATTAATACCTGTTACAAAAATATTTGCACAGATAGGTGAGTATTTCTGCAGAATGGAATCCTAAAGTAGAATTGTGGGGTCAAGGAGTATAAATACATTTAAAAACATAACAGATTTGCCAGCCTTTACGCACCCACTGACAGTATGCAGGACTGCCAGTTTTCTCAGTCCTCATTGCTGCTATATATTGTCAGGCTTTTAAATTTCTGCAAATGTGATGGGGATAGAAAAAGACAGCTCATTATAGTTTTAATTTGCATTTCTCTAAATACTAGTAATGCTGAATATCTTTTCATGTTTTTATTGGATTTTTGCTTTTCTTCTGTAAATTGCGTGTTCATATCACAAGCCCGTGGGATATTTGTCTTTTTCAAATTGTAGGAGCTCTTTATAGGTGCTGGATATACACCTTTTGTTTGTTATACATGTTGCAAATATCCCTGTTGTCACTTGTCTTTTTAACTTAGTTTATGGTGTCTTGCATCACTTCGAAGTTATGATTTTTTATGTGATCAAATCTATCAACTGTTTCCTTGTGAGCGGTGGAGTTATTGGGCCCAACTTCTAGAAATCTGGGACATTATACTAAGGTACCCTCAAGTCAGAGTCTGGATGTTGCCTTGAACTGAGACATCTATGGTTTATTTTTTACCCTTTATATTAATGGTGGTGTCTTTTTGCTTGGGAAAAAAAATACGACACACACGCAAAACCAAAACTGAGGACACGGATACATGTTCCTACCAACTCAAAAACAGACAAAGAGTGGTCTCCTAGCAGACGGTCTCATTAAAAACACACACGGAGTTCTCAGTGAACATAAAGTTTTAATAAGGAAGAATAGAAGGCCAGTGTGAATGAAGTGTGTTTGTGTAGACATCTATTTCTTAAAAAGTATGCCCTTGAAACTTTGTGCTCTGTAGTAATGCATCAGTAAGCAGTTGCTTAAAAATGATCAGCCAATGTAGGATGCTATTATTTTTTTATTATTCTTCTTAGAAAGCAGGAAACTGTAGCTCAGTGATCATTTTCAAAGGTCATGTAGCTGGTAAGTGGCAAGACCAGAAATGAAACCCAGCTATTCTGCCAAACCTGATTCCCTTCTCGTTCTGTAGACAGATGTTTGTATACAGTCAAGGTGTGTGTGTATGTGTGTGCGCGCTTTTTTTTGGTCTCTGTATGTGTAGTGTATCTGTGTGTCTCTGTGTCTAGGGGTGTGTGTGTGTGTGTGTGTGTGTGGACAGAAAGAAAAAGTCCAGAAGGCCAGCCTGGAGGCTGGAGACCGGGGAAGAGTTGAGGTTGCAGTTGGAGCCCAAAGGCAGCCTGTAGGCAAAACTCCTTCCTCTTAGGAGGTCTGTCTTTTTCCCTTGAAGCCCAGTTCCTTCACAGAAACATCCAGCATCATGTGTGGCCAAATATCTGGCTACCATAACCTAGTTGACAGACAAAATTGACCATCGCAGAGAGGGAGCTATATTTTATCAAATGCATTTGAAGTATGCATTGTATGATTTTCTCCTCTGTTGATACACATAATTTTATTATTATATTTTGAATATTAGACTCTCCTTGCATTTCTAAGAGAAGTCATACCAGTTTTAACACACTAGATTTCCAAATGTTTTGAAAGATTTAAAATAGGGGCACCTGGGGGTTCAGTCAGTTAAGCGTCTGCCTTTGGCTCAGGTTATGATCCTGGAGTCCTGGGATTGAGTCCCGAGTCGGGCTCCCTGCTCAGCCGGCAGCCTGCTTCTCCTTCTCCCTCTGCTGCTCCCCCTGCTTGTGCTCTCTCTCCCTCTCTCTCTCTGTCAAATAAATAAATAAAATCTTTAAAAAAGAAAGATTCAAAATAACAAGTTTTGGCATGGACACTGGGACATGGGTATAAATGGCAAGGTCTTTTTGGAGAGTAATTTGATAGGATCAATGAAAATTTTAAATATATCTCTTATGACCTGTCAATTCCATTTTTTCCCCTTCGTATCCCTGAAAACACATTTTCATGTAAACAAAGAAGCATGGGCAAAGCTGTTCATTATATCATTGTATATAAGGTGAAAAATTGGAAACAACCGAAGTATCACTAGGAGGGGAGTAAATGAACAAACAAACATATAGGAAATACTGGCAGCAGTCAGAAAGAATCTGCTGGGTCTATACATATGTACCAGCTTAGAACTCTCTGACCTTGATAGTTTAAAATTAAAGCAAGCGGGGTGCCTGCGTAGCTCAGTCGGACTCTTGATTTAGGCTCAGATCATGATCTCAGGGCCCTGGGATTGAGCCCCGCTTCAGTCTCTGCACTAGGCGGGGAGTCTGTCTGAGAATTTCTCTCCCTCTCTCTCTGTCCCTCCCCCCTCCACTTATGCGCATGCGTGCTCTCTCTCATTCTCTCTCTAAGATAAATAAATAAATCTTTAAAAAAATAAAAAAATTAAAGCAAGCTTCAGAGCAATAACCACAAAATGACATCACTCGTATTAAAATTTTTCATATGTTCATTATGATATAAATACAAAGAAAATAATTTAAATTATACCTATCACACTGATAATAATTGTTACCTCTGGAGGGGTGTCAGGGAGGATTGTTATTTATCTGTACCGGTTGCATTTTTTACAACAGAAAGTACTAATATATTATTTATATAATTTCAATTTAACATGAAAAGTTTTAAATTTACAAAATGTACTTTCATCTCAAATATTAGAATTCAGTTTTGAATTTCAGCATGTGAACTGTATACATTAAAAGACAAATTACAAAGTAGCTAATATAACATCTTAAATTTATGTTGAAAATTACTGAACTCTTACAATATTATTCTAATCCGCAGCATGCAATGTCTAATCTCGAGACAAAAAGTGAATGTATTTTATATAAAGTCGGATAATGGCGCTTGGACAAGAATCTTCTGCTAGTTTGGATAACACGAGTAGATATGAGGTCTCATTTTGGTTCACATGATAGTAATTTGAAAAGCCAAGATATATTATTCTTTCATAAAATATTAGTTTTGTTACTAAACAATTCCCAACATGCTGGGCATTGTGCCTCCATATTTCACAGTAATAACCAAGGGGAGAAAGTAATAATGTTATGATTTAATAAATACGGTTTCATATAAAAAACTAACAAACAAGTGGAAATATTTCTTTATAATTTCATTAGAGAAACTAAAATGTCCTCTAGGCAATCAAAAGCTGAAAATTATCTTCTGATACTTTAATTACACTGATCAATAACAAATATAACTTTCATGAGAAGGTTTCTTGCTTTCGAGAAAAAAAAATAATAAAATAATATAATAAAATCTCACACTTATTTTTATTCTTATGGACGAATTTAAGCTTTTTTTTTTTTTTTTGATACTAGAAAGGAAAAAAAAAAAACCTGCCTTGCTTTATCATTGGAACACCTTTCTCAAGAGAATAATCTATTTCCAGCCAGTAGAGCCCTGTGCTTTCTACAGTGATGTAGGTCCAAAGGGAAGGAAGTCTCTCTTGAGAGAGATCACGATTTCCCCTACATTTTCCTGGTACCCGATGTGTACCTCCCTCTGTCCATCCACCCCGATTCGGCCTGGAATTCCCTTACAACCTCCCATTTTATGATTCCTCACTCAAAACCCAAATTGGAGCCGGCTTTACGGTCATCTGCGCTCAGTGCTCTGCGGTCAGAAGGGCCCCATGCTTCAGAGGGGAGGGGAGTGGGGGAATGGGATAGGCCGGTGATGGGTATTAAGGAGGGCACATATTGCATGGTGCACTGGGGGTTATATGCAAGTAATGAATCATGGAACATTGCAGCAAGAACTGGGGATGTACTGTATGGTGACTAACATAACAAAATAAATATTATTAAAAAAAAAAAAAAGAAGGGCCCCATGCTTGGTTTCATGCTCTGCTGTTATGTCTGGAAGCACTTAACCCTTCTGTCTTTGAACCTGTGTTTTGTACGTGAAGCCTGATGGAAGAGTGGAGTACGTGCCTGAGGCTTGCAATAGGCGTGCCTCCCTCCCTTTGCTGCCCCATTGGGCCATGGTGTTCAAGACGTTTCATGAGCACAGAATTCTGGTGGGCCCACGAGCAAGGCGGTTCAAGGTGAGTACAAGGTCAGGACGTTATTTCTACGACAAAGTGAGGGCACTGATATCCTGGAGAAGTCGCACGCTCTGCTCTAACCCGAACTTATATCAACACAGAAAGAAGGCAGTGGTGTCCTACAAAACAGGAACAATGAAGGAATCCTGTCATGCTCTTGCTTACCATGTCACTTCCCTCAGGCCACCGTGCCACGACGGCCACCAGTACCGTATTAACCAACCGGCTGAGCTGAAAATGATATATGCCAGGAATAGGAAAGATAGAGCAACCCATAGTTTCTTTTCTTTTAGTCCCTCCTTCCTTCCTCACTGAAAAGCTGAAGGTAGAATGAGCACACATCAAGAAATGAAATTAGGAGCGCCTGGTGGCTTGGTTGGTTGAGCCTCTCTTGATTTCGGCTCAGGTGGAGTTTTCGGGATCCTGAGATCCAGCCCCACGCAGGACTCTGCGCTCAGCAGGGAGTCTGCTCGGGATTCTCCCCCTCTAGCTCTGTCTCTCCAAATAAATAAAACTTTACAATGAAGAAGTGAAATTTAAAAAGTTCAGTTAGTTCTGTGCTGTATTTCCACTGTTCTGGTAAGAATGAAAAACATATGCCTGTGTGAGCTCCACAATACAAATTGTGTAACGTTGGTCATTCTGCATGTTAATTAGATGCTCTTAAATTTGCATTTAAAACTGGCCGGTGCACAATATAAAGATGAATGGTAACATTCATGAAAATGATTTAATTTTGAAATTTTTCTTTACTTAGAATGTCATTAAATAGCAAATAAAACACACCATGACAAGTCGAGAGACTGAGAAAGAAAGGAAAAGCTTTATATTTTAGTACCATCAAGGGCATGCTTTTCCAAATTTTGGTAAAAAGGACCCCAGATTTTCATTGTGCATCGGACCCTGCAAATTATGTAGCTAGCTCTAGTTCATACCCCTCTGCATGGAAGTCGTCTTTGGTTCCTACCACTGCCCATTCAAAATGATTTGTTCTTTGCCTTTGCCTTCGAATTATTTTTAGACTTGTATTTAGCGCTCTATTTTGCCCATGCTGTGTGGAATTACGATGTAACTTCCGGATGGTGTAATTTCCTCCAAATGTCACCTCCATCAGAATCACCTGGGAGTGGTTGGGGCTTGTGGCTCTGATAACAAGCTCTGCCTCGGGTTGGGGGACCACTGGTTTGGGGCACGGGGTCTCCCCAAGTGTGGGCTGAGGACCAGCAGCACCAGCCTCACCTGGGATCTTATTGGAAACACGAATGTGTGGGCTCCCACCCCAGTGTCTAGGGTGGGGGCCCAGCTCTCTAGAGGGTTCTGCAGTCCGGGGACTACTGATGGAGCAGACAGCCCATGAGCTCTGGGGCAGCTAGACTGGGGCTTGAGCTTGGCCGAATCACTTACTAACTGACTTTTGAGCAAGTTTCCTCTCCCCAGGATAGGCTGAGAACTTGAAACCTGAGGAGAAAACTTGTAATACTTGCAAATGCCCTATAAAAAGTCTCTTTGTTTAGAAAGCATACTTCCTGCCTTTGATGCTATTGTTCAAGAACAAAGAGAAGTCTAATCTGAATGCACTGAGAGGGTTCTCATTAGATATTCACAGCCACCCAGCCCCCCAGGATCCCCCAGGAGAGCAGGAGAAGGAATGCGGCCAGGTCTTGCTGCAGAGCTGGCTGTGGGAGGGGAGCCCTCTCAGAGGTCAGCACCCAAGGAGCCACAGAGCGAGCTGATCCAGCCCAAAGGCACTGCAGTGGGTGGAAGAACCCCAGTCCCAGAGGTCGGGAGGAAATCCATCACATCCGAGCGCTGTGTGCACTGCATTTATTACGAGACGAAACAAACCGTGCAACTCTTTCACCTAACTTTAGCTCCCAGTACCTGGGAATTTCTATGTCATTGTGACACAAGAGAAACTGTAGTTTTACCCAGCTTGGAGAGAGAGCCCTAATTCTGGTAAGCTGCAAGAACTTTTTTCAGCATTCGATTTAATCAAATGGTTAAAACCGAAACATACGGAAGAAAGACACAGAAATCCTAAGCTCTGAATGGTCCCTCTATGATTGTTTGTTTGTGGGTACAGGGGTGTGTGTGTGTGTAATTATGGGTTTATTGTTTTATTTGGTGATTACAATACCAAGTAAAATGCCAGTATCAGTAATGTGATATTTATTTTGCATAACATTGAAATACTAGTGTTGATCCTGGCATTTTTATGTTTTTTAATGTATTCGGAGTTCATGAAATAAGAAGTAAAACCAAATATTTACTATGTAACAATTAAACAATTAAATGTACTCTAAACAAGTGAAAGTGTCTATTTTAAAAGCATGCATATTAAAAAGACATTGATATTCCAAAATCACTTGTTAGCAATACAATTAGTAGAGTAATGCTCAAAAATACTATGTAAAAAGAAACACTTGATCAACACTGAAAAGTTGTAAATTAAATATTACTAAAAAGTTAAGTTTACATTAAAAATATACAGCGTCACGATGAGAGTCCATTTTGGTTTTCCAGCTATTGCTGTTCTTTGATACTTTAGGGGGGGACAAAGGTGAAGTTAGTTACAAACTGGCTCCAAATATTTTCCTCTGACTTAACATGTTCACGTAATGTTATCTCTCGTTGACAACTCTGAGAAGGTGTTTTTGAAAAGCTTTTTCTTCTGCGGAAATCGCACTCTTTTCATCGACAGCAAGCTATAGCTTTGTCTCGAAGACAGCACTGCCCGCATGCCTTTGACTCTTCGGGCTCCCTCGTGGGAAGACGGAGGATCTGACGAAGACTCACCCGCATCACTCTCAATCTTGTGATGCTTACTTTCCACTTTCGCAGAAAGCCTTTGAACTAGAGTAAGAGATGTTCCCTGCAGTAGAAGCTTGACTCGCCTGGTCGATGTTTTCATTCTCCTCTCGGGGATTATGGAGAGAAAGATGAACGCTTTCTAATGAGTGCAGTTTTGCTGGATTTGAAACTTTAATGCAGCAAGTACCTCTCAGGACATCTCAAGTTGTAAAGAAATCAGATTGCAGAATTAAATATATATATATATATGTTGCTCCAGGAGAAATACAAGTATTTCAATACGTAAGAAACACGCACTACGGTTATTTACACGGATGACATAATGATCACAACACGCTTGCTCCCACACAAACCCCAGCTCATTTTTAGCAAAATTCTTGTTCATTTCACAGTCATTTCCTGATGCGGTAGGTTCAGCATGAGGCGCGGGAACACAGTGTATTTTCTTCTGAAAGCAGGAAAGTTCCCATGATGTCTGGCCACGAAGACAGAGTTGATTAGGGCATCACAAATTTGAAAACTCCAACGCACCCACTTGGGACTCAGGCACGTGCTGAATGCTCATTGTGGCCCACCCCGGCCTTGGGGCACCTGTGGAGTGTACTGAAGGCCCGTTGCAGGGAAAACACACTGGACAATTCTCCCACGGGCCCACTTGCAGCCCCTGTGCCTGCTGAGAAGTGGCCCAGCCCAGCAGAAAGTTCAAGTCAGCTCTGAGCCCCGAGGATTCTTGGTTCCGCTCACAGCATGGCCCCGGACAGCTAGACTCAACACAGTTAGGCAACTACACAGATTAAGTGAGGAGGCCGTCTGAGTCAGCGATACTCAGAGAATGAGAAGACCGAGGTATAGAGTTCTGTAAAGGGCTCCCGACAGGGCCTGCATCTGTTTCTCTGCTCCATAAAGCAAACATGAAGTTTTAAGAGAAAAGCATTCACAGTTCTCCAGGCTCCTTTCCTTTTATTTAAATTCCCCAAGTGCTGAGCCCTGACGGTTACCCACTCCAGCCTGGCCCGATTTTCAGTGGATATCTGGCCAGCGGGGGACGGGTCCCGCATTTCCTCTTTCCAGAGAGTCAGATCATCTAGGGTAATCTCTGGCAGCTGAGGAACCTGGGGAAGTTGCTTTTTCAGCAGATCAAATCAAAAGCAGATGGGGAGAGGAAGGTCACGGCTAAGAGCCCTGGCTATTCTCCATGACCCGCTTTCTCTTGGGAGGCTGGAGCCCATCCAGAAACGCACACCTCCCTGACGCCCTGGCGTGCTTCCTGGCGGCCGTGTCTCTGTACAGAACTCTCCAGATTGAATTGTTGACGTCTCGCGAATCTAAACCCACAGCAGGCATTACACGGAAAAGAAATTGGAGTCCATTTGAAATGTCATTTAATGAGCATTGTGTACATTTATACGTCAGGCATCATAGTAGAAGCTGGGATATAAAGACAAATAGAATAAAAATCTAAGCATCGAAGAAGCTTACATTGCAGAAATGTTAATATTCATACGTCAATGGATGCAACCGGTGTGTGGCTAAGACGTGAGCACGCAGACGGGGGGCAAGGAAGGTGGCCTGGGCTGGGTCTCAAGAGGTAAGCAGACCCACTCAGGTACTAATAGGGAAAAGCCACCTACGTCAGAAACCAGGCAGGGAGCCAGAAAATCCATGGTTGTAGTCAGAAATCACCAGGTGGTTGCATAGATGATTTAAGTGGGTGAGGAATGACTTGAAACAAGATAAGTCTCTCTTACCAAGGGCAAGCACCATGTCTGTTCTCGATTTCTATCTGGAGTTAATCCAGAATCCAGTTAATCCAGCCTCACTAGATTCCCAGCCGGTGAGGGCAGGGACAGCTTATGTTGTAGAGAGTTCAGTTAGCCGGTAGCACAAAAGAATGGGAGAAATGGAGGCAGAGAAGGTAGGCAAGGGCACCTTTGAAAGGGAAAAGCGGAGAGGTGTCTGGGTGGCTCAGTCGGTTGAGCGTTGGACTTTTGCTCTGGGCTCAGGTCTCGATCTCAGGGGTTATGAGATCGAGTCCCGAGCCAGGTTACCTGGTAACTGTAGCGTCTGCTTGAGATTCTCTCCCTTTGCTCCTCCCCCCCCCCACTCTCTCTTTCTCTCAAATCAATAAATCTCTCTCTCTCTCTCTCTCTTTTTTAGGAAGAACTGAGATAGACTGGTGGGCTTAAGGGAGAGGAGCATTGAGGAGAGTATTGTTTGGAGATGGAGGAGATCTGAACATGTTGTAGCCTGAAGGTCATTTGCCATTGGTGATTGGGTGGCCGTTGATGCAGGAGAGAACAGAGATAATCCAGAAGCAAGATTCGTACCCGTGCCTGGCCCAGCATCCGAGTTTCTGTTGAGTAACTATACACAGTGTGTCCGTGTCGGTCGTTTTGTAAAAGAACACACTGCATACTCATCACCGGTATAACACAACACAGTAGTGTCAAGAGAGCAGAAGCCATTAGCGAAATGCCTTCATCTCAGGGTAGATGGAATGACAGTGACTAAAATAGTCTACCAACAAAGAGTAGAATGATAGATTAGATGAGATCATGTCACAGAAGTGTCAAGTTACCAGGAAACCAAAGTGCTGCGAAGGGTGGTAGAGAGGGAGGGCAGGCAGGCAGGAGAGAGCTGAACATCAGACGAAGAGCACAGAGCCAAAAATGGCTGGGAGGATAGACAAGGACAGAAGAGTCCTTGCCTTGTGAAGGGAGAATCGTGACATGGGGTTTTCACCAGCTCACAGCTCCTGGGCTCCCCTACCTACTGGAGAGGTTGGGAATGAGGTGATAGCTGTAGTTCCTAGTGTAAGAGGCCGGAAGTCCGTGGGCCCTTTGGAAATGGTTTGCAGCATCTCCGGGTCTCGTGGCTCGCCCCATGGTAAGCTGGCTGTCCGTCTTTCCAACCTGGCTGACCACCACCCATAATTGTAGAGCTGTCCACAGAGGGCCTGGCCCCGCGATCTTGGATACACTGGGATCTCCCTTCACCTCCAATCCCCTCTTGCCTCCACAATGAATAAATGCAGTGCTGTGCTCACAGGTTAAGGAGTGTTTACCTCTCCCCAAGTGACAGGTGGGGACAGGGATGGGCACAGCTGTCCTCACTTTCCAGACTCTTCCAGAACGTGTGTTCAGAGCCCCGCTCAGTGCTTTTAGTTACTGATTTTAAGTTACACGATTTTCAGTGAAGCTCAGATTTTAAGTTACATGAGAGTCACCTGGGAATCTCGCTGAAAACGCGAGCTCTGATTCAGCAGGTGTGGCGTGGGGAGCCGATATTCCGAATTTCTAATGAGGCCTCAGGTGATACCAATACCACTGGCCCGTGAACCACGTCGTGCATAAAAGGGCCTAGGAGCCGCCCCTCGGTCTGCGAGAGGAGACTGCGTGTAGGACGTGGGGGATGTCGGCTCTGCTTTGCCGCTCGCTGGGGGTCACCATGAAGCTGTCCTTGGCTCTCCTCAGCCCCACGTGGCCTTGGCGTCAGCATTTCTGACCACTAACCATTGGAGCCCGAGCTCGTGGAAATCTGTAAGTACAAGTTCTCCTTCTTAACTGCACAGAGAAGGTAGGACTGGCGCTCGTGGGACTCACCCACTTGGCAGAAAAGAGGAGTCGAGCCCACAGAGAAATCAGATTTCCAAATGACTTTTGCTTATGACCTGATTTACGTTTTTGCCAAGAACGAGGGAAATGAGCTCCTTTCCCCATCCAGGCCTTCCCTCCTCGCTGAACTCTGCTTGGGGGGGAAACAGCAAAGCTTAAGCATTTGTGCAGGCTTCGCTCGCCTAGCAAAACAGAGGAAGGCGAAAGTTTCCTAGAATGTTTATATTTAGGCTCTGCCCAAGGGGAGTTTTTTATCACCTGAATGTGTCACTTTAATTTGACAAACAGCAGGAGAGGAGAGACTGGCATTGAAAAATGCTTATAACGTTGTGCAATGCTTCACTCACTCCGGGACAGTGGTTTCTTCTGAGAAGAAAGTTTTATTTTCTGTCCTGTCATGTCGATTTTGTTCAGCTCGACAAACCTGGATTGAGTGTCTAGTTAGCAGGCACTGTGCTGGGTGCTGAACACACGAGGTAAAGGAGAAATGGTTGCTGTGACGGGGGACACTCCGTGCTATGTGGGAGACAGAGAAGCAGAGAGCATGTCTCTGCAGGGTTGCTGGTACGATGGTTGAGGGGAGTGCTTGGGGCACCTGCGAGGTCTCCTTAATCAGCCTGGAGGTCCAGGTAATGGAGTGAATGGATAAAACCTGACCTGAATTGAGAAGCTTGAGTAGGAATTCGGTAACTGAAGAAGCTTTAAAAAGGTGAGTTGTTAATACCCCTCGTTGGCTTTTCCTGGTTTTTCTCTCTTTGGCACCTGGTAGAACACCCTGCCCCATCCTCGTGAATGTAAGTGTGGCCATGCATCGCACTCGAGCCAATGAAATGTGAAACGGACGGAGGAGTGTCCCTTCTGGCGAGAAGCTGTAAATGCCAGGATGTGATTTGTCATTTTCCCCCTTTACTGCTAAAGAAACCAGGAAAACATACGTTAAGATGAAACTTCCATCTGTCAAGGTTCTTGAATGACTACAATGAGCAGAAATAAATCTTTTTCGAAAGCCCTGAAATTTCGGTCATTGGTACGGCGGCATGAGTTAGTGTGTCCCTGCTGACACAGAAGGGCATTCTGGGCAGGGAATCCCATTGATGAAGGCTCAGAGACCTCTAAGATCTTTGATCTGGAAAGTGCAGACTGTTAGCAACAAGAGAGTAGGTGTCGGGGTGGGTGGGGTTGGGATGGTGTTTGACCTCTCTGGGGTGTCGGGATCATAAAAGCTTGGTTGATTGAAGTAAAGGGCTCACCAGATGAGCTCCGGCGTTTCCTTTCTAACTGAAGACTTTGATTTTTACAATATGGAATGCAGTTAATGATGGTCCCCTCTGAGAACACCTTTTGCCAAAATCCTGTACGTGGCTGGATTTCCTGCTCTCGAGAGGTAGGGCTTTTTGGTCGGGTGTTTATTTTTGTGTATTTTCAGTAGACTGTTTCTTGATGGCAATGAATACTTTAACTGTAATCCCAAGATCTTGTACAATACCTAGGAGTCTTAGAAATGTCTGAACAAATGAAAACACCCAGCTTCTTCACGGCACCCAGCTTTGGGACCGCCTCTGATTCTCTTGGCCTCCTCTGTCTCCCAGTCCATCTAAGCCACTCCTGCTGACTCCCTGTGAGCCCCTTTGGCCTCCCTGCTTGAGGACAACCAACCCCAGAGCCTTTGGCTCCTGTTGCCATTTCCAGGCTCTGAAGCCCGTGTGGCAGAGTGGCCCGAGTACCTGCTGAAAAGGCCAAGACCACTCCAGTCCATCTGGGGGAGTCTTTTACTGATGGCTGATAAGGAGCCAGCGGATAAATTCTCCTTCTCTCCCTCCGATGGACTATTGCAAAGGATAGCCTGGGTGCAGCTGTCCCACATGGCGAAGCAGGTGCCCTGCCCAATGATGGGCCGGATCTCACTGCTCATGGTGAGCAGTGCCCAGGTGGTAACACACCCCATCTCATGGCTTCTTACTCTCTGCGCCTCACCTCTGTTTTCCTTTATTCTCACTGCCCCGGGTTCCAGGAAAGTGTTCATATGTCCTCTTTGGCTCAGACTATTTTCTAAGGCACGTGGGCTGAAACTGTTGGTTTCACAGTGGTTCTAGAGAGCAGACCCTCAGACTGAGCTGTGGAGCGTGACCACCCGTGGTCAGAAAGCGGTAGGCTCGCTCTGCTGGTAGGAAGTGCGTCGTTCTTGACTCCTCCTGTTCAATGACCTTGCAAGGACTTCATATGAAACCGTCTTGGTTTAAGAAGTTCAACCTGGAAATTCTTCCAGGTTGCCCTGGGATTTCCAAAATGAGTGTTTAAGTGAAAAAGCGGTCTGAACATGAAACAGAAGTCCGCGACAAAAATTCAATGGATATGGCCTTGTCCGAAGAGCTAAGGGGCTGCGGGGAGGATGGGAGGTTGCCGAAGGGTCACTTGGGAAGCACCTGCCATGGGGGGGCCCGGAGGGGATAGGACTGAGCCCGTGCCCTGAACCTGGCACATAAAATGCAATGCAATGGTGTAAATGCAGGTCGTTCAAGCTCCAGAAGCGCCCTTTTGTTGAGGGACCCTTTTCCAAAGCCTGAAAAGTAGTTGTCTCCCCTCAGTTGCCGCCCCTCTTTCTAAGGTCGTGAACTCTCAAATCCTGCCCTTGTTTCAGTTCGCTGCACAAAGCCGGCCATGGCAAGGAGCTGGCCATTCCCGATGCTCTGTGCCAGGGACATGAGCATACCTAGCCTTGGCCTTTGTTCTCACTATCGGTTCCCATGAAATGCAAGGGGAACTAGGCACGGGGGTGCAGGGGGCCAAAGGCAAGTGCCCTGCAGCGTGCAGGTCTGGGATGTGGCTGCCGGTCTGTCTACACCTCCACAACACTATGTGTAAAGCGGGAACACGGATGTCCCTGTCGCAGTGGTGTGGGAGTGAGTGACCGAGCCTGTCACCGTTCCTCCCTCTGGACTGCTCTCTCCCTGCAGGCACCAAACGCGACTTGAATTATAGAGTGTTATTCGGAAGAGATTTATAGTTTCAAATGTAAGTTAAACTCTGCCTCTGAGGTATCGCATGGTAAACACTCTCAGAAGGGCTCCCTTTTGAACAGATGAGAATGATTAAAAATCGGGTTTCCTGCCTGGGGTTGGGAGGTACCACCAGCAGGGGGACTGGTGAGGGGGGTGGGGGCCGAGTTCCAGGGCCAGGTGGGGGATGGGATGTCACACCCGAGGGGGTGGGGTGGAGTGGAGCAGACTGAAGGTCATAGAGCCCTGATGTCCCCCTGCCAGCTGCCCATCAGGTCCATGTGGTGCGTGCTCAGTCATCCCAGGTCCCCATCGCTGACTCCATGTGTCCCACAGCCTTCAGGCCTTGGGGACTGTCCTTCTCCCTTTAATTCGCATGGTGGACAAGAAACTGGTGTGGTGTTTGGAGCCACAGGTGCTCAGGGAGGCTCAGTGGCCCGGGTGTTCCTGGAAGATGGGATGTTCAGGGTTGCCATGGTGATGTGGGACTCCAGGCCTAGGGCAGCAAAGGAGCTGAGGCTGCAGGCCGTAGACGTCGTGCGGGGAGACCAGGATGACCAGGCCAGCTTGCTGGGAGACGGGCAGTGGGCCACTTTGATGGCGAAGGGGAGATAGAGGAATATTTCCGGGACCTTGGAGTTCCCATGATCTGCATGTGGCTGTCCTATTTCAAGAACCCCTTCTCCTTCTGCCCCAGAAAGCCCCTGATGGAATGAGCTCCTTGCTGAGCTTGCCTATGAGGGATGTGCCCGTGGGTGGCCTATCTGTGACCCACCTGGGTCCTATGGTGCTTGGGCTGCTGAAGATGCCAGAAAAATACATGGGCTCAGTACTTGCAGGCACCCATGCAAGAGGGTGCCCCCCTGTTCTCCAAGAACAGCGGGAAGGCCATGAGCAATGCCAAGACCAGCCTGGAGGACCAGAAATACGGCTTCCCTGGAGTCTAGGGCCTGGCCAACATCACCCCTTTCCCTGCCCTGAAAGCTGAAGGTGACATCGAACTGACCCTGAGGCTCCATCCCCAGGCCGGGACACTGGACCTGTGGCTGAAGTAGCACAGAGGCGACTGTGCCGGACCCAGCCACCTCGGAGCCCTGTCTAGGTGGAAGGGATGTGTACTCACAGTGATCTGTTCTTGGGTTATTAAAAAAAATGTTTTTAAAGGCCATTGTTCTCCCACAAAAGTGATGAAAAATCAACATGCATTATTGACCTATAACTGGTGTTTCAAAAATCTGGAAGCTCCCTCCCCAAAATGGGTTGACCTTTCCTGCCTCTCATATTAATAATTAATAAAATCTCTGGTCCTAGAAAAATCTTAAATGCGACCGGAATAAAGGACACTTAATTTTCCTGCTGTAAAGGATTGGTTTTACTTGGTATTATTCAGGTCAGTTTTCCCAGCAAAGCCGTTACTTTTGTTCACTTTGTGCCGTGTGCGGAGACAAACAGCATGCTCTGGACTTACCAGGTACTTAATAAATAGTGAGTGAGTGACCAGTCTCCTACTGACCTATGATTTGTCCTTAGATGGAATCGAAGGTTGTTCAGCTCAGATGCTAACACTGAGGCGGGGTTAAGGGGAGGGAAGGAGGGTGACGAGCATAGGTTGATTTTTGCCTATCTTCTACGTTTTAGCAGGTCAGCAATGCAGAGTTCCTAAGCAGAACTGTTCAGAGTACGTCAGGATTAGATCGCTGAGTTTCCTCAGCTGCGTTTATAATTCCTTTTCTCGCCAAGGAGCTCAGGACCCGACCCAGGCCTTGACCATTATTAGAGAGGTTCCCTGTGAGAAGGGCCAGTGGCCTCTAAAGCACATAACTGATCCCTATTTCCAGCTTTTCGCTTTTCTTGTCTTTATGATGGCCCATTGTCCCGAAAGATGATTCTGGAACTTCGCTGAGACGTGGGAAACACTTGGCGGCAGTGAGGCCCGTGATGAGGTGGGCCATGCGGGAGCTGGAAGCCCAGGGCAGGACATGAATATTCATCGAGAACCAGCTCTGGTAGCTTTAGATGTTTATTTCCTGCCCTTGTCTCCAGAGCAACCCCGGGAGGGAATAATTATTTATTTATTGAGGGTTTACTCTGGGCCTTTTAAGATCATTACCCCAGCACATTGTATATGCGTTTTAGAAGTCAGGTGTCAAGGGTTAAGTATCTTGCCCAAAGTCACACAGCTACGGAGAGGTGGAATCAGAATTTAAAGACACTCTAATTTCAAAGCTTGTTTTTTTGCCCTCAAAATAAAAAACTTTTTTTTTTTTTTGTAAATAATGTATGCTGATGACAAAAAAACCACGGAAAAAAATTTGAAATATCTAATTTTTTTTTTTAAGATTTTATTTATTTATTTGACAGAGAGAGAGAGACAGCCAGCGAGAGAGGGAACACAAGCAGGGGGAGTGGGAGAGGAAGAAGCAGGCTCATAGCGGAGGAGCCTGATGTGGGGCTTGATCCCATAACACCGAGATCACGTCCTGAGCTGAAGGCAGACGCTTAACCGCTGTGCCACCCAGGTGCTCCAAAGATTTTCTTTCTTTTTTTTTTTTTTTTTTAAAGATTTTATTTATTTATTTGACAGAGACAGCCAGCGAGAGAGGGAACACAAGCAGGGGGAGTGGGAGAGGAAGAAGCAGGCTCATAGCGGAGGAGCCTGATGTGGGACTCGAACCCAGAATGCCGGGATCACGCCCTGAGCCGAAGGCAGACGCTTAACGACTGCGCCACCCAAGCGCCCCTGAAATATCTAATTTTTGAATAGGTAATCTATTCCCCTAAAAAAGCAAAAACTATTAGGCAGCAGCACTGTTACTAATCTATGACTTCTTCTGGAGGGTTTTTATACGTGTATGGATCTATTTCTCTTTACACTCAAGGCCACATAGGCATGCTATCTTATGCCTTGCTTCCCCCGCCACACACACTTAACTCTATTTTGTACATCTTTACAAATTATAGTATGAGACTCTAATTCTTTTTAAAGAGCTGCATTGTTTCCATTTTATTTCTAAAAATGAATTCCATAATTAACCAGGTCTCGATTAGACGATTTTTCAATGTTTTGCTCTTGCACGCAAGGTGGAAATAAACAGACCCTCCCGTGTCCCATTGCTTATCTCCCAGCGCTCGCGTGTCTGTGGGGGGGGATTGCTGAATCAGAGGTAAGGAAAGGTGGTTGTTCCGGTTGATTCGGCCCACCTGCCTTCCAGGGGCTGTGCCAGATTGTTCTCTCCCCAGCAGAATGCAAGGTGTCTGTTTCCCCAAGACCTTGCCATCAGTTTTTATCAAAGTTTCAGATTTTTTGCCACACTGATAGACGAAAATTGCCAGGCCTGGGTAATTTGACTTTCTTATCCCAAGATGAAGTTGAGCATCTTTTCGTGTTTGGAAGATCCTTGTATTTCCTTTCTAGTGAATTATCTATGCCTACCCTTGGTCCATTTTTTTCTATTAGGCGTCCTTTTATATACGAGGGAGTTGGCTTTTTGTGATAAGAGTTGCAAGTACTTTTTCCTGATTTCTTTGTCTTTTAACCTTAGGTATGATGTTTTTCTCATGGAGAAATTGCTATTTTAAGAGTCCAGTTTACCAGTGTCTTATCATTTCTGAACTTGAGTTCTCATTAGATCGTTACTGCTCCGGTGTTCTAGTTCTCTCCTGTGTCTGTCTAGATGGTGACCTCATCATTTGCATTGAAATCTTCTATCCATTTGGAAACAATCCCATGGTGGAGGTCGAAGGGTGCATCCATGCTTCACATATTTCTAGGTAGTTATCCAATCCTCGTATCCTTTCATGGAATCATTTCATGACTGAGATGCCTTCTTTGTCATCTATTCCAGTTTCTACAGAAAGGCCTGTCTAGGTCTTTTTTTGGACTTTCTATTCCATTCTATCCGTCTGTCTATACCTATATTACCATACTGTTTAAATAACTGAAAGTTTAAGTGTTTTTATTTATATTTATTGTGTTAGTGACCGTACAGTACATCATTAGTTTTTGACGTAGTGTTCCGTGATTCATTGTTTTAACGTCCAGTGTGACTAACTCCCCCCACCATGCCCCCCTTTCCTCCCAAATTCTTCTTTTTCAGAGTTTTCCTCGTTATTCCATCTCCTGTTGCCATGTGAGGTTTGGAATCCCATTATCTAGTTGTTGATCGTTTTTTAAACTAAACTTGTAGGTTTGGGGGTATATTAAACTTGCAAATGAGGATATGGAAAATTCACCTCATTTTTAAAGTCTTTTTCTAGTCTTGAGTATTGTGACGTTTCTGTTCTGTGACCCCTACGTAGTATTATTTTAATTCCTGATTTGGTTGCTATGTTCATGTAGCCTTATCCATGTGGTTGTGTGTATATATGCATATATATACATATAAATATATATGTATATTTGTATATATGTATAAATACACATATGTATATATGCATCTATACATAAAAATAAATTATATATATATAGAGAGAGCGAGTGTGTGTGTGTGTGTGTGTATGTGAAAGCTAGTGTATCTATTTTATATCCCCAAAGGGTTTATGAATCTCTTATTGGTTATGGTAGCTTTTCAGTTGTTTTTCATTTGCCAAGTATACAGTCCTACCATCTGCAAATAATTTTCATGTTCCTTTCCAATTTTTAGAATTAGGATAATAACTTTCGGTTACCTAGTTTTGTTGGCCATTACTTCCAGCACAACATCAAATTCTATTTCTGACTTTAAATGGTAATGTTTCTAGTGCTTCCCATTAAGCAGAATGCTAGGTTTGGGATTATGATAGGAGGATTTTATCCTGTTACAGGGTTATTTATCTAACACTATTTTATTGCGATTGCAATTTCTAAAAATTAAGAATGGATATCGAATTTTGTCTGGTATCACTTAATACTTTAATTTCTTTATATAATCTCAAGCATGGGGGTTTTGTCACTGACTAAAAAAAAATGGGATTTTTGTCATATACACTTAAATGTAATTTGTCTTTCTCACTATACGAAACCGCCTAGAATTCCTCCCAACTTAGTCTCTTGTAGATCTAGCTTCTGGCTTTAACTGCTGCATAATATTCCATGGTTTGGATATTTTCCATTTATTCAGCCAGTCCCCTATGATAGGCATCCACTTTTCTCACTTTTCCACTTCACTATAAACAATAGACAGGAATCATCCTTGTAAGTGTTTCAAGTGATGGGCCCTTTAACTTCCGAGGACTATATTCCCAGGGACGGGAGTGCGGAGTTGACGGTTTCATGTGATTTTATTTCAGTAGCCACTGTGCTGTACTGCTCAAGATCTCAGAGCTACAGCTGGTATCAATGAGGCGTCTCTGACTCCAAAGCTCATTAAACCAAACTGCTGTGCACATCTGAACAATCCAGAGCAAATCCTGCAAAATGACTGTGTCTGTCGTGGGAGTCCTGTGCTTCGTCCAGCAGACAATGGGTCCACATCAGAAGACCCACCAAAGAGAATCCTGACCCCTCACGCATTTGTCTTTGTGCGGCTTGGGAAGTAGATGGGCCTTGGTTTCTATGACCTTGGACATAGTGGTCTCTCTTCTGTCTCTCCAGTGTGTCCCTTTTTCATCTGGGAAATGGGACTAATAGTCCTTGACGCACTCGTGAGGTTGGAGCCCATAGCATCCAAAGCCCATAGCAAGGTGTTGGGATTTTCCTGAAGAGTGATTTCAGTTCAGGCCCAAGCCAAATCTTCTCGCTGTATGCTTTCAAGTTGTCCAGGCTGGCAGGACAGGTGTAGCGGGAAGTGTAGCTGTTGCTCGACACTGGGACCCTTGGGCCAGGAGCAGCCTTCAGAGTTGGGACCAGTGTTAGAATTTATAGACTCCTAGGACCACATGGCACTTCCCTAAAGTTCTGGAAGTCAGGTTTCCAAAATCCATCTCACCCAGCTAAAGTAAGGTATAGGCAGAGCTGGCTCCTTTTAGAGACTCTGGAGAAAAAGCTCTTTGCTTGTCCTTCCCAGCTGCGAGAAGCTGCCTTCATTCCCCAGCTTACGACCCCCTGCCTCCATGTTCAAAGTGCATGGCTCCAACCTTCGGTAGCATAGACACATCTTCTTCTGTGCCCCTACGGCCTTTCTCTTCTAAGGATCTTCATGGTTCCATTGGGCCTGCCCCAATAATCGAGGAGAATCTCACCATTTCGAGGTCCATCCCTTTAATCACATGTGTAAAGTCTCTGCCACGCGAGGTACCTGAGTCACAAGCGTGGGAGATTGGGGCGTGGACCTCTTTGGAGGGGGTGCCTTGCTCTGCCTACCTCAGATGCCACGTGTGGAACCCGTAGCCCCAGTGCATCCCCTTTCTGATCTGTGCAGGTTTATCCTAATGCCGAAGGAGACCTGGTTTTTCCTCTGCCATCTCTGCTTCCCTAAGCACTTCCTTCTTGTAAGTCCCCTTCTCCTGCTCACAGAGCAAAGACAGGATCCATTTTGTTGTACGTGAGATGGGCAAAGCCTACATTAGACTTGGTCAGTTTTACTGGTCATGGTCTCTGGGTCTCTCTCCGAAGAGCCAGCTCTATAAGCTGAAGAGTTGGAGGAAATGGTCTGAGGAATTTACCCTCTGCCTTAGGGCAGGTCTGTCTTCCTGGCTGCATCTGATTACCCTCCAATGACAGGATTCCTGTCCTGTCTCATCCAGTTCCCCCCACGTTGGTGTGTTCACTTTATCTTTGTCCTTACCTTGACGTTATATTAGTCTGGCACAGTTGTCCTGATAAAACAGCACAGACTGATGTAAACAACAAAAACTTGTTTTCCGTAGTCCTGGCAGCTCGAAGTCCAAGATCAAGGTGCTGACAGGTGTGGTTTCTCCTGCGATCTCTCTTCTTGGCACACAGATGGCCACTTTCTCAATGTGTCTTCACATCGTGAGACGTGAGCACTTTGCTCTGTGCTTGTGCCTCCCTGGTAGTTCTCGTTGTATGTGCCAATCTCCTCTTAGAAGGATGCTAGTCTGTATTGGAGTAGGTCCCAACCTAAAGACCTCATTTTAACTTAATTACCTCCTTAAAAAGGCCTTATCTCCAAATACAGTGACACTGAAAATTATTGGAGATTACAGCTTCAACATAGGAATTTTAGGGGGATAGTTCAGTCCATAACAACCTTGATGTACCCCTCGTCCCCCCGCCCCTGCTTCAACCTGGGCCGTGCACGATGCATGCCAACCCTGATCTCTTTAACCACACCTGCCTCCATCCCTCCCGGTTATCTGATAGACAGTCCAGCTGAGGACAGCTGCAAACACTGTGACCTCAAACTCAAATTAGGCAGACCCAGAGAACCTATTCATGAGGTTAAGCCATGATGGGTGTAGAATAATGCAGTTGGGCATTTCTTATAATACATTTTGGCTCCTGTGAGGATAAACACCACCTTCTTTAAGTAGGAAAGCCACAAAACACAAGTAACAGCATAAGAGCTAAAAGATGCATATGAAATCGTGGTGGAAGTTCCCGTTATTCCACCTCCCGTAGGGTAGCTTCATCAGGTGACTGTTCTGGTGTAACCACGCTTGGACAGCACAAAGTAAAACCCTGGAACTTGTTGGATTCTGAAGTAAATGTGTAACCATGAAACTGTTAAATAAATAAATAAATAAATACAAGCAGTACTGTGCCCTAGATTTCATCCTGTGACAAATCACACCTTTGTATGAAGCACTGAATGCCTTGATACTGTAAGGGGAAAGTCTAGAAAGATGGTCATTCTCAGCCTCTGATACCAGAAGTGACCACACTTAAGTCTCAGATGACAAGTATTTTCATTTCCAACTCCTTAAAACTGATTAAGGAGCGAGGAAAAAGGGAGGGAAATGAAACAAAACTTTTTACATCATAACAGGAAAAGAACTTGGGTTCCAAGAGGGTTTCTAGAAAAACAAAACCAAGGCATGGTTGGATTGCGTCTCAAGTAATTTCCATGATGCAATTAAAACAACCAAAGTTGTGGGTGCCTGGGTGGCTCAGTCAGTTCAGTGTCCGACTCTTGGTTTCAGGTCAAGGTCTTGGGTCATAAGATTGAGCCCTGCATCGGGCTCTGCGCTCAATGCAGAGTCTGCTTGTCCTCCCCTCTACAACCCCCCCGCCGAGTGTGCAAACATGCTCTTTAATAAAATCTTAAACAAAAAAATCAAGGTGTACCACCCAAATGTACCTGGGGGCTAGGAAACTCACAGGTGGGATAAGGAGGGTATATGTCCCCTGAAGGACTTTGCAAGTAGGCAAGGAATTACCCAGGGGCAGGTGTTAGCATTAGCACCCTTGTCCTGCCTTGGAGCTTGTTTGAGTTGGTGGAGATACACATGGGTGCAGGGAGAGAGACTCAGACTCAAGGAGACATCAGAGTGTGCGAGGAGAGTAAGGAGTGCAAGAGGAAGAGAAATCGCTTAGCCCTGGCCCTCTGGCACATGGTGAAAACCCTTACAGGCTGATCTTAATGAGAAATCTAGCTTGAGGAGGAACCTGAATACAATTTCCAAAGACCCTAACCTTTTCCCAACAACCTTCTTTTCATGGGCTTTCCCCAAACAAGTTTCCATGCATTTACTATCAGGCTAAAGAAGCTTCCTATTTCCCCCCTTCGCATGGTGAATTTCCGCTTTTTCGTGATGTCTCTGGTCTTGTTTCCCAGGGCCCTCTTCCCTGCAGAAGGGTGTATACCTGGGCATATGCGTAAGAAAAGAAAAATTAATCAACTAGCAAGAGGATTGGAGGGCAAGCTGTGAAGGAGGCTGAAGAGCTAAATTTATATAACCTAGAAAAAGAAGACTCTGGAGAAACGTGATGAAGTTATACTTCACAGAAGCAATATAAATGAAGGGAGGGAATTGTTCCCAGTCTCAGAAGATGGTGGGACAGAGGGCTGGCCCCAAGCCAAGGCCATGAAAGGGAGTCATGATGGATGATGGGGGCTGGAGACCAGAGGGTGGTCCTGATGTGGGGAGCAGGCCCCACACTTCCAGTTCATGTCCCATGGACACGGGATCTGGCCATGTCAGCTGATCAGCTGGGTGGCTCCACATGGCCCTTTCCCACCTATAGCTCTCTCCTGGGCTGGAGAGACCTCTGCTAGGGACAGTGGGGTCAGGGAGACAGGAATTTTTTTTTTCCCCCCGTTGGCTCCAATGTGGACAAACTTCCTCCGAAAGTAACTTTAAAGAACCAAACTTCCCTCCCTAAATACAGAGATAATTGCGAGCATAACACTCTAGTGACTTGTGTTCCTTTTTATATTCTATCTTGCTCCGTTTAATTTTTGATCAATTGCAGCTATTTTAACGCCTGTGAAGTTTCTCGTCTAGCCAAAAAAGGAGGACAACTCTTTTTATTCTGAGCTCGATAGCACAGAAGTCTGCTGGCTGATCAAAGGGGCTCAGGGCTGCCAATGCCGCACCGCATGGAAGGGCAAATGGAAGGAAGGAGGTCGAGGTTCTACTCCTCACGCTGCTATTGTGTTAGTTATCTATAG
This sequence comes from Ursus americanus, assembly GCF_024610735.1. NCBI lineage: Eukaryota > Metazoa > Chordata > Mammalia > Carnivora > Ursidae > Ursus > Ursus americanus. Next base: position 8,200,712 of record NC_142160.1, on the reverse strand, counting down.
CTGCTGGGATACTATTACGGCGAGAAATAAATATTTGGTCTTCATCTCTGTTTCTGGCATAGAGCTCTAGAAACCCCTTGGAATTTCCTGAGTCATAAGAAAAATGTGTTTCTGTTAGGTGAAAGGGTTCGATTTTGGGAGCCCACCTGAGAATGGAGACTGGTTTCTGGGAGTCCCAGCCATGTGATGAGACGGTTGGATCTTGTAGTCCTCCCTGTAACCGGGGGGGCAGGGGGTGTGAGGGGCTCGAGGTTGTGTCAGTTGCCAATGGCCGGGGAATTAGTCATGCCTGTGTAATCAAGCCTCTGTCAAAAACCCCAAAGAACAGAGTTTTGATTATTTTCCATGTTCGTGAACACACAGAGGTACCAAGAGAGGGCAAACAGGGCAGGGAAGCTCTGAATTCTTCCCCATCCACCTTGCTCTCTGCATCTTTTCTACCTGGCAGTTCTTGAGTTCTATCTTTTTCTAACAAACATTTGATTTCAGTAACTAAAACCATTTCTGAGTTCAGCGAGCCATTCTAGCAAACTACTTAAACCTGAGGAGGGGGTCACGGGAACCTCTGATGGTTAGAAATACAGGTAACTTCGTGGACTTGGGATTGGTTGGAGAGGGAGATCATTGGAACCTCCAATTGAAAGTAGGTTAGTTAGAAGCACAGTTAACAACTTTGGCCTGTGAAGTGGACGTTGAGGGTGGGGCGCTGTTGCAGGACTGAGCCCTTCCCTGTGGAATCTGATGGTGTCTCTGGGTCAGTAGTGTCAGAATTGAGTTCTGGATAATTCCTTGGTGCTGTGTGGGGAAGCCTCCCTCAGAGAATTGCTTGTTGGTGTGGGGAATACCCACTAGACGTGGTACCAGAACATTTTTAATGGCATAACCAAGCGCTACAAACTTAGCGACTTAGAACAACAACTTCTATTATCTGGTAGGTTCTGTGGGTCAGCAGCCTGGGTGTGGCGTAGCTGGCTCTTCTGCTCCTGGGTTTCTCCACAGCTGCAATCAAGGCATTCACCCAGGATCTTATAGGAGGTTATAAGCAAGGTTTGGGTTGGGTCCTCAAAGCTTAGTTGAGGGCAGCAGGACCTATTTCCAAGTTCATTCAGTGGTTGTTGGCAGGATTAAGTTTCTTATAAGCTGTTGGACTGAGGACCTCAGTTGCTTGCTTGTTGTGGGTCATGATGCCACCCTCAGCTGCTCGCTCCATTGAACTCTTCAACATGGCAGCTTGGTTTATCTAAGTGAATAAGCCAAGGAGTCAGTAGGATGAGAGTAGGCCAGCAAGAGAGAGAGTGCAAGGAAGACGTCCGTCTTGTATAGCCTGTTCTGGGAAGTGAGATCCTATCATTTTTCCCGTTTTCTGTTTCTTAGAAGGAAGTCCCTAGATCGAACTGCCACACAAAAGGCATAGATGATACAAGGAATGGACAGCAAGAGGTAGGAAACATTGGGCGCCATTGTAGGAGGCTTTCTACAGTAGCATTACCAGATAAGTGACCTTGGGCTTTAGTGCCTTCCTTTGTTGAATATTCTAGTAAAAGGAAAGACTTAAAGGGGGCTGAACCAAATCAGGGTGCAAATTCAACTGCCTGCCAGAGCCTGGTGGTTCACGATAATCTCTTAAAACTAATAAAACTCTCTAATCTCAGGGTCACCCGTGAGATGGTGGATACTGGTAAGAGAGGGCTCCTAGCAAGTTAAACTTGCTCTGCTAGGTCCGCATGGGGAAACCTCAGAGGGGACACCAGAAGGCCTTTCTTGATCAGGGGTGAAATCCGCAACTCCCATTTGGGCTTTTGATTCAAAATGTTTGACGCTGAGATGATCACCTTTATCTTGCTAAAATGCTGGGATTGCCAGAAGGACCTAGGTTATGACTCTGATAGAAAGATAGCTGAGTGAGGACCCTGCAACATAAAATAGAAGTCTCCCTAAAGACCGCACCAGCGTCCAACAGAGGATGGGATCCAGCCTTTGGCAGTGGTTGGTCTTTGCCAGGCTCTTCTGGGCTCCAGAAGAGTGGATTCGAAGTCCTATTTTTCATGGCATTTATATATTGCTGCTTTGGGATTATACGTGGCTATCCATGGGACCATTGCTGAACTGGCTTGTAATAGAAAACCAAAACAGCCTTGTACTTTGCTTTTGTATTGCGTTTTCAAAATTTCTCATTTGATAGCAACAGAGGTCTGCTTTTAGAAGGGGAATGTGTTATATTCTTTCATCAAGCCTTAAAGGGTCCAGGTCAAAATTGTCCTCGGAATCCCCTAAGTATTACCGAAGCACCAAATCCAGGATAAAGAAAGAGTGTTTACATGGACTATATCATTAATTTTAGATCTAAGAGACTTACATGATTTTTCTTATATACTACTGGAAACGTGAAAAAGCAGTGTTCTTTCCCCTTTTCTCCTACCCTCAGCCATTCCTTACGCAGGTGTTGTTTACAAATTGTCTCCTTTGTCATTAGATACCTATTTCCAAAAAAAGCGTTTGCATATTGAAAATTATACAGGAAATTGCCTGATCTCTATTTTGTGGCCGTCAATAAATCCAAAGTACTGCTTTGCTATGATCCGAGAAAAGGAAAAAAGCGATGTGTATTTATTCATCTGAGAGCTGTGTAATCAGTAACTTTCTATAACCCCAAAAGGCAGTTCAAACAGCGTCTACTTAGATTGGAGACCAATTACATAATTATCAAAAGCATCAGGAAGACAGCAAGGGTGAGCCTCAGAAGAGCCCATGGAATCTGGCAGGAAAACAGAATTGCTGTTTTGAGTTTTCCCCTTACTCACCATCTAGTAAATCATGGCTTCCATTGACCTCTGCCTATCAGTTGGACTTGGGCAGCTCCATTTTTCAAGGCACCAACCTCCCTGAGCACAAAGTGGTTTCCTGGGGTTTTGCAGGCTTAGGAGGGAGATGGATCCATTGGATGTTCTGCCCCCAGCTAAGCCGCCAGGCCCTTCAGACTGTAGAACCGAGCCCTTGGCTCAGGCCTGGCTGAATCCTGCGTTCCGACTGCCTGTGCCCGGCACACCCGCTTAGCCAGGCTGCTGCGGCCGTGATCTCCAGGGCGCTCGGGCAGGACGGTAAACGCGGTCCTTGTTTTCCACGGGTTTGTTTCCTCTCCTTCGTTCCTTTTCATCCTGCTTCTGCCTTGCGCACGGAGGCAGGCTCAGGAAACCTCTGAGCCAGCACCTTCTGAAAATGAACGGACACCCCCCCCCCCCCCCGCTCCTCCTGTGCACCTGGCTAGGGAGGTGATGGGGCTGCCCCCGAGGGCTGGCCATTCTCTCGAAGCCTCCGCGTCGCCGAGGCAGAAGAAGGCAGCGTGCAGTCACCCTTGCTGCAGAAGCAAACGGTCAGCCAATGGCCTATTCAGAGTGGGTTTGGAGCTCATCATCTGTCAGAAAACGGAAAGCGCTGAGGTGGCCCCACACAAAAGGATGCGAATGACAAAGGGTCAACAGCAGATGCTGAATAATGGAGTGGGAACAAGTAGCATTCATGGGCTTCGTCTTTTTTTGTGTCTCCCACAAATGGTGCCTCATTTTTCCCCCGCCACTTTCAATTTCAAGCATTCCTATTTTTGTGTCCACGGGAAGCGTGAGAGGGGCATCTGGACTGGTTTCCGCTTGATGTTTTCTGCCCTCGGATTGAACGGGGCCTCTTCGGTGTCTTTGCCGAATGGCGACATGTGTCTGCAAAGCTTTGGAATAGTCGCCCCCTCCCGCCCTGTGTTGCGGAGATGGCTGTATTTTCACGCTGAGCGCAAGTGACTGATAGGAAGTTCACAGGACAACTTAAAATCCAAATGAAGAAAATGGGGGCTTGTCAGAGTTGGTGTTGACCTTGAGCTTGGTGTATTAAGTACTTGGTGTATTTTTATTAAAATGAGACCATTCTCTGGGGTCAGCAGCCAAGGAGAAAATATGGATACAAATATAGACCCCTCACCTCGCTACATGAGCGGGGGAAGTAAAGCTGCCAGCAGGGAGGTCCTGCCTTGTCTGGAACGCAAGAGGAGTGAAGCGAGCATTTAGAAGTACCTACGCATAGAAGAAACTCAAACCCGGTCAACGTAGGGACAGGTCATTCTTTCACAGTTTATGTAATATTTAGCGAAGACTGTGTTCCAAGGACTCTTCTAAGAGCTTCATGGTATTATCTTGCTTTATCCTCTTAATTGCTATGAGATGGGTACTCTAATTATCCATTTCTTACTTGAAATTAAGCTGGCACAAAGAGCTTGAATGAATTGTTCAAGGACACAGAGATAAGCCTGGCGGAGCAGGCCTGGGACCCCAGGAAAAGTTGCTCCAAACCTAACAACCGGCGGACTTCATCAGCTAGCACCAAAAAGATTTCTGTATTAACAGAAAATTGAAAAGAAGAGGTAGTACATATATATATTTTTTAATTTCCTTTTATTTTTTTTTAATCCCCCTCTGGTGATAAAAGTCTGGAAGTAGCCAATCAAGCGTTGGTAGAACCACTCCCCATCACTGGGGATAGGGCTCCTTCTTAACTTTTAGGCCGCCGAGCCAGCGAGAGAGGGAACACAAGCAGGGGGAGTGGGAGAGGAACAAGCAGGCTCATAGCGGAGAAGCCTGATGTGGGGCTCGATCCCAGAACGCCAGGATCACGCCCTGAGCTGAAGGCAGATGCTTAACCGCTGTGCCACCCAGGCGCCCCACTTTGTGCCTATCTTTAATCTTTAAGTTCACTTCATGGCACAAAGATGTTCTTAGAACCTCTGCCATCCTATCCAGTTCCAGGAAGCAAGCATCGCGTAGGCTGGCGCTCAGTCACAGACGCACACTCAGTGTAAGAGGGGAGTGCACAGCCTTGAAGCAGAGTATGTTGTCACCTTGGATAAAACTTCAATTTCATCTTCAAAGAAGGGAAGAGTGACTCGGGCGTAATCAGTAGGATATGCCAGAGCCCCCAGTTCGTCCTACCTTGAGGTTTAGATGCAACAGCCATGAAGATGTGCCTTCGTCCCTACTGCCCGCTGTCTCCTTGCTTCTTGGATTATCTCAGGCACCACAGAGCCTCCTGGGGACACTTCCTGCCATGTCTACGACTGAGCTTCAGACCTAAACCACCTGGCATGCCTTATGGTCTGGGCAGGGTTAGGTGTGGAGGACTTCAGAAGCCTCTCAGAAAATGGTTAGCCCCCTGTGAAACCTCACTAGGAGGAAGGAATCTTCCAGTCTGCGTGTGAGGTGAGTTCGACGGACTGAAGTTCAGCAGCGGGTGGTAAGAGCCTCTCTGCCCACTCCCTCTGTGGGCTTGTCCACCCTAGGGGTGAAGAGGTCTTTGTATATAAGCTCAAGTCACTGTATGAAACTGCGTCCCATGTCTGGATACAAGCAGCTCTGCTGGGGAGCTCCTGTGGACTGTACCATGGAGGGAGGAAGCCATTTCTCCTTGTTATTTTTAAGTCATTGTTGACTGAATCCTTGATGACCTGGGGATTAATCATGGCAGGCAGGACGGGTGGAGAGCCAGGGGGTGGCAGCCGGGGAAGGCAGCGTGATGGAACTCGGAAGGATGGAGCAGCGGATAATGACAAGTGATGTCTGTTGGATAAGACTAGAACCTCTTCCAAGTTACGGGCAGGCGGGTTCTATTCATGGGAATGGAAATACTGGTCAGAGTATTGAAATTAGGAACCTTCAGATTTAACTGTTAATTCTTCCGTTCATAAGCCTGGGGGATATTTGGGTTATACCAAGTTCACAACAGGTTTCATCTGAGTTTTAGTTTTTAGCTCAAACACCGAATTCTGAGCCTGGACCCAACTCAGGCGAAATGAACCTGCCCTCTTCCTCCCTCCCAAATTGCCCTCCTCAGCTTGATCCAAACTCAAATAGAAAGCTGCCCATAGAGGAAAAAAATAAAGGACTGAAAGATTCAGGGGGAGAGGGATGGGGGGGTTGAAAGGAGGGAAAGAACAAGGCAAACTCTTAAGAATCATAATCTTCAGAATCTGCGGTGAGGGCAATAGCAATAAAAGTCAGTGTTTATTTTCAGGGCTGGTGACTGTGTAGCTTGTATGGAGTTGGGCTGTTAGTGTTAGTACGTGTTCATTCCTACGTGTCAGTTAGCAACATTGCAACATGTATTGGGCCGTATAGCTTTCCACATGTCACCGCGAGACTCGCCCACATCAGAGGTCTGATGGCAATGAGCATTGTGGATAAAGAGCACTAAACCAAGAGAATGAAGTCCTGACTCTCCGCTCTTGCTTCCATTCCCCAAACTCAGTGCAAGAGCAGTACCTCTTCCTGTCCTGTTTGGCCCACAGGGATGTGGTGAGGGTCAAGTTAGAAGATCAAGGTTAAAGTCCTGCATAAACCTAGAAGTTTCATGGAGATAGAAGTTGCATGAAGCAGAGACTCGAAGCCCCAAGCTAAGGGGAGGGAAGCTAGATTCCTTCAAGTAAAGTGGGACCTCACCAGATAGTCATTTTCATGGCAGGCTGTTGACAAGCACTGTCAGCATAAAGGAAAAAAGTAAGATAGCAAGCCACATTCTGAGAGAAATGTAACATTTGGGGGTGAAGGTGGCCCTATGGATTTCAAGTCTGACAAACAGTTCCCCAGATATACCCTCTGTCCATCACAGGATAGAGCATTTCAAAGACCCTGTCTTAACCGTATCGAACAGGACATCTCTGAAACCTGCATACACACACACCTAGGTTTCTGATTCAGAGAATGGGAAGTTAAGGGATTTGGACCAAAACTTTAGGTAAAACCATATTTTAAAAATCTATGAAGCATTAAGCTGCTCATAAGATCTAAAGGGATTACCTGGACACAGTTCAAGTGAAAATGGAACGGAAGCGATTAAGAACCTGAGACTCAAAGCCACTTTTATTTTCTGGGCATCTGACAATTCTAGTCATTAAAAAAAAAAAAAAAAAAAAAAAAAACCTTCTTCCAAATCAAGGGGGTCAGAAGTTAAGGCTCCATCTCTGTTGGACCCCAGAAGGAAGCGTTCCAGGATAAGTGTGAACCAGAAGTACCTGCCGGAGGACTGGAGGACGTAATGTCCTGATGCTACACATCCGGAGAGGAGGGAGAACATGGCCACCAAAAACTGTGGTCCCAGCCCATCCGTGCGCAGGTCTGCTTCCTGGGTTTGCGTGGCCAGGCTGATCCATAGAACCTCAAGTCATGAGCTTGTTTTAACATGATTGATGACTAATACTACCAAGCAGAAGTAAAAACATCCGCTTTAAAAGTAGGCACATTCCTTCTAGGCTTCAAAACCTCTCCGTAGAAAAAACCTAAGGGCAATGAATATTACACAATGAAAAATAACCAAACATTTAGGACTAAGCCACTGTAAGCGATCATCAGGAAACACAGAAAATGAAACAGCTCCCAAATGATACTGTAATTTTAAATGTTGTAATTTTAAAACACTGATTATAAAGTAACTGATGATGATATAAATTAGTGGAACCTGGGTGGCTCAGTTGGTTAAGCGCTTGCCGCTTGATTTCAGCTCAGGTCATGATCTCAGGGTCATGGGATTGAGCCATGTCAGGTTCCATGCTGCGCACAGGGCCTGCTTAAGATTCTCTCTCTCTCTCTCTCTCTCTCTCTTTCTCCCTCTGCCCCTCACCTCTCCACTAGTGTGCATTTGCTCTCTTTCTTTAAAAAAAAAAAAAGTATATATTAAAAGATAAACGTTGTAGAAATTACTACAAAAAACATCGAGCTACAAAAAGGGACCTATCATGTTAGAAAAAAACACAGACCTTTTACAGGGAATTGTTGATAAAGTGAACAAAAATAAACTGTCAATTGATGGGTGAAAAATCAGAGCTGAAAAAATAGCTGTGAAGAAATTATCCAGAATTCAGTACCAAAACAACAACAACAACAACAAAAAATATGAAACCAAGTTAGAAAAACATAAAGGAGAAAGAGAGAAAGTTTAACCCACAGGGGTGTAGTGCGGTCAGTCAACATTTAGACCTAACTGTGGACCGTTTCCTCAAGTGATGGCACCACTGGACAGTTTCAGAAAGCCCGACACATCCAAGAGTGAGAGTAAAAGAGTGCTATACTTAAGTATATCCTGTAGCAACTGCAGAAATCCAAAGACAAAGAGAAGCTCTTAAATCAGCCAGAGCGGCTGGAAGTAAATCACCTTTGAATGAGCAACACTCAAGGGCATTAAGGAAGCTCAACGTCAGTACAGTATCTTCAGCAGAGGCTATCTCCAACTGGAACAATGAACAAGAAATACATCTCTGAAGAATAAGGGTAGTAAAAATATCTTTAGACCAATGGAATTGAGACAGTGTGCCATTCAACGACTCTTACCAAGGGACATTTTAAAAGATGTTTGTTCTTAGGTGTGGTTGATCTGGAATGTGTGAGTTTCAGGCTCACCATGTGTTGGTTTGATACATTTACATACTGCAGCCTGGTTACCACCATAGCATTGGCTAACAGCTCTGTGTTGTCACATCATTAGCATTTCTTTTTTTGTGGGAAGAACATTTAAGGATCTAGTCTCCTAGCAACTTTGAAGTTTATAGTACAGTGTTATTAATCGTGTTCACTATGCTGTGCCTTAGATCTCAAGAGCGTATCTCTCTCCCAGTCGTAAGTTTGTACCCTTAACACCTCCCCAGTTCTCCCATTTCCAGCCTCTGGTAATCACCTTTTGATTCTTTGCTTTTGTGAATTTAGTTTTATAGAAGTTTCAAATGAGGGATATACCGTATTCATCTTTCTCTGCCTTGACTTGGCCTAATGTTCTCAGGTTCCACCTGTGTTGTTGCGAATGGGAGTGTATTCTTTCTCATGGTTGAATAATATTCTATCGTGTGTTTATATAAATACCACATCTTAACT